>NC_045710.1:40962838-41310755 GCF_009834535.1 Camelus ferus
GCCAAATTAATTGCCTATGGTATAAATGCAACCAAAGGATTAGTTTCTGTGAGAAGTTGAAAAGTAGTTTCACTGTCTAAATTTCAAGTGTCTATTGGGTTAAATTTATTAAAGCCTTTATTTCCGACCTTAGGGGAGAACAAAAGTCATATTACTATTCAAAATTATCTTGAATATGTATCAGAGTTTCGGAGATACCAAAAAATAATAAGAAGTCTAGGCAGCCAAAGAGAATAGAAGTGTGCTTGATTTAAAAGTAAGTCATTGATACTTGAGTTTTACAAGACATGAAATACCTCTGTATGAACCTAAAGGACATATACTAAGAAATCAGTGTTCTGAGTCTCTATGAGAGCAGTAATCAGAAGCATTCTTCCATGAAAAAGCATGTATGGATGTTTGGTTGGATGGATGGTGAGGAAAAATGGGTTTCAAGTCAGACCCTTTTGTCTTGGTTTGCTAATTTGTTTTAACTGTTTACAGGATTATTGTGAATATTTTGGGGGAATAAGTATGAAAGAGTTTTAAAGCTAAACTGAATTATAGACATAAAGTACCCTGATTACCTCACATTAATAATTCTAATAATTCTTAAGAGAGTGTAGCAATGTACCACAGCAGGTATAGATACTAGGAGAAGACTCCTTAGTTGCCCTTTCCTAAGGTGTTAGTCTGCCATCACAGCAACATTTCTAGCCCTGCCACCAGATGGGAGAAAGGAAGTCATAATTCTTAGCTCCCCTTATAATTCAAGTGATATTATAAGTTCAATTGAGAAAAAGTAGACTAAAGGCAAAAGAAAAAACTGAAGTTTTTAAGTCACATAGCCAAATCTCAAGAATAACAGTGTTGACAGTAGCTCTGGGATTAACTGGAATTCGAATTTAGACAGCACCAGGATTTCCTCAACCTTTGACTCTGATTTCTTTCTCAATATTGGTTTCCTCATATGGGTTCCACTCTCATGGCCTCATCTAATCTTACAGTGACTTTTTTCTCACAGTTCTGGAGTCTGACAATCTGAGATCAAGATGCAAGCATGGTCAAGTTCCAGTGAGGGTCCTCTTCTGGGCTGCAGGCTGCTGACTTCTCAGTGCATCCTCACATGGCAGAGAGCAAGCAAGCTCTCTCTTGATTCTTATAAAGGCACTAATCCCATTCTTGAAGGCTCTACATTCATGATCTCATCTAATCCCAAAGGCCCCACCTACTAATAGTATCCCATTTTTAAAAATTGAAATATAGTTGATTTACAGTGTTATATTGGATTCAGGTGTACAACATAGTGATTCAATATTTTTACAGATTTTTACTTTGTTTAAAGTTATTGCAAAATAATGACTATATTTCCCTGTTATACATTATATCCTTGTCTTTATCTATTTTATACATAGTGATTTGTATCTCTTAATCCTATACCCCTGTCTTTCCCTTCCCTCTTCCCCTCTCCCCACTCATAATCACTAGTTTGTTCTCTTTATCTGTGAGTCTGTTGCTGTTTTTTTTTTAATATACATTCTTTTGTTTTATTTTTAGATTCCACATATAAGTGGAATATGTGAGTTCCACTTAATGTAGAATATTTGTCTTTCTCTTTGTCACTTATTTCACTAAGCATAGTACTCTTTAGGTTCATCTGTGTTGTTGCAGATGGCAGAATTTTATTCTGTTTTATGGCTGAGTAATATTCTACTGTATGTATATCTACTACATCTTCTTTATCCATTCATCTGTTGTTGGACATTTTGGTTGCTTCCATATCTTGCCTATTGTAAGTAATGCTGCTATGGACATTGGAGTGCATGTATCTTTTCAGATTAGCATTTTCGTTTTCTTCAGAGATGTAGCCAGGAGTGGAATTCCTGGATCATACGGTAGTTCTGTTTTTTTGTTTTTTTTTTTTGTTTTTTTTTTGAGGAACCTCCATACTGTTTTCCATAGTGGCTGCACCAATTTACTTTCGCACCAACAGTGTACAAGTGTTTCCTTTTCTCTACATTCTTGCCAACATTTGTTATTTGTAGACATTTGATAATAGCTATTCTGACAGGTATGAGGTGATGTCTGATTGTGGTTGTGATTTGTATTTCTCTTATTATTGGTGATGTTGAACATCTTTTCATGTGTCTGGTGGCCATCTGTATGTCTTCTTTGGAGAAATACCTGTTCAGGTCTTTTACCCACTTTTTAATTGGGTTGCTTGTGGTTTTGATATGATAAAATTTCAACATATGACTTTTGGTGAGATACAAGCATTTAGTCTGTAACATGTATATAACACATTTTGTTTATCCTTTCATTCATTGATAAACATTTGGATTGTTTCTATCTTTTGGTTTTTGTGAATAATGCTGCTATGAACATGGGCGTACAAATATGTTTTTGAGACCTTGCTTTCAGTTCTTTTGGATAGGTACCAGAAGTGGAATTGCTGGATCATGTGGTCATTATAGTTTTAATTTTTTGAGACACCTCCAGACTATTTTCATAGTGGCTGTACCATTTTACTTTCCCATCAACAGTGTACAAGAGTTCTAATTTCTCCGCATCCTCACCAACACTTGTTATTTTCTGTTTTTTTATGGTATCCATCTTGATGGATATGAGGCTGTATCTCATTGCAGAAATTTTAAGCTGTATCTCCATTTCTTTCTCACTTAAGAATGCATGTTTATAATGTAAATGAATGAGAATGATTTTATTATGGCTAACCATGAATTTATTCTAAATTATTTTTAATCTTTAAGGAATTTAATAATTTTGCTATTATTAGTAACAAATAGCATGCAGCCTACCTCTATTTCATGTTGTCTGATAAGAATTATAAATGGTGGCTCTTAATTACAATGATATAATTGTAATGTGTATAGAAGGCCGAGTTCTTAAATAAACCTTTTCTTGTTTGCCTGAAAATGGTGATTCATATTTTTCATTTTTTGTCAGCATTCCTTCTTTTTATATGACTTTTTTTTACCTCAAATCTATTTTAGCTTTAATTCTATAGAGCCATCTCATCTGAGCAATTGGATCTATATTTCATAATGAAATCTGTGAATGTACATAAGACTAAGTCATTGAATAGTTTGTTAAAGTCTTACTGAGTTCTCATGTGTTAGATAATGTGCTGGGAGCTGGAGATAAAATGAGCAAGGCAGATAGGATTCCTGCCCTCATCAGTCTTATTGTGTAGTTTGGGGAGTAGAAATCAATAAGAAATAGTTACTGAATTACATTTGTGATAAATTCTATGAAGGGAAAACACATGGTGCTGTGATGGCATGTAATAGGGATTTGAACTAAGAAAGAATGGGGTAGGGAAGAAAGGCGTCTCTGGAACTGACATGTAATTAAACCTGAAATTGAGTGGGTTTAGTAAGATGATACAGTGTATTGATAGACATGACTGTATGGGTGGGTGGGAGAGGATTCCAGGCTAGGTTAGAAATATTAAAAATTCCTTGAGCTGGAAAAACTTTCAGTTTAGGAACCAAATGTTGGCCCATTTGAATGAAGCATAAGAAATAAGAGAGAAATGGATAAGAGCCTAGGATGGAGAGATGGACAAGAAATATTGAAGGCTCTGCTAGATGACATTTGCAAAGAATATATTTGGGCTTTTGATCAAGATTGCGCATGACTTTACATGGAGTCCTTCAATTGCTGAAGTCCTTCAAACAAATAGTAATGATGTATAATACATGAAAACAGTAGCAAAAAACCAAAAGTACGTAGTTGGGCTCCAAAACAAGCTAGATATTTTTGTAGACCAAAAACAGAACAGAAACTCAAGTAGTGATGAAGCTGAAGCCATGAGCTTACTGGTATCTGACACAGGACACTGCCAGTGATGGCACAAGAGATTGGCTCCCATAGACTAGTGGGCACTAAATTCCTCCAAAATAGAAAGGCATATGATGGCAGTTTAGCCCACCAAATCAGCAGTCTTTATGTGAATTTTCCTCCAGGGAATGGAAGAGGGAATTTAGCAAATTCATTCTGATGAGTCTAGTATAATATTGAGATAAAAATTAAGCAATAAAAATTTAAGAAAAAAATTATAGAAAAATCTCACCTATGAATTTGAATGCAAAAAGCCTCCAAAAATGCTAATATATTTAACTTAGCAGTAAATAAAAATAATGCATCATGACCAAGTGTAATTGATCCTAGGAAAGCAAGAATACTTCAGTATTTGAAAAGCTATTAAAATAATATATGATTAATATACCAAATTAAAAAAATCTATATGATTATAGCAGCAAAAATAAATATAACTCAACAGTGCTTCATAGATTAAAATATAAAATCTCTTAGCATATGAAAGGCAAATAAAATATGTGGTTTCTATTTTGTCTATCCAGTACTCATTCCTAAACCCCTTTTCCTTGTCCACTTCTCACTATCAAGATGAAAAAGCCAACTACTCACTTTCTCTTGTGTAAGGGTGGCCATGTGGCCCAGTTTTGGACAATGAGTTGTAAAGAGAATTCTGATGGGGGGATTCTAGAAATGACTTTTTTCTCTGAAAAAAGAGATACGCAGGGTTGTTTTTTTTTTTTCACCCTAGCTACTCACTGCTTCTTCCCTATGACCATGATTGTAAGTAGTTTTAACTGCTTGAAATTATGCTGTAGAAGGACAAAGATCCCAATCCAGTGCCCTGGTATCAATGAGCTGCTGTCCAAACCTGGAACTGCCTACCTTCAAAATTATTGCTGTGTGAAGTAATTAACCATCTTTTTTGTGAACATTAATGTTAGGTATTCTTACTTTGAACCCAGAGTATTCCTAACTGATAAAGAAGGAAACAGCTTTTTTAACCTTAAAAGTGTTTCTATTCAAATTCTTCAGTGAGTGTCATACTTACTGATAAAAGATTAGAAGTCTCCCATTACAGTCAATGAAAAAGGATGCTAGTTATAACTTCTCCTTTCCATTGTTACACTGCTGCTCCTTGTCAGTGCAGTAAGATAGACTTACTATCATCTTTTTCTTTTTCTTTCTTTCTTTCTTTCTTTCTTTCTTTCTTTCTTTCTTTCTTTCTTTCTTTCTTTCTTTCTTTCTTTCTTTCTTTCTTTCTTTCTTTCTTTCTTTCTTTTCTTTATCATCTATTAACTTTGTATAAATTATTACCTATCATCTGTCTGTTTATCAGTCATCATCTGTCATCTACCTATCTGAAGCATGCATGGTAAGATGGGTAATAGATCTATAAGTGTTATGAGATTCTCATTACTTTTCTGACTATATTAAACATATAATTTTCTAAAAGGTTGTACTTGTTACTGTGTGGATAATGGATCAGAGGAGATAAGATGAGGTGTTAGATGCCTTTGAGTCTTACTGCATTGGCAAATGGAAAAAAAATAGTTAATCTGAAAACCATTTAGAAAGCTGAATCAATGTCTGTAAGACTACTTGAAAGTGAAAGTGTAGGGAAAGGCTGATTCTAATGTTTCTGTCATGAACTTCCCAGTGGACAATAAAATGACTTATATTGCTAGAAAATACATATGGAGAGAGTGATGGTGATGGCTGATGTAAAATGATTTTAATATTTACAATTTATTTTTCTTGAAATATTTCTTGATATGTTGTATATCCTAGTAAGTGCATCCTGGAGCCTTTACTGGGGGAGTCTACCAGAAGAAATTTTCTTCTGTGACTTGCCTCCTGAAGAGTCCAAGCTAAAATTTCTATTCGAAGAAGTAGATCCTTCAAATGGCTTATTCACAGTTTATCCTGAACTGGCTGGTGTGAGGTGGTCTGGAGGGATCTGTTACTTGGTTCTGCTTATGGACAGTATGGGCTTTGGACTATGGACATGGTGATTGTTGGATTGAAAGAGTGTTTGCAGCCGAGAAGCACCTGTTATGGAAGGGATGTTGCCTAAAGATGCTGGCTAGAAATCACAGAAAGTGCTGATCTGTATACTGGAGAGGGTCCTGAAAAGGGCAATGTGCAGGGCTTTTACTGTTGATAAGAACTCAGGTGAAAAATGTGTGTTACAGGCACTTTTTACCTCAGCATGACTTCCCTGGATGCTGCTAATTGGTCAGAACTTGATGCATGTTGCTTTGTGGTCATTTTATTTCTGTACTAGTTCCAGATACAGGATTTTTTTTTTTAACTGTTATACTTCTTCATCCATGGTAGGAGGTCGCAACAGTTAATTCTCACCTTCATAACCCAAAGTTATATAAAATGTTGCCATACTGCTGATTATTTGTGTCTGATCAAATTCTTGGCAAATAGCAGAAGCTAATGCTTCTGTTCTTATTGCTGATGCTCACTGCTATAGCAGGGTGTGAAAAGAGCTAATGAATACCAGTATTAATAAAGTGAGCATATGAGGCTGTGTAAGAATGAAGACTCAGTTTATGAGACATCCTGGATTCAACTGTGTATCAGTTTTATTGGAGATATGCCACTTTTCCAATATTGATTTTTATAACTGTGTCCGTTATTCTGAACTGTGAAAAGTAAGTATATGTTTAAAACTAAAATAAATATAATATTTAATTTTGACCAATTTTGTAACATCTATGGAGAAAATAAATAACCTGGTAACCTGAGAGTTCATTTCATTTAAGAATAAACATTTTACTAATATGTTTTATTTATTGAACCAAACACAGATTAAATTTTTTAGATAGGTTCCAAGAATTCACAGTGGGAAGCTAGAGAAGAATCAAGATGAAACAAAACAAAAAACAAATGAGATCTCAATAGTAGAAAAGGGAAAGCCTCAAAGGCCTGTCTATCCTTGTAAAAACATATACCTTTCATAAGCTTTCTACAAAGAACTTTTGCAAAAATATAATCAGACACTTCAAGGGCAAGATGATGTTTCTGATTTGCAGTCTCTGCAATTACAACCAGTATCCAGTTTGCTAAAGGGGAAGCTTTAAGAAGAGTTTATCTTAATATTCCAGGCTTTGATCCTAGGTTATCAAGACTGTGAGGGAGCCTCATAGATCATCTGTTTCTATTCTGTTTATTATTGAAGACTCCTGCTTTTATCTCTACTGAATCTCACACATTCTCAGGTACATTCAGGCAGTCTGAAGTTTGCTTGTACTTCTGGGAAAAGTGCAGATTTACAGAAAGTCATCCCTTCGGCCCCTCCCCATCTCCCTTATAAAATCACATCTCCCTTATAAGCCTCACACCTGCCAAGCTCCTCTGCCTGGCTCCTCTAGAGCAGTTTCTCAGCCTTGGCACTATTGATTTGGAGCTGGAGAATTCTCTGTTGTGGGGCTTTGTCATGTGCGTTGTAGCATGGTTAGCAGCATCCATGGTTTCAGTCTACTAGATGCCAGTAGTACTCATCCATGCAATTGTGACAACCAGGAATGTCTCTAATTCTTACCGAATGTCCCTTGGGGGCAAAATTGCTCCCAGTGGAGAACAGCTCTTGTAGAGATAAGTTTATATGGGTCTCCAAGGAGAAACAGTGGTGAAATACTATTCTGCAACTTCACTGATAATTTGGATTGGTTTTTCATGCAGATAGATGCATCTACGAGTTATCCAGAAAAATCATTAGACATGAACCTGTTTTTACAGAAGCATCATTCTGTTACAGAACTCACCTTCTATATTCTGACTCTGACAGCAGTTTCAATATATGGATTACTTTTTTATGCGGGGTGCTGAAAATACTAGTGTAAATGAAAATGTAAATGAAAATCAGTTTCTACTCTAAAGGAATAGGCGCTCCTGGGACGTTTGGTAAATCTTTGACCTGAATGAAACTTAATGTAAATCAACATTAACTGTGGACGCTATATCAGTAACAAACATCACTTCTGTCCTTCATTCATGAAAGACACTGCATGTATATATATTCATTCCTACATGTAAGAAACTGCCTGACTCTGCTATTCTTGTGTCATTATTATAGGATGAATAATACCCAGAGAGGTAGTTAAAGCCACTTAATTGGCATATGAATAAATGAAGTGTTCAATTAAGAGGGCCAAAAGCCAGGGATTTGAATTAGTTTAATGCTCTTCTATGACTTGACATGATGCATAACTGGTGACTAGCATTTATAAAATGCTCTGCTTTGTAAGACAAAGGTTTAATGTTTAAGCCTTTAGCTTTAATCACTTTATTCTGTTGTCACTTTATTTTATATTTTCTTATGTTGTTCATTGCTTACATTCATAAATAAGAGTATTTTAGTAAACATATTTCCAATTTTTATGCTATTCCAAGATTTTATTATTTACCAATGCTCTCATTTCATGCCAAGTGCCGTGTATTTTAATATACTGTGCATCTACTAGATTGAGATGATCTCTTAATTGGCATTTTTCAGCTTCTAGTGGCTTGCACAAATTAAGAAGATTCTACTCTGCTTATTAGATGTGAGCTTGCGGTAGTTTGTGACATTTGTGCTGATCTTGAAAATTATCAGCCATAAATCATTTAGTCTAATCAAGTAAGTCAGACAGCTTCTATCACTGGCTGAATTTTCAGGTTTTTATGAAATAAAATAATAATAATGAATAATACTATTCATTATTGAATATGAAATATTAATATTTCATATTCAATAATGACTATTATTATAATGAATAATTCTTAATAATAGTAATAAAAACCAGGTGGACCGATGCATGATATAAATTTTCATTGCTCTTATTTTTTCTGCTGTTTATTACTCCCACTAAGGTCATCTAAAATAAAAACCTAGTACTCTGAGTCTTATGGAAAATACTCCTTTAAAAGAGAAGAGGCTTTCTTTATTTTGATGCATGTATATTTAGAATTCTTTGAATATTTAAATGTAAGAATATAGATGGAATCATATTATTAAGATTAGTCATAGGTAGTGATTTTATGGGTAATTCAGCATAATGCTTTCATTTATCGTGCAAAGACACTGAAATTCAGATGGGTTAAATGCCTTGTCCAAGGTCTCTCAGATAGGAAGAAACAAAATAGGCATAATAATACATAATTACTAATTCCTGGTCTAGTAGGCATAATAATACATAATTACTAATTCCTGGTTTTCTAGCATATGGTTTTTCTATATGACCTTGAGAATTTTTTTCTGGTCTTGTGATTGTATGATTTAGAAGTTTAAGGAAAAGGAAGCTAAAATAATCTTTATTTTTATTCACAGCCCCAAATTTTGCTTGTAAATTTCAAGAGTTGTTTTAATGGTTGTTATTTCGTGGCCTCTGACATTTAGAGACTCACCGTGAACATCGCAAGTACAGGTGGACATTTGAGTTGTATATTCCAAGTGTTCTTCTTGAATCAGATTATTTCCATAGATGCATTTTTTGAGACTTATATGAAAAGATACTTTTAGCATTGTTACTTTACATAAACGTAAAATGCTAAAAAGCGAAATGACATTTTTATGTAGAGTTTTTTTTTATGGGTAGGAACAAAATGTTCTTGCTATAATAAAGCCAGTATTGCAGAAATGAGTATTGTTTTCTTATGATAGATATTCAGTGTAATTTCAAGGGATAGAAACTTGCTATAGTGAGCATTCATATAGTGAGAAATAATTAACTCTGTCATAATTTATTAACATTAATGACAATGTGGGGATTTCATATATATATAAATAGCAGATGTGAAAAGTATCTCATTGTAGTTGGAATTTGTATGAATTTGTATTTCCCTAATGACTAAAAATATTGAGCATCTTTTCAGGTACTTTTTGGCCATTTGTATATCTTCTGTTCAAATTCTTTGCCCATTTAAAAATTAGATTAGTTCACTCCTAGGTATAGATCCAACATGTGCCCACAGAATTTTGTACATGAATGTTCATATCAGCATTATCCATAATAGCCAAAAACAAAAACAATCTAAATGTCTATCAAATGAGGAATAAACAAAGTGTGGTATATCTATACAATCAAAAACTATTTGATAATAAAAGTGAATGAAGAACTGAGATATGCTATAACATGGATGAACCTTGAAAAATACTAAATGAAAGAAGACAATTACAAGAGACCATATATCATATAATTCCATTTATATAAACTGGCTAGAATAGGCAAATCTAATAGAGACAGAGTGTAGATTACTGGTTGCCTGGGGCTAGGTGGAGAAAGGATTGGGGAGTGACTGCTAGTGGGTATATGGTTTTTGGGGATGATGAAAAGGTTCTAAAGTTAGATAGCAGTGATGGTTGCACAACTCTGAATATACTAAAAACCATTGAATTGTAAACATCAGTTGGGTAAATATGAATTATATCTCAATAAGGCTATTTGAATAAAGAAAAATCTTATAAAAATGATAGTTTTACTCTCTAGTAGTTTATAAAATCATAAAAATGATTTTCAAAATAAGACTTTTAGAATCCTTCCTACAAGAATAACTTGTTTACCAGCTAGTCATAAAATAACCATTTGTACTTAAATTGTTAAAAAGTAACATCTGTGTATTACAAATAAATATTTTCACTTCTTCTCTCACTGAATAGAGCCATCATCTGTTTGCCCAAACCAGATACTTGAAAGTCATCTTCCATTTTCTGTACCTCCAGTCTGTAGAGAGGCACAAAGTTCTATTGATTTCACCTTTCACCTCTTGGGTATCATTTGGCATTCTTCGTTTCCCATCATGCTGCTTCAGCATTAGTTGGGAATATTTGCCGTACTCTATTTGTATAGCCTACTGATTTGTCTACACCTCTAGTAAAGATTGTTCTAAAATGCATATATGATCTCAGTGACATCAGTGGTACAGTTTTACTTACAGAATAAAGACTAAACTTCCCACTACGCTCTGGAAAGCTTTTTATATTCTGAATCCTGTCCATTTTCCAGTCGTGCTTTCTCTCTCACATAGCAAGTTACGCTAGAGTTCAATGTACTTGTCATGCCATTTCAGGCATTTAAAAAATTTCCCTTGAAACTTTTTTTCTGACCCATAGGTTATTTAGAAATATATTGTTTAATTTCTAAATATTTGATGATTTTCCAGCTACCTTTCTGTTACTGATTTCTAGTTTAATTCCACTGAGGTCTGGGAACATACTTTGTATGGTTTATGTTCTTTAAAATTTGCTAAGGTGTGTGCTGTGGCCCCGCATATGGTCTCTCCTGGTGAACATACCATGTAAGCTTGAAAAAATGTGTATTCTGATGTTGGGTGGAGTATTCTACAAATATCAACTAGATCAACTTGATTGTTAATGCTACTTAGGTCATGTATATTCTTACTGCTTTTCTGCCTGCTTGATCTGTCAACTGTTGGCAGAGATATGTTGAAGCCTCCAGCTATGATACTGGATTCATCTATTTATCCTTACAGTTTTGTCAGTTTTTGCTTTATATATTTTGAAACTCTTTTGTAAGGTGCATTCACTTTTAAGATTGCTGTGTCATCTTGGGGAATTGGCCTCTTTATAATTGTGTAATACCTCTAATGATCTCTGCTTAGTCTGAAATTAATATAATCACCTCAGCTTGCTTTTGCTTAGTGTTAGCATCATAAAGTTTTCTCTCTATCCCTGTATTTTTTACCTACCTGAGTCCTTATATTTAAGATATATTTCCTATAGGCCACATATAGTTTGGTCTTTTTTTTAACATTTTTTTTGAGTTATAGTCATTTTACAATGCTGTGTCAAATTCCAGTGTAGAGCACAATTTTCCAGTTATACATGAACATACATATATTCATTGTCACATTTTTTTTCGCTGTGAGCTACCACAAGATCTTGTGTATATTTCCCTGTGCTATACAGTATAATCTTGTTTATCTGTTCTACATTTTGAAATCCCAATCTGTTCCTTCCCACCCCCTGCCCCCTTGGCAACCACAAGTTTGTATTCCATGTCTATGAGCCTGTTTCTGTTTGTATTTATGTTCTTTTTATTTTAGATTCCACATATGAGCGATCTCATGTGGTGTTTTTCTTCTCTTTCGGGCTTACTTCACTTAGAATGACATTCTCCAGGAACATCCATGTTGCTGCAAATGGTGTTATGTTGTCGGTTTTTATGGCTGAATAGTATTCCATTGTATAAATATACCCCAGCTTTATCCAGTCATCTGTTGATGGACATTTAGGCTATTTTCATGTCTTGGCTATTGTAAATAGTGCTGCTATGAACATTGGGGTGCAGGTGTCATTTTGAAGTAGGGTCCTTCTGGATATATGCCCAGGAGCAGGATTCCTGGATCATACATTAAGTCTATTTCTAGTCTCTTGAGGAATCTCCATACAGTTTTCCACAGTGGCTGTACCAAACTGCGTTCCCACCAGCAGTGTAGGAGGGTTCCCTTTTCTCCAGAGCCTCTCCAGCATTTGTCATTTGTGGACTTTTGAATGATGGTCATTCTGACTGGTGTGACGTGATACCTCATTGTAGTTTTGATTTGCACTTCTCTGATAATTAGTGATATTCAGCATTTTTTCATATGCCTATTGATCATTTGTATTTTTCCCTTGGAGAATTACTTGTTTAGGTCTTCTGCCCATTTTTGGATTGGGTTGTTTGTTTTCTTCTTCTTAAGTCGTATGAGCTGCTTATATATTCTGGAGATCAAGCCTTTGTCGGTTTCATTTGCAAAAATTTTCTCCCATTCTGTAGGTTGTCTTTTTGTTTTACTTATGGTTTCCTTTGCTGTGCAGAAGCTTGTAAGTTTCATTAGGTCCCATTTGTTTATTCTTGCTTTTATTTCTATTGCTTGGGTAGACTGCCCTAGGAGAACATTTTTGAGATGTATGTCAGATAATGTTTTGCCTGTATTTTCTTCTAGGAGGTTTATTGTATCTTGTCTTATGTTTAAGTCTTTGATCCATTGTGAGTTTATTTTTGTGTATTGTATAAGGAAGTGTTCTAGCTTCATTGCTTTACATGCTGCTGTCCAGTTTTCCCAACACCATTTGCTGAAGAGACTGTCTTTATTCCATTGTATATTCTTGCCTCCTTTGTTGAAGATTAGTTGACCAAAAGTTTGTGGGTTTGTTTCTGGGCTCTCTATTCTGTTCCATTGGTCCATACGTTTGTTTTGTACCAGTACCATGCTGTTTTTAGTACTGTAGCTCTATAGTATATTGTCTGAATACTGGGAGAGTTATTCCTCCAGCCTCTTTCTTTTTCTTCAGCAATGCTTTGGCAATTCTAGGTCTTTTGTGATTCCATATAAATTTTAGTGTGATTTGTTCTAGTTCTGTGAAATATGTCTTGGGTAATTTGGTAGGGATTGCATTAAACCTGTAGATTGCCTTGGGCAGTTGACCATTTTAATAATACTGATTCTTCCAATTCAGGAACATGGGATATCTTTCCATTTTTTAAAATCGTCTTTAATTTCCTTCATCAATGGTTTATAGTTTTCTGTGTATAATTCTTTCACCTCCTTGGTTAGATTTATTCCTAGGTATTTTATTACTTTGGGTGCTATTTTAAATGTGATTGTTTTCCTATTTCTTTTTCTGTTGATTCATCGTTAGTGTAAAGAAATGCAACTGATTTTTGAACGTTAATCTTGTAACCTGCTACCTTGCTGAATTCTTCGATCAGCTCTAGTAGTTTTTGTGTGGACCTTTTATGGTTTTCTATATATAGTATCATGTCATCTGCATATAGTGACACTTTTAAAACTCTTCTTTTCCAGTTTGGATCCCTTTTACTTCTCTCTCTTGCCTGATTGCTGTGGCTAGGACTTCCAAGACTATGTTGAATAGGAGTGGTGATAATGGGCAGCCTTGTCTTGTCTTAGATTTTAGTGGGAAGCTTTTGAGTTTTTTCACCATTGAGTACTACTCTGATAATACCTGTCATTTAATTGGTGTGTTCAGAACATCCATCTATAAAGTGATTTATTGATATGATTAGATTATTATCTACCATGTGTGTAAATTTTAATTGTATTTGTTTTTACTTCTTTCCCCCCTCTTTTTCTGTCTTTTCTGGTTTTAAGTATTTTACATGATTCTATTTTATTTCCTCTCCTTAGTGTACCAATTATACTCTGTTTTATAATTACACTTAATTTTTAGAGCAGTTTTAGGTTTACAGAACAATTGAACAGAAAATACAAAGTTTTCATATACTTCCTTCCTCCCATCATTTCTCTTACTATTAGTGTATTGCATTGGTGTGGTATGTTTGTAACAGTTGGTTAACCAATATTGATGCATTATTATTAACTGAATCCATAGTTTACATTAGGGTTTACTCTTTGGTTGCACGTTCTATGAGTTTTGATAAATGCAGAATATTATGTATCTACCATTTTAGTATCTTACAGAGTAGTTTCACTTCCCTAAAAATTCTCTGCTCTCCACCTATTGCTCCCTCCCTTTTCTCTTTTCCTTCCCAACTCTCTTCCCCTGACACAGCTGAACTCTTGGCAACTGCCAGTCTTTTTACTGTCTCTATAATTTTGCCTTTTCTGGAATGTAATATTGTTGAAATCATATACTGTGTAGCCTTTTCAGACTGGCAGCTTTTACTTAGCAATAGGCATTTGAGGTTTCTCCATGTCCTTTTGTGGCTTGATGACATAGTTCCTTTTAATCATTGACTAATATTCCATTGTATGAATGTATCATAGTTTATTTATCCATTCAGTTATTGAATATGTGGAACAAACCTCACATGGTTGTGGTCTATCTATAATTATTTTTATATATTGTTATATTTGATTTGCTAATTTTTTTGAGGACTTTTGCATCTATGTTCATTACACTTTTTTTAATTCTTATTTTTATTGAAGTGTAGTCGATTTACAATGTTAAATTCATGTGTACAGCAAAGTGATTCAGTTATACATATACATATATATATGTTTCAGATTCTTTTCCATTACAGCTCATTACAAGAAATTGAATATAGTTCCCTGTGCTATACAATAGATCCTTGTTGTTTATCTATTTTATATATAGTAATGTATCTATTTTCTTTTTAAAAATATTTAGTGGTTGCCTTACAGGTTACAATATACAGTTTTAACTATAACCTAATTTCATTTTCAAATGACATTTGTACTGCTTTACATGTAATGCAGGTGTCTTAGAGTACTTCCTGTTCCTCCCTTCTGTCCTATGACCTTGCTGTAATTCATTTCATGTGTCCATATGCTTTGATCACTGAGTACATTGGTACTATTGTTTTTTTAAACAATTATCTTTTAAGTAAATTATGAATAGCAAAAATATAAGGTCTTTATTTTACCTCTTCATTTCACTACGTTGATTCACTATTCTGATCTATGTTATTCTTCTCCTTGAGGAACTTCTTTTAATATTCCTTGTAGGGAAGGACTGCTGTCAATAAATTCCTTGTTTTGTATTTGAGAAACTCTTGGTTTCTTCATTTTGGGAGGATAATTTCACTGGTTATATAATTCTAGGTTAGTGGGGTTTTTTTCCCTCAACATTTTCTTATTCCTTGCATGGTGGCTGGTGAAATATATGTACTATAATTGTTATCCTTGTTTCTCTAGAGATAAGATTCTCTCACCTTCCTTCTTTCATGATTTTCTGCTTGTCTTTTTTTCGTACAAATTGAATATGATATACCCAAGTGACTTTTTTTGTGTGAGTGTCTGTGTGTATTGCTTTGTATTTTTTGAGTTTCTTCTTGATCTTTGGTTTGGAGTGTGTTTGTAATTTTGGAAAATTCTGTTATATTGCTTCAAATATTTTTCTGCTAACTTCTCTCTTTATTCTCCTTCTGACATTCTGATTATGTATATGTTATCCTTTTGATATTGTCTCAGAGTTCTTGGATACTTTTTTTTTTAATTTTTTTTTTCTTTTTGCATTTTAATTTGGGCAGTTTCTCTTGACCTATCTTCAAGATTACCGATTCTTAATCAACAGAAGAAGAAAGTAAAGAAACAATCCCCTTTAAAATAGCACCCAAAGTAATAAAATATCTGGGAATAAATCTAACCAAGGAGGTGAAAGAATTATACACAGAAAACTATAAACCATTGATGAAGGAAATTAAAGAAGACTTTAAAAAATGGAAAGATATTCCATGCTCTTGGATTGGAAGAATCAATATTGTTAAAATGGTCACACTGCCCAAGGAAATCTACAGATTTAATGCAATCCCTATCCAATTACCCAGGACATATTTCACAGAACTAGAAAAAATCATAATAAAATTCATATGGAACCATCAAAGACCTAGAATTGCCAAAGCATTACTGAAGAGAAAGAAAGAGGCTGGAGGAATAACTCTCCCAGACTTCAGACAATACTATACAGCTACAGTCATCAAGACAGCATGGTATTGGTACCAAAACAGACATATAGACCAGTGGAACAGAATAGAGAGCCCAGAAATGAACCCACAAACTTTTGGTCAACTCATCTTTGACAAAGGAGGCAAGAATATACATTGGAATAAAGACAGTCTGTTCAGCAAATGGTGTTGGGAAAACTGGACAGCAGCATGTAAAATAATGAAGCTAGAACACTCCCTTACACCATATACAAAAATCAACTCAAAATGGATCAAAGACTTAAACATAAGACAAGATACAATAAACCTCCTAGAGGAAAACATAGGCAAAACATTATCTGACATACATTTCAAAAATTTTCTCCTAGAAGAAATAAAAGCAAGAATAAACAAATGGGACCTAATGAAACTTACAAGCTTCTGCACAGCAAAGGAAACCAGAAATAAAACAAGAAGAAAACCTACGGAATGGGAGAAAATTTTTGCAAGTGAAACCGACAAAGGCTTGATCTCCAGAATATATAAGCAGCTCATACGACTCAATAAGAAAAAAATAAACAACCCAATCCAAAAATGGGCAGAAGACCTAAACAAGCAATTCTCCAAGGAAGACATACAAATGATCAAAAAGCACATGAAAAAATGCTGAATATCACTAATTATCAGAGAAATGCAAATCAAAACTACAATGAGGTATCACCTCACACCAGTCAGAATGGCCGTCATTCAAAAATCCACAAATGACACATGCTGGAGAGGCTGTGGAGAAAGGGGAACCCTCCTACACTGCTGGTAGGAATGCAGTTTGGTGCAGCCACTATGGAAAACAGTGTGGAGATTCCTCAAAAGACTAGGAATAGACTTACCATATGACCCAGGAATCCCACTCCTGGGCTTGTATCCAGAAGGAAATCTACTTCAGGATGACACCTGCACCCCAATGTTCATAGCAGCACTATTTACAATAGCCAAAACATAGAAACAGCCTAAATGTCCATCAGCAGGTGACTGGATAAAGAAGAAATGGTATATTTATACAATGGAATACTACTCAGCCATAAAAACCGACAACATAATGCCATTTGCAGCAACATGGATGCTCCTGGAGAATGTCATTCTAAGTGAAGTAAGCCAGAAAGAGAAAGAAAAATACCATATGAGAGCGCTCATATGTGGAATCTAAAAAACAAAAACAAAAACAAAACAAACAAACAAACAAACAAAAACAAAGCATAAATACAGGACAGAAATAGACTCACAGAGAGAGAATACAGACTTGTGGTTACCAGGGGGGTGGAGGGTGGGAAGGGATAGACTGGGATTTCAAAATTGTAGAATAGACTGCACTGTATAGCACAGGGAAATATCCACAAAATGTTATGATAACTCACAGAGAAAAAAATGTGACAGTGTGTATATGTCCATGAATAACTGAAAAATTGTGCTGAACACTGGAATTTGACACAACATTGTAAAATGATTATAAATCAATAAAAAATGTTAAAAAAAAAGATTACCGATTCTTTCCATATACTTGTCAAGTTTACTCATGAGCCCATCAAAGCATTCTTCATATTTGTTATAGTGTTTTATTTCTAGCATTTCCTTTTGGTTCTTCTTAAGAGTTTTCATGTCTCTGCTTACAATAACCGTCTGTTTCTGTATTTTGTCTACTTTTTCTATTAGAGTTCTTAACCGTTTAATAATATTTAACTCTCTTTGATAATCCCAACATCTAAGTGACATCTGGTCGGTTCTAGTTCTGGTGATTTCTTAAGTTTATTTAGACTGTGTTTTTCTTGCTTTTTTGACATGCTTTGTAGGGTTTTTGTTGTTGTTGTTGTTGTTGTTAGATCCTAAACATGTTATACCAAATACTAGGAGTTGAGGCCTTGAGTGTGAGGAGTTATGATAATCTGGCTAGGAGTTGGGCTGTACTTACTGTTTTTTTGTGGCTACAGGTGCCTGGGACTTTGGTTTCCTTGAATCTCTTGACTGGACTTTTTAAAGAACTTCTCAGAGAGATTTGGTACCTTATTACCGTTTCCGCTGTAATTCACTGTTGCTATACTGGCTCTCTGTGGATGTGAGAGTAAGGTATTGGGGAGTGGAAATGTTCTATAATCGTCTCATTATATCTCAGGGTTTTAGTAGGTTCATGGGGCTGTGACCTTCACAAGTGTTTGTCAAGGAGTGTCGCTGCTGTTTATTTTCTCCACTCCCTACTCCTTCCTTTGGCAGAAACATTCTATTGGTTTCAATAGTAACCAGTCTATTTCCTTGAAGCCCTGAACCTGTTTGATAAATTTTTTTTCTTTAGTTGAGACAACAGGCAGGAAGGGTCTGAATTGGGTGGAATTCCCTCCTTCTAGCTGAAATAAACCTCTGGTGAAACCTTTTCACCTGGAGAGTAGGCCTTTGTTAAAGAGAAGTTTCTGGGCTTATTTCACAAATATTGTCTTCTCCCCCCTTGCCAAAGCCATAAGGGAATTTTTCTTGAATCCTCACTGTGAGAACCTAGTAAGATTCCTTGAGATAAAGCCCCCAAAAGTATGAGCACTCCTAAGATTGCAGCACTAAAATTGTCACTCTAAAGCTAGTCTACCCTAAGCCTCCAGAAATTCATAAAAATGACAGTTTAAATGTTCCTACTGAAATGTGGTTCCAGTAGCATCTTCTCCAGTTAGCAAATCTCTGTTCTGACTCTCTGTGTGGTCCTGTCTCTATCCAGATTTGGAAGTGGTAGTTTTTCATGAGACTTCAGATCTCTAATGTTTCCAAGAAAATTCATTGATTTTTCAGTTTTCTAGCTTTTATCTGGAGCAGTAACTTCTAAGCTCTTTACATGAAGCTGAAACTTGATGTCTTGTCATGCCATTTCTAGGGTGTCTTTGGATATTTGATTCCTCCTAGAATGCAGTTTCAAAATTACTCTTTAGAACTTACTTCAAATATCACTACCTCAATGAAATCTCCTTTGACTGTTTTTTTGCCCACTTTGCATCACTTAAGGGTTATTTGTGCTTTCTTGTGGCTCCCAAAATATCATCCAAAATATTAGAATGTATTTACTATAATACTTACTTTTTACTAATAAATATATTTGTCTCTTTTACTGTGACCGGTATATTTGATTTATATCTGTATTATAAGTGTTTAGAACACATGCCAGTACATAGTACACTCTCAGTAAATACTTGTTTAACAAGTAAATTCATGATTACAAATTATAGGGCTTAATTTTGTATGCCTCTCCATGTTTACAAAGTCAGCCTCTGCATGAATTTTGGTCTAATTAACCATAACCTGGTATAGCATGAGAAAGTTTCATGTACCTGTATATCTGCGTACTTTCCAACCAAAACCTTATAGCTAAATCGATAGACGCTTTAGGCTATGCCAAGTATTTGACATGAGGACAACTGAATTTATGTTCCTGTTCTTCATCCCACCTTAGGTGGTAGTCAGAAAGATAGAAAAATTATACAATGGAAGGTTTGATCTCAAGTAATTTAATGAAATGATGCGATTTTGAAACATGACATTTAATTATAATTTACAATGCAAGCTGCTATACAGCATATTGTTTTATGTAAAGCTCATTTTAAAAAAATGTGTACATCTCTCCCTAAGTGTAGTAGGACTTTGTTGTAAGGACTGTGTTATATCTTGTCTTCCTCCTCTAAAACACCAAATAGAGTGACAGGTGGACATTAGGCACTTGATGAGTCACTTTCATAACTGGACATTAATCAGTTAGCCTAATGTTCAAAGTAAACTTTTTTTTTGAATAGTATCATAAAATTATTACTGTAAATGCCATCTAAGATTTGATACTTTATTAGGTATCTTTATGCAAAGTAAGGCATCCCCTCTGGCCAGCTAATCACTAGCTCTAAATGGAATGTCAGTTTCTGAACCTATACATCAGAGCATCAATTGGGAACATGAGACCATGACAGGTTTTACTGTAAAACACTGGATGTATTCCCCATGTACATATGTTCTTCAGTATTAAATTTCTCAATCGCTTTACAAATAAAAAACAGTGCTTTTAGTGGATCTGCCAAAAAAAATGACAATTTGAATTATTTATGGATGATTTAGATCCTGGGGTAATTTCCTGCTTGAATATTTCATGTGATTGACTGTAAATATGAAAGGAGAGAGAATTGTTAGGCTGATTTTTCTCATTCTGAAACAAATCTGTGCTTTCATATTGTATAATTTCCCTTAGGAATATCCCAGAAATAAATGGATTGGATTGCTACATAGAATGACTGGAAGCTGCAGTTGGATAATGTTTTAAATTTTTAATTATTTTTTATTGTTTTAATGTCTGCTTCTGTTTATCTCAGCTCCAGTATACATCACTCAGAACTGTCACTCATCTGTTTCCAGCAATTTAACAAGACTGATCACGTAGGAAAGGTTTATCAATAGTAGAACTTCATTTGAGCAGCGTTTATGATTGACTGATGCTTCAGAAACAAGATGACCTCAATATACCAGTCTTAGTGTTATAAAATTTTCTAGCAATGAAAGATCAAAATAATATAAAGATGAAATAAAAATACTCTGAAGGGAGAAGAAAGCTTATTTGAACATAGAAAAGCAAAAGACTAATTTAGAAGCCTTCAAATCTCCTGGATTGGTCTGAGTCACAGTGTTAGGCAATAATTAATAATAGTAACATTCATTTTAGCTGAATTCAGGTGTACTTCCAGTTTCAGTCCTAGCTGTTTCTTAGTAATGTCTCAATTCAACCCTGTATCCTCTTTCACATTTTTTGAGCCAGGCCAGGTGGCTGGCTCGCCCTTCCTTCCTTCCTTCCTTCCTTCCTTTCTTCCTTCCTCCCTCCCTCCCTCCCTCTCTCCCTCCTTTCCTTCCTTCCTTCCTTCCTTCCTTGGATTAATTTAACTATTTGTTTAAAGAAATAGTCTGAAGACTATAGTTTATTGGTAGGAAAAATATAAAGCATATAGACTTTAAAGATTATTTTGTTTTGACTTTATAGTAAATAGCTTTATTCAAGTAACATGAGTAGTTTTATAGGGCTACTAGAGGAATGCATTCTGTGGAAATGTTGTTTTGTCTTCAAATCTGATCATATGTCCCTAACATCAAACAAAAAAAAAAGATAATAAAAGAATGCAACTTGGGTTAAAGTTTTGTAGATTGCATCTGATTTATTGCAAAGTAAGTGCTTTTATTTACCTCTTCAAGGAAATGCTTGAGCAGGGTAGGAAAACTAATCTCTCTCTGTTTCTCTTTCTCTCTCTGTCATGGAAGCAAACAGTACATTAGCTTATTTTCTAAATAGAATCAACTAAGAAAATGTCTCATTTTATCCTGTAGGTGCAGTATTATTTTTTATTGCTCTAGTGTAATTTTCAGAAAGCTCCATTAATGAGAAGCCATCTGCATTTAGTCACAAGATCATTAATGGAGAGTTTTCTGGCATTGTAAGTTCTTTCTTAAGTGCATGATTTCTGATCAGCCTTTTCTGAGAGTAGGCACCACACTTTAAATTATTAGTGGGCTGTCATAGACATGTATCTCTTATCTTAATGCCCAGTTGAGAATCATGAACAGATATTGCAGAAATAGTTGTTGATAGAAGAACTTAACCAGACTCAGGAATGGATCACATTTAACATGGATTTAGGGAATCGAGGTGAATCTTGCAGTATTGCTCCTACTTATCCATCATTCCTACACATTTCTTTTAGGTTAAGTCATTTTAGGCCTCTGATAACAGGCAAACCTGTTCTTCTAGGGCTAACTCATTGCTTTATGTCCTCTTTTAACAATATAGCAGTTTATCTGATTAGCTCCTGTCCTCTAGAAGATGGTTTTTCATACCAAGGGCTGTGATCTATTTCTAGTTTATAAAATCAGTTTAATGGATCTTGACTAGCATTTCTTTTTAAATAGGCTAGACTAGATCATGTCGATTTCAGAAAACAAATTAAAGGTAAATTATTGTTTTGTGAATATTGAGTATTAATGACATATAAGTATCATTATTGTACCTGATGTTTCTTGAATGTTGACTATATGTCAGGCATTGCTATAAGTAATCTCCAAGGGTTAACTTACTTAGTGTTCCGAATGCTGCTTTAAGTTGCGTTACGTAGATAGTATTACTACTTCTGCTTTCCTGTTGAGAGAACGGAGGTACAGATATGCTTAGTAACTTGACCAACGTTGTTCAGCTTAGTGAGTGACAAACATGGGATTCAAATGTAGACTCTCCAACTATGAAGCTGTTAAACACTACAGTAAATTGCTTCCCATGTTAAGTGGGATTGAACCTAAAGAGAAATAAGAATTGTCAGCTTCAAATTTATTTTTAGAGATGACTACATACAGCCACATCCTCCTCTAAAATAAGTTTCAGACAATAGGCAGGCATACTGGATCGGGGCATTCAATACCTAACCCATTCAATATTGTAAATGAGTTTTTCACAGAAGGTTTTAAAACTGTCTACAGGTTAATGAGCTTGATACAATAGACTTGTAGACTTATAAAAGAATGGTACTGGCTGACTAGAGAGCTGTAAATTTAGCTCCTCTGAAGTTGACATGTTGTACAACTCAGACTTCCCAATGTATTGAGTTTTAAAATGACAATAAGATTTAGAAACATTTACTCGGATGCTTTTAACTTTCTTCACAAAGGCCCCAAGCTCATTAGAAATACAAACAAAACTCAAATCTTTCAAACTTCACCCAGATGAAGAAGGCTTTTTGCTGCTGATACAGCAACCTGAAGTGAAGAGGAAGTGATTTGTTTGATATTTTCCCTAAATTACACTGTACAAATTATGCTTCTATCTACTCTAATGCATCTATCCCTTGGGGAGCGCTAACAGGCAGCCAAGGCAAGCCAAGGTGAAGTGGCTGGAAGGTTTCGGTGCTGAATTCTTCAGCCTTTTGGGAGCTGATCTTGTCCATCTCTCTGACATGTGCTCTCTGCATATCAGAAAATGTTGTTGATCACATCAAAGCGTTCATGAATCCAGTGATTTTTTTCTTTACCAAATGTTCTGTTCTTTTTAGATCTTTGTCAGTGGTGTCACAGCTGAGTGAGCAATTCCTAGCTTCCTGAATTTCCCTTGAGAGCTAAACTGTCAACATCTATGTTCATCATGGAAACCTTCAACTTAAGAAAAATAATCTGATTTTAATCATGGTTTTATATGTAAAGTGAAGCTTCTATAGATCTTTCAGTTTTCTGAATTTGTCCCCTTGTGAGTTTAGTTAATGCAATTTTGCTAAATGATTATAAATCCCCAAAATGAAATTTTCCTTTTGTTTTGCTTTCTTCCTTCTTCCTTTCTTTCCCTTTGTCCTCACTTTCCTTTTCTCTTTCCTACCTTTATACCCGCTCTCTTATTTACATTTTTGGTCATTACTTTCTTTCAACATTTATTGAAATACTGCTATGTGCCAGACATCATGGGTATAACTATGGATGCGAATGTCTTTGCCTATGAAAGACTCACATTGACCTCTTGCTATTTATTCTTAATCATGAAATAAGCAGCTTCCTTCATTCATTGCTTTTCGCAAGATCACTGCTGCCCATCCTCTGTCTCCTGCCCTCTCCATGTACTTGTCTGATTCATGCCAAAGTACTAGGAGTGTCTGGTTGGGTTTATTCTGTTTCACATGCCTGGAAATGACAGTTAGCTAGATTATAACTTTGATTTTGCTTCAGAGGAATGAAAATGAATCTAAGTTTAATAGAAGATACAATGAAGAAGAAAGAGGCTTGGAATTCAGTCCTGCAGAATGATGCTAGGGAGACAAAATTTCTGCTCATTAACCTAACGTGGTCCCTCATCCTCTGTCCAGTTGCTTGAGATCATAAATGTCCTAGTAGGAGTAAAAACTTTGGATGTGTATTTTTAAAATCTGTTGAATACGTTTGATGGGTTATATCGCCCCTTACCACACTTCACCCCTGTCCATTCTCTACATAGTCATTAGAGTTACATTTTAACATACAAATCTGATAATACTGCATCACTACTTAAAACCTTTTTGAGGCATCTGATTGCCCAAATATAAAAGGCAGCTTTGAATGTTAAGCCACTCATATTAAAGCCCTTGCAACCTCTGCAGTCTTCTATCTTGCTCATTTCTCCTCTTTTTGCATCACATGCACTCTATTCCCTGAAGGTTCATGTAATTTCATACACTTACGTCTTTGCATACCTGCTTTCTCTATCTGGAATTTCCTGTTCTCTCCATTACTCATCTACCTGAGAGAGCCAGTCTCCTCTGATGATCTTTTTTGAATTTCCCAACTATAATTAATCAGTGACTTTTTGGTACTTCTGTATCTTGTAGTTCTTTTTTTTTTTATTTTTGCCCTTCTCATTTTGCTACATAATCACTTTATGTACATTTGCTTTTCTATTACACTGAGCTCCTTGAAGGTAGAGTTTCTGTTTGTTTTGTTTCTGTATCTGGTTGCCTTATCGAATACTTTATCCATCATTGGTAACCAATAAATGTTTGTATTTCTGTAATTAATTAATATAAATTTGTATATTCTGCTTATAGCTTGTTTCTTTTTTTGTCTATAACTATCTTTATTTTCCAAGAAAAATTAATAACAAGTTTTATAAATACTCACATACTGTTCTAAGTTACTTGCATTCCCTAGGATCCCAACTTGGACTGTCATATACTCCTCCTTATTGGTAGCCTAATGGACAGTTAGTGTTCTGACCTAATACGTTAAGTGAAGTTGAAGTGAATGCTAACTAGATCAGTGAGCTAGTAGTCTACCCTTTATGGAATATCCCCATCTTTCAGCTACTCTTTATTAATTATCAAGCTGACAGATTTAAGTTAATGATGAAAAAGTCAATGGTCTATACACTTCTTTATGGTTTTTATTACTGTCATCGGTAACTCAAAATGTGTTTTCATATGCACAATCTCATTTAATCCTCAAAACTACCCTGTGGGTAGAATAGGGCAAATTTCACTTACAAAATTTCTAAGAAATTCTGCAACATGCAGAAGGACAAGGTTGTAATATGCCATCTAGTTGAGGCCTAGGGAAGGCTAGCTTGTCAGTTAGATAGGTCTTCACATGGTGACATTAATTGCCTGGGAGAATCCTCTGTCTTCTAGGCTTTGGGTTTTTAAGCTTTGGGCTCAGAACACCGATGATCTGGTATGTGAAGAGGAAGATCAAATGCTCGTGGGCAGTCTCACATATATAAAACTTTCAGATTCTGATTCTGATGATTAAAACCAGAAGAATTTTTAAAAATTTTACATTGAAAATAAATAATCACTGAGATAGGATAAATCATATCTATTAGTTAGTGTACTTTCTTTGTGTAGACAAAGCTACATGAGTTTCAAAATTATAAACTGAAGTTAGCTTTTAAAACATTACTGAATCCAGACAAAGAGAATGCAAATATGTGCTTCACCCATTTCTCCACAGATAAAGCTGCCATTAGGACAAGAGAGGTCACATCCCTGAATATTTGGCTACATGGTCACTCTACTGTTGATTTCTTCTGTGCCAGTCTTTTTTTTTGTTTTGTTTTTGTTTTCAAGGCTGATTTTTTTTTTTAATTGACATTCTCTGTATCAGTCAGGGTTCAGCCAAGATTTTAAAATCACTCCATGTATTGAAATAGAAGGAAATTTAAAACACTTAATTGTTCAGTAACATTCTGTGATCACAGAATGGAGAACCCAAATGAAGTATAACAGAGATTAGCACTAGAAGGAAATAGCTACCATTCCTAGGGCTAGGAGGCTACCTGTTTCCAGAATCAAGAAGTGAGATTCATCTTACGAGAGCCAAAAGCCCAGTTGGGGTGAGGTTTGGCTTATCAGAGCTGAGTCTCAAAGGATGGACTATTTATCAAGGAGCTGTGGAAGCAGTAGAGTCACTGCAGAAAGATATTGCAGCTGGCAAAAAGAGAGAGTGGAAGAGATACAATTTCTCCCTTCCTCTCACCTTCTGACCTTCCTCCAGTGCTTTACAGTGCCTGGAACTACTTGGGAGCCAGACAGCAAGGGTGGAACTGATGACAAAATGGCACGGGTTAGCAAGTCTTCTTTCTTTAGACATGTTCAGACTTTAAATTTCACTAGCAGGAAATTTGCATAATTGACTCTGTTTGGGATTCTTCATTCTTTGCAAGTTTGATCAGACTGATATAGCTAGCATATTTTAGGACATCTATCAAAGAGTATTTTTTATTGAAGTATAGTTGATTTATAATATTACATTAGTTTCAGGTGTACAACAGTGATTCGAAATTTTTATAGATTTTACTCCATCTTAAGTAATTATAAAATACTAGCTGTATTTCTTGTGCTGTACAATATATCTTTGTAGTTTATTTATTTTATACATAGTAGTATGTACTTCTTAATCCCCTACCCTTTTCTTGCCCCTTCCCCCTTTCCTTTCCCCACTGGTAACCACTGGTTTGTTCTCTGTATTCGTGAATCTGTTTCTTTTTGGTTGTGTTTAATAGTTGTATTTTTTTGATTCTCCATGTGAGTGGTAATATATAGCATTTGTCTTTTTCTGTCTGACTTATTTTACTAAGCATAATAACCCTCCAGATCCACCAATGTTGTTGCAAATGGCAAAATTTCATTCTTTATGGCTGAATAATACTCCATTACAGATACACACACACACACACCACCTCTTTATATTTATATTCATATATTTATATTCATCTTTATATTTATATTCTTCTGTTGATGGACCTCTTTATATTCATCTGTTGGTGGACACTTAGGTTGCTTTCATATCTTGTCTACTGTAAATAATTTAGGGTGCATGTATCTATCTTTTTAAATTACTGTTTTTGTTTTCTTTGGATGTATATCCAGAAGTCTAATTGCTGGATCATATGGTAGTTCTATTTTTAGTTTTTTAAGGAATCTCCATACTATTTTTCATAGTGGTTATGCCAGTTTACATTCCTAGCAATGGTGTACTGGTGTTCTCTTCTCTCCAAATCCTCATCAGCATTTGTCACTTGTAGACTTTTGGGTTATAGCCATTCTGACAGGTGTGAGGTGGTATCTTATTGTAGTTCATTTGGATTTCTCTGATGATCAGTGATGTTGAGTATCTTTTCATGTGCCTTTTGGCCATCTGTATAGATTCTTTTAAAAAATGTCTATGCAGGTCTTCTGCCCGTTTTTAAAATCAGGGTTTTTTTTTTATATTGAGTTGTATGAACTTTTTATATATTTAGGATATTAACCCCTTATCAGTTATATCACTTGTAAATATTTTCTCCCATTCAGTAAGGTTGTCTTTTTGTTTTGTTAATAATTTTCTTTGTTGTGCAAAAGCTTTTAAGTTTAATTAGATCTCATTTGTTAATTTTTACTTTTGTTTCCTTTGCTTAGGAGACAGATCCAAAAAATATCACTGCAGTTTACGTCAGAGGATGTTTTGCCTTTATTTTCTTATAGGAGTTTTATGATTTCCGGTCTTACATTTAGGTCTTTAATCCATTTTGAGTTTATTATTGTATATGGTATGAGGAAATGTTCTAATTTTACTCTTTTACATGTAGTTCTCTAGTTTTCCCAGTACCATTTATTGAAGAGACTGTCTCATCCCCATTGTCTATTCTTGCCCCCTTTGTCATAGATTAATTGACTATATTTACATGGGTTTATTTCTGAGCTCTCTATTATGTTCCATTGATCTGCGTGTCTGTTTTTGTGCCAGTGCTGTGCTGTTTTGACAAGATTGCTTTGGCTATTTGTGGTCTTTTGTGGTTCCACATAAATTTTAAGAATATTTGTTCTGGTTCTGTGAAAAATGTCATGGATATTTTGATAGGGATTGAATTTAATCTGTAGATTGCTTTGTGTAGTATGGACATTTTAACAATATTAATTTTTCCAGTCCATAAACATGGGATATCTTTCTATTTTCTTTTGTATCATCTTCAGTTTCCTTCCTCAGTGTTTTATAGTTTTCAGAGTGTAGGTTTTTCACTTCCTTGGTTAAGTTTGTTCCTAGGTATCTTATTCTTTTTAATGTGATTTTAAATGGGTTTTTTTTTTTTCTTGGTTCCTCTGTGTGGTAGTTCATTATTAGTGTATAGAAAAGCAACAGATTTTTGTGTACTAATCTTGTATCTTGCAACTTTACTGAATTCATTTATTAGTTCTAATAGTTTTTTGGTGGTGACTTCTATATAGAGAATTATGTTATTGGCAAATAGTGACAGTTTTACCTCTTCCCTTCTGATTTAAATGCTAAGAAAATTTAAAGGCAATATACATAAGATTATGAGATTTAAAATACTGTTTCCTTCCCTAGTAGTGTATGTTTCCCAAACCTGAAAGAAATGCAACCCCCCTGCCCCTGGAGTCTGTGCATAAGTTTACATTCAAGAAAGGACCGTGCTTGTAGAATTGACATCCTGTTATCCTGGTAGTGGTAATGGATTCTGATGCCTTTATTAAAGTTCTAAGGAGGGATCGGAGGAGTATTAGTGGGAGAGCTGTGCAGCAGTTATTGTTGATCCAGACAGTTCGGGTCAACCTCCCTAGCTGACATAAGTGGTCCAACTGTGGGTATAATAGCCTCAATCCTCATGGATTAAAAGTGTACATTAAAGTTAATATTTTAGTGGGGCTATTGAATTCAAGGATGGAGTAAGGTGCTGCTTGTACATTAAGATTCCAGGAAATTCATAAAGAGCCCTAATGCTCTAACAATGGGAACTGTCACATTGCTCATGACCTTAATTGACATGCTTAGACATTTATTTCTTTGACAGTATTTTCTTCACTGATAGAATGAAAAAAATCCATATAGTATAATAATCATGATTTTTGAATATTCTTTAGTGAGAAAGCAAAAGAATAGCTTATTTATATGATGTTTTTAAGAAAAAAAAATCAGTGCCTCTTCTGACACTTAACATTATACCTTGTGGAAAGGGGGAAATAATGTTTAATATTAGAACTGTCTGTGAAATCCTGGATGTGTATAATCACTTTACTTGTAAAAGATGGGCAAAATTACTTTGAAGATCACGTCTACTTGAGGTTGTGGATTGGGGGGAAGGGAAGGAGCCTGGAACCTTAGAACAAAACTGGAGTGTGGTCCACAGACCATCTCCTTTTTGTTTTATCCAGGAAATTGGAGCTTTCACTAGAATGTAAATATACTAGGTCACTAAGCACACCAGTTAGCTCAGCTGACGTTTTACATGTAGGAAGACTTTCTCTGTAAAAGAGGCAACATGAGACTTTCAGTGTAGTGCAAGCTCTTAGCTCCTGGCGGACATCGTTTTGAGTAACATCATGTCAAGCAGTGTGAGAGAGCCAGGAAAAAGCAGTATCTGGGGGTGGGGGGGCAAGGGAAAGCACAGCCTGTGTCACTTTCAGTTAGCTCTAATCAGATGGGTTTCTTTATTCAGATTGTTAAAACTACAATCTATAACCTTCAATTATTGATTCTTATTCTGTCCTTCAGCCATGGGACTTAGTCTTCCCCACTTCTACCCCAGGCTAAAATCCTCAATTCCTTTCATCGTTCTCCATAATACTTGATATTCAGACCTTTTGTCATCATCTTCACCATGTTTAGAATGTAACATGTTTTATCAAGGTTGTACTCAAAATGATGAACTCATACTTGTTCTAGACACATACTAACTGGAATAGAGAACATGGGGACTATTTTTCCTGGATGCGGTGCCTCTACACCACAGCCCATGCTTTCATGTTTGTTGGTGATTACATCTCAATTCTTAACAAGAGTAAGTGTACAGTTAACCGAATCTCCATGCCTTTACACTTTTTTCATGTGAACTGGAGGTAACTTAGATTGCCATCATCTTATGAAGATAATAATAGGATTTATGCTTATGAAGCTGATGTTTTTAAACTTGCTTGCTTGATATTTCATTCCTTATTACTGACAAGTAGGTTACTTTGATCTGTCTTTCTGATCTATCATTTATCAACCATTCTGAGATGCTGGGGTATCGAATAAATTGTCTGTTTCAAGGTTCTATCAAGGCATTTAAACAAAGCATGTGGAATTATGTTACAAATACCTTATCTATTCCTTCAATGCTATAATGGGATTTATGTAATTGAAAATTCTTGCTTAGGGACTAAAAGCGTAGAATTTTTCATTAAAAATCAACTGCATATGTGAGCATTTATTCATTTACCCTTGTTTATGAATGTCATCAAATTGCAGAAGTTGTTTGCAAAAGAAGTTTCTGCATATTTTTGGAAAATGTTATTTCGTTTACTAAAATCTCAGTTTTATTTTATGTAAAACATAAGTTATAATATTCACTTTATAGGAATGTTTTGAAGATAAAATAATCTGTGATTAATAGTAATTTCAGTCCACAAATTTCCATTTGTGATAAATATCTTCTGTGATTAAGTTTAATTTGAAATCTGAGTCACCATTCATTGTACTAGTAAGAAAGGCAACATTAGTTATACTTGAGGTTTGTACAGATTAAAGAAGAGGGGGGATTTTAACGTGAATTTGAAGGAAGCAGAGCCTTACTTGGAATGATTGAACCAATCTGGTTGTGGCAATTTAGATGATTCAAGAAGAAAGGAGAGCAGGCAGAAAAGATATTAGGTAGGAGAGGCCAAAGTGGGTTTGAAACTAGAACTTATTCTAGAGTGCTTGAAATATTGACTGTGCATTGAGAAGAAAAAAGGAGAAGAGTAAGATGGGAATGAACTTCCTTTCACAGCTGTTTAACCCCGACTACTCTAGGCTGAGTAGGGAGGTTCTAGTTCCTCTGCAGTTGAATGGTTGGGGGGAATGAAATTCTTTTGAGGAAGAAAGTGACACAGTTACCTTCATGTTTTTAATGGAACATAAAGATAATGGGAACAACTGTAGGCATGTTTGGAAAGGAGGTGCTTGAAGATAGGAAGCCCCATTAGGACACATTACAGTGGTCCAGGCAAGTGATGCAGAAGGCTTGGACTAGAGAAGTGATGGATAGAGCACGAAGGAGACAATACTGAAGGGAACCTGATGGGTTCTTTCTGATAGTAAAGCACTCTGAATAGAGATGCTCATCTTCATTTTTAGAGTCTATTCCTTCTCCCACTTCAGTAAACTGTCTTGCAGATAGCCTTTTGGCTCTCCTGGAGAGTCTGAGTCATGCCTTTTCTACCTCCTACCAATCTTCCTCTCTGGCCTGGAACAGCAGTTTTGTTTCTTAGTGAATGCAGCCATTAGGAGAAATTGACTTACAATCATTGTGTAATGGGAGTTAGCAAAATAAGTTTAACTTAAAGATATATTTGGAATATACAAGTTATTTTATGATCATTTTATGCCTTTATAATTTAAAAATCAGTAGCTAGATAAGGCTAAATAAGTATAAATGGCATTTGTATTTGTTATAGTTGAAGGTAACTAAATAATGTAATTGATTCTTATTAAGCTCTGAGATACGTAAACTAAATAAGGCTGTGAATGATGTTCCCTGGGTACTAGTATTAAAATTGATAGAAACCAGAAGAATATAAATGTAATATGCCATTAATTGTTTATAGGTTTTTAAAATCATATCTAAAATTTAAACAAGAATAAGACTTACAGATCACATCCTAGGATAGTCTCGTTTGATCCTCAGAACAAATGAGTGCTGGGAAGGCACATATTATTTTCCCAAACAGAGACTCTGAAGATTCTGAGTGAATTTTATAACCGTTTCCCAAGCTGGCCAGTAACAAATGAGAACTTTACATTGTGATTTGTTGTTTTCCATGTGTTTTGCACACTGCACTTTGCTACCTACATTATTATATTAGTCAGGATACACTAAATTTCAATTATTTGCATCTATCTATCTACCTATCCATCTGTCATCTCACACTTGTTTATCAAGTGCCGGCTGGAGGCTCTGCTCTATGCTTTCTTCAATCCAGAACACCAGGCCAACAGATGAGCCCTGAGCTGGTGCATGGCTGGTTATCATGACAGAGGGAAAGAGAATATGGCAAAGCTCATACATTTTGAAAGCTTCTACCCTGAGTGACACACAGCCTTAATGTCTCCATGCCATTGGTTGTAGTTTACATGCCAAGTAAATTACACAGTTACACCTCCCTTTAGGTGAGTACGGGTGTATGTCCTTCCATCTGTCCAGAAAGAGAGCTGGACAACTTGTAAACTTACTAATTACTTTAATAATTGTTAAAAGTCAAAATTGAAAAATTAATAAAAATTTAGAAAAAACATTTTTGTTTTAAATAAAACAATAAGTTTGGCTTTTACCCAGAGTTTACATATTAAATGATGGTTCTGTATATTTTTTAATGAGCATAATTTCTTAGCAGCTTAGCATAGGAATTCCCAAAGTGAGAACTGTGTAAGACGGAACCTTTGAGATGCTCTGTGATCCAAGGTTATATACGTTTTGACACTCTATCTCCCATCACTTTCTTGGAGAGTCAGTTACTTTACTATTTAAAGCCCAAGAACTCTGGATGAAGTTCCAAACTCATTTGAAGACACCCCTCCTTGTGTTTGTGTGTGTGTGACATCCACTAGCATCCAGACAGCACAGGGCTCCTTGGGAAATGGTGCCCAAATCCTTCTTTAAGGTCTCCCTTTCCTTAATCCTCACATTCAGTGTGCCAGGAAGTCCACTCAGAATTATATTTTCCTGAGTTTTAGGCTCAAATATTGTGAAAAGTTTATTATAATAATCATCTTAGCCATGTGCCATACCAAGTGACTTAACTTTTTAGAACCTCAGATTCCTTGTTTATAAAATGGGTTTAATAGTTGCTGTGAGGATGGAAGAAACAACATGTAAAGACCTGACCCAGGAGGCATTTAGTTTTGATTTTTCTGTCTTCTCTTCCTTTCTGCTTCCACTTCCATATTGGGAAAATAAAAGAATGCAAATGATTTGCAGGGTTTTTTTTTTTTTTTAACTTATTTAACTAAAATATTTTATTTGTGTGTTTCTTAAAGGTAGCCAGCACAGTAGTGGTAGAATAAGCCACCACACACTTTAAGTTTGCTGACTTCTTGTAGGGAACGTTAGAAGCAGAGAGCACTGAGCCAGTGGAGTATGAAAGTCATGATCTCAGACACTAGCATGTGTCAAAGATAGTAAAAGCTAAAGGACTTTTGTCAGCAAGGCTGACTGCCACTTTCCATAATGAAGACGCATTTCTAAAATGTACCTTGAGTAGTTCCCCAGAGCAGGCAATCAGAAGCATCCCATTTCCTATTTAGATTTGCTCTACTCTAGTCTGTCTTTCCTGGTAACAAAAAGAGAGAAATATTTGTCAGGATAAGGATTCCTTGTTAAAACTGATTTTTAAGTGGATTTACCTTAGGGGCATTTACAGAGTGAAGAGGCTCTATATGGGTCTTTGGGCTAGCATAACAGATAAAGGCAGCCACCAAAATAAATGTAATGAAGCAAAGCAAAAATAATAAAAATAAAAATAAAATAATGAAGATGTTAGAAAATAAAAGCTTTTTTGCTGTACAATGTCCAGGGGGTGGGGAGCACTGCAAGACTATGTTGTTCTGGAATCAACTGTATATTTCCAAATCTGGCTCAGAAGCAGTTTATTCTGAGATGTAAGAAATTAGCCTATTTCCTCTTTATGCCATATCTGGGCCATGGAGACCGTGAAGGAGGAGACGGATAGTGAAACCCATTTAAGGACCGGGTTCCAAATCAGTCATCTACAAACCTGAGCAAAGAGTTTGGACCTCGTGTTCTCTTGTGCAATAAATTCATGCTAAATAATCTTATATTATAAGGTGAAGGTAAAAACTTCCTTACCTTTAAATGGGATAAACAGAGAGTGTGGGGTGTGTGTAGCAGGAAGTGGTGGGATGGGGATTGGGAAGAATAATGATATCTTTTCAGAAGTACCCGACTCTAGTTCTCTGAGGCCCAGTAGATGTGGGCCCTTCTTTCTTAGAGTTTTTGATTTTGTCCTTAAGTTATCCTTAGCAGTGGACCTCTGTTTCTTTCTTTATGCAAGAAAGCTTTCCCCTGGCTGTGGTGTCCCCTGAAGGCGGACATCATCATCAGTTCTAGGGAGTCCGGGAGTGATTTTCTAATGCTAATTTTAGGCCTGTCCCCTGGAGCTGAAGGTTCATAGAGCCAAATATAGAGAAGACATCATTTCCACTCTGTAACATTGATGAAGAACACATCATAATAGCTGCAAATGATGAGAAAATGTGAACTTCTCCTCAACAGAAAAGGCTCCAAAACTACCATAGAAAGCACAAACTAAGAGATTTAGCATCTGGCTTGGTGACCTATTGATAATTGCCCATTTGTTTATTGTCTTATTTATTCCTCCATTTGTCAGACATTGGCTAAGGTCTCCTATGTGCTCTTTAATGTAATGTAGGGAGAAATTCATTGCAAAAAAACATGCATTGCAGAGCCAGGCAGTCCTGGATCCCAGACCTGACTTTTTTTTTTTTTTTTTTTTCTGGAAACTTATTTGCCACACTATGTCTTAGTTTTTCCACGTGTAAGAGGAAGAAATAAACATTGTAGCATACTCTTAGTGGATTAAGAGATATACTTAAAACCATGTAGCAAACAGTTGTATCACACAACACTAGCTAATTCCGTTTGCTTTTTGATGTCTTTCCTTATGATTCTGGAAATGATGCAGAAAGGCTGATATGGTTTCTGTCCTTGAGGAACTGATTGAAACTGGTGCTACTCAAAAAGCATGGAAAGACTTTCGAATAGGTTAGACCAGAAGCACTTAGCATAGGAACACCGAAATTATAGCATGTATATGAGGGGAGTAAACATGCCTGTCTTTTATGTAGTTTTGGAGTTACTGAAGCTTATCACAATTCCTGTCACTTAATGCTTTCCAGTAAATACTGAATGGATAAATGAGCCTGAAAGAAATATAGATCAAGCACTAAGTCATTTCTAATGAGGGAGAAATGATTTCTTATATATAAGGCATTGAGGTCAGGCACTTAGGACACAGATTCTAAGACTGGGAGTTGTGTGCAGAGATGTTATTAGAGATGATCTCAGGATTAACATGCACAGGAGAAGAGAAGAAAGCAGGACTGGGCAGGGAGAAGTTAGGCTGTGTGATACATTCATGGCAAAGGATTCAGTGAATCCACTGGGATCTCAGAAACTAGTACAAGGTTTTAGAATTTTCCTGAAACCCTCACATTGACTAGACATGTAGGCTACTCTTGAGAAGTGGATATAACCATTAGCTGAGGGAAAAATCATGATAGGACTGACAGCTGGGGGCGATCAGAGTGCAGGCTTTTCAGCAGTAAGGAAAATAGGTCTTTATTACTGACGGGGGTGGTCTGTGGGTGCGGTGGCGTGCACCACCGTCTACCCTCCTTCTGATCAAGTCTACTTCTTCCTGTATATCGGAGAACAGCTATTCCAGCTGTTGGTTCACCTCTTTTCCTCTGGAAATTTATAATAGGAAGGTTAATGAGATGACTACAGACTCTGCTGCTATAGCTTTTCTTCACATGACAACTAATACTTGTCATCTTCTTCTAGCATCCATTCAGTCTTCACCTCAGCCTTAGCCAGAAACTCTGCTGCTCTCAGTGGCATACCTGCTGATGTGACTCAGAGTCTCATTTCTCATATCAAAACTATAATGAGGTACACTTTGTACCAGTCAGAAGGACCATCATTAAAAAGTCTACAAATAACAAATGCTGGAGAGGGTGTGGAGAAAAGGGAATCCTCCTACACCGTTAATGGGAACATAAATTGGTGCTGCCACTATGGAAAACACCCTGGAGGTTCCTTAAAAAAACTAAAAATAGACTTACCATATGATTCAGAAATCCCACTCCTGGGCATATATCCTTAGGAAACTCTAATTTGAAACTATACATGACTCCAGTGTTCATACCAGCACTATTTACAACAGCTAAAACATGGAAACAACCTAAATGTCCATGGACAGACAACTGAATAAAGAAGATGTGGTATATATGTGTGTGTGTATATATTTTTTTTTGCTGAGTGTATATATATATGTGTGTGTGTTCCATTGTGTGTGTGTGTATATATATCAGCAATAAAAATGAATGACCTAATGCCATTTGCAACAACATGGATGGACCTAGAGATTATCATACTAAGTGAAGTAAGTCAGAAAGAGAAAGTCAAATACTATATGATATCATTTGTATGTGGAATCTAAATATGACACAAATGAACTTATTTCCAAAACAGAAACAGATTCAGAGACATAGAAAACAAACTTACTGTTACTAAAGGGGAAAGAGGGTAGGGGAGGGATAGATTAGGAATTCAGGATTAGCAGATACAAACCACTCTATATAAAATAGATAAAGAGAAAGGTTTTATTGTATAGCATAGGGAGCTATATTCAATGTCCTGTAATAAACCATAATGGAAAAGAATATGAAAAAGAATACATACATATGTATCACTGTGCTATCTACATTATAAATCAATATACTTTTAAAAAAAATATTGTTCCTGAGGGCTCTGAGCTTCTTGTCACCATGCCCTTCTTAGACTGTGGCTGCTTCGCTTTTCTATTTAATGTCAAAATTGGACAAGTAATTAACTAGAGAATCCCAAGTGGACTGCCTGAGTGTCAGATATATTCTTCTCTTACCCCATTACATAATAGCAGCCTTAGCTTCTCTTAATGATCTTTAAATTCTGCCAGAATAGTGACTCTTCTTGCCTGCTGGTCCTTTGGCATTATGTAGATCCTGACGTGCCTGCATAGCCAGCATATCTTAAAATTTTACACTTATTCTAAACCACCAGTGAATAGATTTGAAGGGAAGGAAAGTACAGATTTCCCAAGTGGACCACTCTGTTGTCCCTGAACCCAGGTATTCTATCTACTAAAGGCATGGCACCATGTGATGCCCACTGTTTACAGTATATAATAAATATTGGAAGATGGCATCCCTTCTTCACAGAGTTTGATCTTTGGCTGGTATCTCTGCTGTGCCTTCAGTAGGCTATTATATTGCTATGTCAGACTAGTAGCTTCAGGTTGGTAAGATTTTTTGATGGGACCAGGGGATCTCACAGTGATGTGCCCATTGTCCACCTCCTCTACTGTAAAGTGTGTTCTCTGATCTGATATGATGTTACATAGGATTCTGTGTCAGTGGGTAGAACACTTCATAAGCCCTTTGATGGTGGTGCAGGCTGATGGTAGCAAAAAGAAAATTCTTATGTGGATTGTGTCTATTCTAGCCAAATGAATCACCATCTCTTCCAGGGTGGAAGAAGTTCAATGAGGTTAACTTGCTCTCAAGTGAATGGTTGGCTTCCTTGGGGAATGGTCCTGGGTCAGGGAGTCATTATTCCATTATGTTCACTACATGGTACCACATGGCATCCTTTGAGCCCATATGGCACCCTCAGGTCCTTGTCTTGCTTCTGTATCTAGGAGAAAGAAGCACAGGGATATTTTCCAAGTCTGGGAACACAGCTTCCAAATTTCCAGTCCTCTTAAGTATGCTATGACAAGTCATCCCTTGTCTTCAAAAATGTAGGAAACATGTTGTCAAATAATCACTCCTCTCTTTCTATCCCAGTCTAGGAAAACTTTCCTCTCTCTTGCATATTTCTAGAACTCTTTTTCCTTTATCCCTTCTCCTTGAAGATATCTAGAAATATCCTCTCAGTGAGTTTATGTCTAGACAAATAAAGGAATAGCTCTTGATTTCAAACTGCTTCTGATGTTGGCCCTGGAAAAAACAAGTTCCAAATGCAAGAAAATACTAAGGGCCTGGCTACCTTATTGGAGAGGGAGAAGGAAAAATACAGCAAACAAAGTTTATGTTTGACACATTGGGAAGTATCAAGCTAAAGTAGTCCAGTGTTATAAATCCAACAGACAGGAGAGACTAAGGGAGAATAGTTTAGAGGGGTGAGATGACAGGCAAAAAAAGAATTTTAGGGGCAAAAAAATACCCTGAAGTTCACGGAACCCAACTCTTTCCATTACAAAAGGGTAATCTGAAGTTCAGAGCCAGAACCAAAGTCCAGGGCTCTTGATTACCAGCCCAATCTCCATTTCTGACTCTTACTTTCATGCTTTGGATGGCTACTTTTTCTTGTTCAAACATTGGTAAAGAGAGATGTGCTGAGTTCTTGGCAGGTTGACTGTGAAATTCATGCTGCAACCAATTTAAGGTTTAGATTTTTTTCCTAAGAGCACGCTCCTATCAGACCACAAGGAACTGTGAGATATGATCTGCAGTCATAAATCAAACTGGAGATATTTAAAAAAGGCAGTGTTTGTATTGTGAAAATGAATGAATTGTAGTGCTATGTACTGACGAAAACCTCTTTTTCCCTTCCCCTTCCTTGTTGAAGCTGAAGGCAGCTGCATAATAAAAAGTGACCCTTTGAAGCCAGCAATGCCAGCTTCCCAAACTTGATAAGAATATTTAATTCCTTTATCACCAGACTAGGCTTAAAGGAAAGTATATTTCAGACATAAAGAGACCAGGCAAACGGTACTAGGGCTCTTTCTGTTTCTGCCCTACCTGCCAGCATTTTTGGCATGGCATCAAACAGCCCTGTGTACCCCAGCCCAGATACCTGTTGAGGGAATGGATATTTTAAAGAGGTTACCTTCAGTTTCAGTTAGCTGACTGATAAATGAAGACTGTGGGGCAATGTCATCTTCATTCTCATGTTAAAATGACAGCAAATATGTGAACATGCAAAGGTAGGTGTATGTAGTAAACTTTTGTGTTTCTTTGTCTACCCAGATTCCACTCCTGCTTCTTCTAATATTAGAACTGTAATTCCCTTTGAGGAAATTATGTCTTCTGCATTATGTGTAGTCTGAGTATTGCTCTCCATTGATATGCTCCATACAATCCTGATAAAATGGTCAATGCATAACTCAGGCTGAGGCAGAGAAACTCTCCAGAATTTTAATCTTCACTGGCATGATACAGGATGGAAAAATGAATGGAATTGATTCATGTAAGAGGCTGACTCATTCTAGCACAGTGTTACCTGATAGATATTTCTGCAGTCATGGAAATGTTACACCTCTGTGTGAGCTAAGTACAATAGCCATTAGCCACATGAGACTACTGAGCATGAAGTGTGTCTAGTGTCACTCAGTAACTGAATTTTTAGTTTTATTTAATTTTAATTAATTAAAATTTAAATAACCACACTTTTGTCGTAGCTCCTATATTGAAGAGCATGGCTCTAGGAGATCTCCCTGAAGAAATCGTGGGCTGGAACACACTATCTGGCTCCCCAGATCATATGGCTCTTTCTCTTTTTGAACCTGGTTCTTTGGTTATTTCTTTGGTTTTGTGAGCTACCTCAATCCAATTTGTTATAATAATTTCCTCCTTTTCCTAGTAGCTAGAAACAATTTTGTTTGCTTGCAACCAAAGAACTCTAAGAGCTTAAGTGGGGAAATTTACTAATTTACTGATGTATCAGTAAGTTAAATATCTGTGTATGTCAAGGACTGAGCTAGTCTTTGGGGATGAAAAGTTATAAATAGATATCATCCTCATCTTTCAGGAGCTGAGACTAATGAAGATAGAAATATAAATAGTAATAATGCAATGAGAGAAATCAAGTAGTTACAAAGAATTTTGGGGTCCCATGTTTCATTAATATAGTACAGTGGGTTGAATAGTGGTCTCCCCAAAAGTTAAGTCCACCTAGAATCTGTGAACATAACCTAATGTAGGTCTTTACAGATGTAATTAAGGATTTTAAGATGAGATTATCTTGGGTTTAGAGTAGACCTTAAATCCAGTGACACATGTACTTATAAATGACAGCCAGAGGAGAGACATAGGGAGGTGAGGGGAAGGCATTTGAAGATGGAGGAAGAGATTAGAGTTTTGCTACTACAAGCCAAGGAAATATCTAGAGCCACCAGAAGCTGGAAGAAGCAAGAATTGGTTCTCCCCTAGAACCTTCTGGGGTAGTATGGCCTTGCCAACACTTCGCTTTCAGACTTCTGGACTTAAGAATTATGAAATAGTATATATTTAGTTTATTTTAAGCCATCAAGTTTGTGGTAATTTGTTATGACAGCTCTAGAAAATTAATGTATATAGTAAGATGTTCTGTTCCAGCTCTAGTACCAGAACACTGCCTAAACAGCCTTCTGGTTTGTCACTTGGATAGCCAACCTAGATTTCAGGGATGCTAGACCCTCTTCACTACTGCCACATGTTAAGTAGGCTTGTTCTGCAACATAGGTAGGACACATCCATCTTATCTTTGAGTCTTGTCATTTAATTGTAAGTCCCACAAGGGAAGAGATGTTTGTCCAGTTTGTTCACTGCTGTATTTCCAGCACCTAGAAGAGTGTCCAGCACACACTAAGTTTTAAATAGGTAGATAGATAGATAGATAGATAGATAGATAGATAGATAGATAGATAGATAGATAGATAAAGTAAGTAAGTAGAATTTTTGCTGCTGGATCCTTCCACTGGACCTTGCCAAACTTTTCTTTCTCTTGCCACATCCACTTTCAGTATTAGTGCTAATCTTAGTAATGTTCAAGTTCACTCAAGTTCTTCCTGGGTGAATCATATTTAGACTGCTGATTACTACTTATCCAAAAGGAATACAACCATGGACTGACTTAGTCATCCCTACCCCAAGCCCAGATGGTCACTAGATTCTTCCACTCCTCTACCAAACCAAAATATCTTGAAAGGGGTAATAGCAAAGAGCATCTCTGGATCATATTGAAATAATCACATCTTGGTGAAAACTTAGGGATTTTTCCTGCTGTATTTAAGCAGATTGCTTTGATCAATATATTGTTGAACTAATGCCAAATTTATTTATTTTCTTAGACTTTCTACAACCTCAAGCATGATTTCAGAGTTATGTTATATCATGCTTTATCCTTCACATCACACAAGGTATACTTGAATTCCTGGCGCTTTTTTCTACAAAGAGATCTTCAGATTCTCATCAGATTTTATTGACTTTTTCACCACATACTTTTGATTGTATTTTTTTGCAGCTCATAAGGCATTTAAATAACTAGTTGTAATGGCTCACTGTGCAATGACTTGACACAGCAATAAGTTACAGCCTAATATTAAGGAAAAAAAAGGTGTTTATAAAATAGATACAAACAAGCAATGGACAGTTCAATGGACAGGAGCCATTTAATGCAGGGGTAATCATTCTACTTCCCTCAATAGTCTACAGTACTGTAATGCCCAGTAAATGACTCAGTCATCAAAACAGACTTAGCTTTTATGCTTTGTATATTATATTTAAACTAGAGAGGTAGAAAATATGTATTTTTAAGACTGTCACAAACTCATTAATTAAAAAGAAGTAGTACTTGAAATGGGAAATCTTGCTTATGGGGATAATCCCCTTAAGTATTCTTGCTGAGAAGGACTGGGAAGCTCCAGGAGCTCCAGGAACAACAGCAGGCCTGCCAGGTATGAAGACTGAAGGTTCTGAAGATGAAGAAATCAGGTTGTCATGTCAAACTGGAATATATACTATGATTTGAAACACAAGTAAGAGGTCATTGAAGGTATATGGGGGATTATCTCCAACCTGTTAGACGGATGGTTCCCTTCCCTCTCTCTCTCCCCTCATATCCCTCTCCCTCTCCCTCACACACACACACAAACACACATGTAGAAACATTCAGGACCCCATCTTTGGGGTTTATAGGGCCTGAAGCAACCTTGTTATATCCCTCTTTATCCTGGCACGAAGACAGCCTATCTGAGGTAGAGTTATGAAACCGTTTGTTCTTGATTTCAGCCCCTGTGGCTTCCATTGTACTTACAGGACCCATGCTGCCTCCTTTTCTCTCTCAAGGTACCCCTCTCCTCTATTGGATTCCGTGTATTATTTACAGTCATTCTTCAAATGCTACAATCTCTCCAACTCCAGTCTAAAAATAAAAGCTCTGATAGCATCAACCCAAGTTTACCTGAAACATATTTCATATTGACCCCATGATGTACTATCCCCAGTATTATTATCTTTACCTCTAATCATAGATTTGTCCCATTGAAAGAACCTCAGACAATAAAAGAAGAACTTGAACTCTTGAAAGAGATGGAAGATTTAAGTGTTAAGGAATTTCATATCAGCCAACTGGCTGAGAAACAAACATCAGTTTTGGGGTTAATATTGAGGCCTCTTGTCTTTAGCTGGATGTGTTAGAGCATTAGTTATTACTATTACTGTTATTACGGTGCTGACAGTGGCGGTGAGGGTAGAGTGATTACGTGGTTATGGTGTTAAGGAAAATTGTGGATGCGGATCTGACAAGGTCATCTTCTGCATTGGATGGTTTGGGATCTTTACTCCTTAAGAAGTTACATTCCTCTTCCACTGTGAGGAAAATACATAAGTACATATGATTAAATGAGAAATATTGGGAATTTTTATCCTCTCAGTTAGGTTCATGGCCTTAAAAGCCTTTGATCATATAACCATCTGTCACCATTCAAGCTGATAGGTGTTTGAAGTTTACTTTCTCATAAGGACTCAGTGCCATCTCTCGTGAGGCTGGCTTCCACTTCTGCCTAATTGATTTTTCACCTCTCATTTTTTCACCTTAGAGACATGATAGGGAAAACTGCTCTCTTCCCACAGAGTTACATTTTTAAATCGTTGTGATATAGCTATTTGTTTGATTTGAACTAGCCACTTCTCTCAGATATTTGTGGGTTGAAATAGTCTTCAACAATCCACTATAATATGGTAAGGAATTCCCTTCAGCTAAGGGTAATTCCTGTCCTCTTGTCACATCTTCAGTATCTTACAGAAAGTCTAGAGATATCAAGACTTTAGAAGATTTGTCAGCTGTTCCTACTACCAGAAACACAGGTTTCTCATCATAAATTGGCATACTATGTGATATGACTCCCAGGGTACTGTTCTGTCTTTAAAAGATAAAAAGTCATTAGATTTAGTGAAATCAAAACTGGAGAAAAAAATACTGTTTTCTTTCATTCCACCTGGCCTTCATGTATGGTTATCCAAAATTAATATTTTAAGTTTCTTATGTTGACACTTAATCTTAAACAGCAGAAGAGGGCTTAGTGGTTTGAGGCTTGGTATTCAGCTTTTCCCAGGTTTGCCTTTCACGAAAAATTCCATTATTGCTGCACTAAATGGAGCAATTTATGAAAAATTTAATCAAACTTCTTTCACAGAGGAAAAAGAATAAAGTCTTACTCTGTCATGTTGCACAAATGGTGTATTTTCTCTTTCTAAATAATTAGGCACCAGGGATACTTCTGAGTTGGTTTAGTGGAATGCAGACTGTGATTAAGCTAATATTTACTGAGCAAAAACTGCATGCCAGACTGCCACATTTTTTAATGATACTGTTTAATCACACGGTGTAATAACTATAGCTACAATATATAATTGCCAGCTACATGCCAGACAATTTTTGCTCATTTATTGATGTTGCCCAAAGCTATGCATTCAGTGCGTGCTGGAGATAAGATCTGATCTTCATTTTGGTTAGTTCCACAGCCTGTGCTCTAGTATTTCTGACCCAGGGCTGCCTGACCAAATAGGGTAGTTTGACTTTCCCTTGATTTGTACCACTCTCCTCTCATGATATCTCTCCCTGAATTTAATCTACCAGGAATTCTCCTAAAGCTGATTTACCCATTAAGATCATTAAAACACTCAACTGTTTAAGTGACTCTTCCTTGCAAAGATGCTCCTGAGAGGCTAACCTCTTAAGCCTTTCTTGGCTAAAAGTACAGGAGGATGAGATTTGAGCCAGGTCCTGGGACAGTGGGATGCAGGCAGAGTGACTGTAAGATGTGATGGTAGGTACTTGGCTCAGCAATGGAGAGAGTCATTACAGAAACAGCTGGAGAAATCCAAGGCAAGTCCCTGGTGCTTCATAATTTATAGAACAATTCCTTTTCTGCTTTGCATGTAATCAGAACTGTTCCACCAAGATAACTTACAGGTCCTTGTTACAAGTTTATTATAATCTCTTCCTTTACTTTTCCTTTATTCTTTTAACTGTTCCCAGTTTATATGCCTCCTTTCATCAGTTTTGTTGCTTGAGGCTAGCTCTTGTAGGCATTCTGCACAAACTTTTAAACATGGCAATTTTCAATGGAATACAATTGTTTGAAGTTAATAAGTTCTTCCAGGGAAAGCATTTTACAGTGTCTATCCAAGGTGACCATACATCTCATGATCCTACTTTTTATCACAGCAACTGAGGGTAAATGGGAGATATAACCCCCAGGAGATACTCATCTAGTAAAATACAGAACAAATGGGTAGGGTCCAAGAGAGTAACTGGAATGTGAATTCCAGAACCTCTTTTCATTTGTATAAGTTGGTGTTGGTAGTGGTGTTAGTTCTCTTAAAATCATTCCTGGTAAGAGAGCAAAACCATGTTTGAAATCTGGCTAGGTTAATTGCATGGAAAGTGTGGAGTTGGGCAATTGAGGACGAGAATATCAGAAAAGTAGAATCTATTTAATTAACAAGAATTTATTCAATATTTACTACATTCCTGGCACTGTTCCAGGCTGCATATTAAGCTAGTGCTATGGGACATACTGTAGTAACTTTGGGTTTTCTTTAGTGGCCCACTTCTCCCCTTACTGGTCCCCTTCCTCTCAGATGGTTTACTTTAAGAATTTTGATTTTGTTGTGTTTATCCAGAATTTTCTAAGGTATTGGTAAGAAATTATGGAGAAATACCTTTTAAGGGTATTTACAATTTTAAATAATTCTACAAGACCAGTTTGATCGATGGGAAGGACATTAGCTTTGGGATGAGATTGGCATTTTTTATCTCTACTTTACCATTCATATACTTCTGCCTTTTGATAAGTCATTTATCTTCGCTAATCCCAAATGTCTCCATCTATAAAATGGAGACAAACATCGTCTGGGTTGGTGTGAAAGGTGAAGATTAAATGAGATAATGTATGTATTGTACACAATGTGCAGTACCAAGTAAGGGCTCCATAAATAACCCTCACTGCTGTACTCTTCTATTTAAGTCACCCAGAACAGAGCTTAGAATACATTAAAATCACTGTAATTCTTATTCCACTTCTCTTCCTGTTAATATTCAAGACCTGAGTCTAGGGTTGGAATTTCTGTCCCTGTAACTGGGAGAAGTTGATGCAAATTTGGCTCAAAGGAAACAGGAGGAAAAGAAAGAGAAGTGAAAGGAACTTTCTGAGACTCTTCAAATCAAACCAGCTGTGACCTTAAATCCACTTCAAGTTAAGCTCTATTATGCTAGTGGAAGATTTCAAAAAGGCGGTTTTTCTTTCCTTTACTGTCTTAAAATGTGCCTGGGCAGAGAACAAACAGGCAACCTCTTGACTTTATTTTCTTAGCTGAAACCCACATACCTAGACCTCCAAATTTGACTAATAATATAGCTATGTTGTTTGGAGAAACTGTAATTTCTTTTCTTTATCAATAACTAAATTGTTTTCCCTCTCAACAACCTTCCATTGTTTAGTTGGAGGGTGGCAGGATGGGGGAGGGGCTCTTTTAGTCATTTCCTATTTCAAATATCATCTGTCCCTGTAATTTATATATACAGTCCCTACAGATTTTGCTTAGCACCCCAAGAAAAGAATGCTCAGGCTTTCAGATTTTAGTTCTTCCTTACAGTTGCAGCTTCCTTCCAAGATGGTAGCTGAGTATTTGGGAGTAGAAATATGACTTACGTGATGTCATGGAGGAGGGAAAGACTTAAGAGAACTTGGGGATAATGTGGTGTGGTTTTTCTGGTCTCGGGCTCAGTATTTTCTTTCCTCCCTTGTTGCAGTTTGCTCATCTGTGTTGGTGGCTGGAGGACGTAGCTGATGTTAACTCACAGTCCTTTCTCCCTTCCAGGGTCAGCTTCATTCAGCCTTGCCTGAACCCCACCTTGTTCTGCAGACCCTTTTTAGATCTGGAGTGTCTCCCTGTCAGCCAGGCACCAGGAGTCTTCACTTCTCATCCAAGCCATTTTGTCTTACTCTTGGGATCCTCTCTATACGTTTTCTAACCAGACTCCCAGATATTCCTGGGTCCTGTCTATGCCTTATGGGTATCAGCCTGTGCACGATCATGGAATCGGAATGTGTTTTAGTGATTCACCATCCTAAGCCACCAGATTTACTTTTTACACTTGTGACTATGAGACTTTCTCTTCTCAGAATTCCAGAAGAAGAGTGGATACCCTCAGTATCAGTATGATTACCTCATTAACTCTCCCTTTCGGAGCTGAAGACTGAAGAGGAGAAATTGAGACATGTGTCTCTATTTTCTCTCCTGACTTTCTCCCCTCTTCTTCTGCCCATGACCCCTAGGACCAATTGTGCAGGCTTTTCCTTATACCAAGTTTCAGTTTCATTATTGAGCCTAAATGAGGATGAATATTTCACCCACTTTACAGGGAGAATTCTATAATGTGTCTTCTCATTTTAGCCTTTGATTTGTTAAATGATAGCTAAGGGAATAAAGCAATTTCTGTCTCTAAGAAACCTGCCTTTCGTGCCTATTGGTGTGCCCAAGAGGTGAAGTACTGACTCTACTGCTTGAGAACACTATGATTCATTTAAGTGGAAGGGTTCAATGTAACCGTGATAAAAGGGGAAGTTAAAATGCACTTAATGTATTTACAAAAAAAAAAAAAAATGTCCATCTCCTATTATGTCTTTGGTTTGAAAATCCAATGATTTTTCCATTGTGTGTGTCAATTAATTTTGAAAAATAAATCAATCACATATTATACTGGTATGTTAATGCATTTTCCCCTATTAATGCATAATCTCATGGAGACCAAGGACTGTGATGAAAAATGTGTCAGCACAGTGTTTGCTTTGTAATAGGTCTTCATTAAATATTTGTTGAGAGAATTAATACATGATAGCTTTTGCCAGGTCTATACTGGCCAAGGACTGTGATGATATCCCAAGAGGAAACATGTAAAACATAGCAACTGCTTTGATATGACATTTTCAGAGGCTTTCATTTGTTATTCTTTTACTATTGGGCATTGCTTGTGGCTTATTTTGTCCTTTTGCTTTTCCTACCTACCACTTCTCTTTGGTGAGAAGAAACATGCTTTTGGCAGTTGAAACCAAATCCAGTGTGTTTTTATTTCCTTTCCACTTTAGGCATTAAACTTTTCACAGTTTTTGAGTCTTGTTCTGGTAGTCTTTTGTTTCTGCAGTCAGCTTCAAGTCTGAAGGCAAATAATTGTGTAACTCATCTGTACAGCAGCTAACAAGTATCTGCTTTATATGAGCAAGCCCTACCCACTGCTAACTGGGGCCATAACAGAGATCATGTCTGTTATGCTGCAGCTTCAAAATGTCCCAAAGGAAAAGCAAAGTGCATCTGTAACAGCAAAGTTAGAAGAACAAAAGGAAATATACTACCACTTGTGAGCCGAAAGAGTTCCTGCTAGCATATCTGTTTCGAAAATCCTACTATTCATTTTAGACTGAGTCTGTATTTATCAAATATTCTAGATAACAGGAGACAAAAAATAAATTTTTTTCTGAATCATCAAAATAATTAAACTAGTGCATGATTACCTTGGCTTTCTACATATTATTTCCTTTTAATGAAACTGACCTAAGAGAATTGAAGGAATGAATAATTAAGTCATGTATTTATTCCGTAAAAATTTATTGGATGCCTAGTGTGTGCTGAATGCCCCTCTAGGAAGAGGGGATGCCAAAGTGGAAAAAAGAGACTCTGCCCTTAAGAAGCTTATTTTGTAGTGGAGGCAAATATAAAATAAAACGATTTATTATATGGAATCAAATTATTAAATAGTTACTGAATGTTTACTATATCTCAGTGTTTGCATAGTGCCATAATACTTAAAAGTTGGTATACCCGTGTTTTTTTCCTTTAAAACTCAAGGTCTGTCTTAACTAAACCTAAGCTAAATGTGAGGGAATTAGAAAACCAATACAATTTGTACCATTTGTAACAAATATAAAAGGAATAAAGAGAACAGTATAGTCATCAGACTCTAATAATAATAATTTAATTTAATTTATTACATTTAATTTATTGCAGCTGTTCACATCAAGAGGCCATTTGCATTCATGAGAACTCAATAAGATTGGTGGGTCACATATGACTATCCCCATTTGTAGGAACAATATGAGACAAGGAAGGGTAGAGCAACTTGCGTGTGTCTTAAGGTTGATAATTAGTACCAGAGCTAGAACCATGGTGTTGGGCCCATACTCAGTATTTAGACAGGGCGAGGGGAGGGGAGGGTGTGCCAAGAGAGCCAGCAGTGACGATGGCACAGAGCTGGTTAAAATGGGGTATAAATGGAGTCTCAAGATACCAGGTTTTTCATGTTTTGGATCTGAAGAGATAAAAACCATGATCATTCCTAAAGACTCTTCTAACATCAACATATATTATTCCTTTCTAAAGAAATATCATTCCCATTACTTACTCTTCAAGTTTGATGGAACAGATTTTTCCGCTCAACGAAAGCGTAACTATTTTTGGAGAGCAGTTTTCTATTTCTGCAACTCTGATCTCTCTTTGAAACTTAAGTTCTGCCTCTCTTACTTTTTGAAGAACAATTTCACCTGAAGTTTTTATTTTACCTTCAAAGTATTATGTGTAAAGTAAGTTCATCATCATTCTTCTCAAATAAATTTCCTTTCAAAGTATGTTTGTGGACAGACATATTATTCTCCCAGTTGCTAAGGATGAAAACTTTGAAGCCATTCTTGCTGCCTCCCTCTTTTTTATTCTCCCTTTTCTAAGAGCAGCCAATCACCAGTATCTTCTGCAATTGCTAATTAACTCCTTTTCCATTCCACTGTTCTCAGTCTAAAACAGAATTTTATTACTTCATTGTTTGGATGACTTTAATAACTTCATAGTTAATTTTCTCCATCCCTTTCAGTTCATCACACAAACCCAGATAGCAGAGTTAGTACACACACACACACACACACACACACACACAACACACACACACACAACACACACACACACACACACACACACACACGCACACATGATTATTATCAATCAAAAGTGATACAGAATAAAGAATGGCTATTAATGTGTCACTAGTCTTTTTTGTTGTATATTTGTCATAAGCAGAGGTATCATGTCTGTCTTGTTCACTACTTTATACCCAGCACCCAGAACAATGCTCATGGACATACTCTAAGATGACTTTCTTGCCTCATGGTATTTTGATCTGCTCCCCTTGACTGTGGACAGGACTTGTGACCTGCTTATAACCAATATAATATGGCAAGGAGGTGGAATGTCATTTCCACAGTTACATGATACAAGATTGTAACTTCCGTCTTGCTAGCAGACTTTGATTATTGACTCTCCCTTGCTGGCTTTTATAAAGTATGCTGCCACATGGATAGACCCACATGACAAGGAAATTAGGGTCATCTCTGGCTGACAGTCAGCAAGTTGCAAAGGCCTTTATCTGAGAGCTTATAAGCATCTGAACCCTATTGATAACCACATAAGCTTGAAAGCAGCAGATCCTTCTCCATTCAAGCCTTAGATGTGGCCCCAGCACTATTCAATGCCTTGATTGTAGTCTGATGAGAAACGCTGAAGCAGAGGACCCCAGCTAAGCCATGCTGGGGCTCTGGATCTGCAAAAATTGTGAGATAATAAATGTGTGTAGTTTGAGACTGATAAATTCATGGTAATTTGTTATGCAGCAATAAATAATGCAATGCCTTGTATCTATTCGATAGTTCATAAATACTTGTCAATTGAATATATGAATAGAATATTCTCTTTGTATCTTTATAAATGAGCATTCTATATAAATATTTAAATAAATATTACACAAAATGAAAAAAAAAAGTACTTCTTAACATTTAAGAAAACTTAATTTTAAAACTGGGACCTTCAGTCTCAGGGCATTTTCTTTCGTGTTGGGTAATTATGATGTGGTAAACGGAGTAGCTTCAGTTATTTCAGTTTTTGCTTTTGAATTCTGATTGTTGTTTAATGGCTAAAATCTCTGCTGTCATTGAACATGTTTAATTAAATGTGTGATCTATACTTTTACACACTAGTTAATTAAACCTATGTCTGTAGACATAAGGTGAACTCTCTTTTTATTTTCTCACAGAGACTTTGAAGTTCCAAAGCCGTTTTTGCCATAATTCTTAAGGATGCTTAATTAAATTTGTACTGTTTTCAAATATTCTCATTACCAATAGCATATTGCACTATAGTGCTGGACATGCATAAAGAAAATCAAATTATAAATTGAAATGCTGCAAATATACATTAAAAATTAAATTCTATAGAAGTTACTTTAGCAAAGACTAATGACAGAAGATGTACCTTAATATTTCAGATCTTCTATAAATATTAAAAAAATCACAGTTCTCTTGGGAAGAAGAAAAGGTTTCAACACACTTAACATCTACAAAATATAGTGACATAGGAGGAGTACATATTTTTTATTATAAGTATTAAAGGAAAATATTCAGGAAGCAGTATGCTTACTACCAGGTTAGAAGTGGTAATTATTGTGTGGGCATCAGCTATTTCTGGAAATTTTGCAATAGCTTTAAATGACTGCTCCTCTGGCACTCAGGCAATTTTTTGTTTGCTTCTTCTCCTATTCCAATTTGTTTTCACTCTATCCCATCCCACCAAACCCTTGTGTTTTCCATTCTACCATTATTGTGATTGTGTTTAGAACCAATCATTTCACACAGAAGACAATTTTGAATCAATTAAATATGCCTTGAATTAAAAAATAAATGAAACGGAGGATGAGAGTGTATTTAGCAACAGTCCTTGTTAAAAAGAAATTCTTAGTTGAAACCCTAATTTCAAAATGTAACCTGGAAAGAAATAGTAAAATTGGACAGTATGTCATATTTGAGAATACAAATGGACAATTAAGCCTTTGTGTTTAACCATGATTAAAGGAAAACAAATACAAATTGCAAATTCAATTTTCAATCCAAGTAGTTGTTGACAATCTTTTTCTTTTTGGTTCAAATGAAGTAGAGGTGATACTTCACGGGAGGTAAACAGATTGGTCTCATGTAGCATTTTGTAGAGAGTGTGAATTGTATGGTCAACCAAGGACGTTATGTTTGACACAGAGAAACTAGGTTAGATTTCAAGAAAGAAGAGATTATTTAGAAAGTGGGACAGTTAGAGGAGAGTAGAAAATAAAAGAACCTCGGTCTTCCCTAGCTCTTAGTCTCTCATATCTTTTTAATTTTTAACAGCTTTATTGGAATAAATTTGATATACAAAAACTACATGTATTTAATGTGTACAATTTGATGAGTCTGCATATCTTGCAAACATCCATGATACCATGATGATCAGGGGACAGACATATCCAACACCTCCCAAAGTTTCCTTATGTCCCTTTGTTTCCTTTTTTTCCTGTTTTTGTTTGTTTGTTTTAACATGAGATCCACCGTCTGAACAGATTTGAACTATAAATACTGTATTACTAACTATAGACACTATTTTGTCAGCAGATATCTAGAACTTACTCATCTAGGATAACGGAAAAGTTATTCCCTTCAAAAAGCAACACCCTTCTTCCCCCAACCCTCAGCTCCTGGTGACCACTGTTGTGTTCTCTGCTTTTATTAGTTTGACTATTTTATATTTTAGATAACTCATATAAATAAATCATGCAGTATTCCATTCTGTGACAGACTTATTTCATTTAGCATTATGTCATTTATCTATGTTGTCACAAGTGGCAGAATTTCCTTCTTTTTTTAAGGATAAATAATATTTCACTGTATGTATATACCATTTTTAAAATCCATTCATTTGTTGATGGGCAGTTGGGTGTTTCCACAACTTGGCTATTATGAATAATGCTGCAGTGAACATGGGAGTACAGATATCTCTTCAATATTCTGATTTCAATTCTTTTTGGCTTATACCAAGAAGTGGAATTGCTGGATCATATGGTAGTTCTATTTCTAGTATTTTTTATGAACCTACTATTGCTTTCCGCAGCTTCTGCACTATTTACCATTTCTTTTAGAACTAATACGCAAATTAAGTAGAGCTGCAGGATATAAACTCAACATGCAAAAATCAGTTGTGTTTCTGTCCATTAACAGTGATCCATTTCTTAATTCCTAAGAAAACAATCCCATTTACAATAGCATTAAAAAGAGTAAAATACTTCAGAATAAACTTAACTGAGGAAGTGAAAGACTTGTACACTGATAACTATAAAACATTGATGAAAGAAATAAAAGGAGACACAAATAAATAGAAAGACATCCTGCATTTATGGATTTAAGACTTAGTATTGTTAAAATGTCCAGACTACCCAAAGCATCTATAGATTCAAGCTGTCCCCATCAAAATCTCATTGGCATTTTTTAAAACAAAAATAGAAGAAAATACTAAAATTCATATGGAACCACAAAAGACACAGAATAGTCAAAGAAATATTGAGAAAGAAGAACAAATCTGGACACATCACACTTCCTGGTTTCAAAATTTACTATAAAGTTACAGTATTTAAAACTGTATGGCTCTAGGATATAGAACAATGAAATAAAATAGAGAATGAAGAAAAAAATCCACCAATATACAGTCAATTAATCTTTGTCAAGAGTGTCAAGAACACACAATAGGAAAATTTGACAAATGGTGTTGGAAATACTGCATATTCATATACAAAAGAAGAAAAAGAAATTGGACCCACATCTCAGATCATTAACAAAAGCTAACTCAAAATGGATTAAAGATAAATGTAAGACCTGAAACTGTAAAACTCCTGAGAGGTAACATAGGGTAAAAACTTCTTGACATTGGTCTTGGCTATGATTTCCTTGGATATGACACCAAAAGCACAAGCAAGGAAAACAAAAATAGACACATGGAAATAAATCAAACTAAAAAGCATTTGCACAAACAGAAAACAATCAACAGAGTTAAAAAGCAACCTACAGAGTGGGAGAAAATATTTGCAAACCATATGTCTGATGAGTTAATTTCTAAAATATATAAGGAACTCCTCAAACTCAATAGCAGAAAAATCCCAAATAACCTGATTTTAAAATAGGCAAAGAACTTACACATTTCTCCAAAAAAAAAAAAAAACAAACAAACCCAAAAACAAAAAATGGCCAACAGGTGTATGAAGGTGTTCAATATCATTAATTATCAGGGAAATTAAATAAAAACTACAGTATCACCTCACAACTATTAGGATGGCTATTATTTTTAAAAGATGGCAAGTGTTGGTGAGAATGTGAAAAAATTGGATCCCTTGTACACTGCTGTGATTAATGGGAATGGCCATTGGCAAGACTAGGGCATGGAAGAACCATTTTATTCATATAACAAGTCCTAGAGTACTTCTGTGGTCCACGTTAACCAGATTGATAATCTTGAAGTTTCTAGTCTTTCTATTCCCTGAACTGATTCTACTGGGGGCCTCTCAATTATTAACAGATTTTATGTCCTAGTTTATGGCCAGGATAAAATTCATAGTTTTATTTTAACAGGTGACATCTGTTTACTTTTCTTTTGTTCATTCCCAGCTGGTGAACATTTGTTGAAGATCTTTCAGTGTGTAATTTCAGGTGAAACCTGATACTTCTTTAGGAAACATATCTATCCCAAGCCAATAAAAATAAGTAGTTATTAGTTTTGTGATTCATTTTCATGGGCTTCATATTATGATCACTTTTTATAGAAAAAGATAAATGTAAATACAGTATTACTTTTGAGTTGCTTTTTTTTAATGGTGGGGATGAGTTGAAATAAGCTATGGAATATTAGAAACAGGACCTTAAAAATTTCTCAGTCCACTTACTTTGTTTATTTGGACAGGAAGGCTTTTAGTAGCCCAAATTAACTTAGTGAAAGAATCAGAATAATTTAAACACCTGTGTTAGAGCCCAAGTCGGCTATCCCCAGTCTCTGTCTCTTTCTATATTCTGATGTTCCTGTGGCCATCTGTGGGTTATTATCTTCATTGTCATACTTTTTAAAAGTACACGGTAGAGTACTACATCACCTTGTCAGGCATCCATTGATACACATTTGTATAAATAATGATTACTACTCTCAAACAATAGTATCCTTCCTTAGATCCAGGCAAGAGAGGCTCTCTGCCCTGGGCTCCACTCTAGAGGGTGCTGTTCTGGACTTCCTCTAACTAGGCTCCTTTCTACAGGACTTATACTTCTTGGCGATTCTGCTGTTAACTGAAACTCTAGAATTTCCTTCTCCAGTTCAGGGCCTGTATGGGCCTCTTCACTGGGAATGTCGCCCTTACAGTAGATGGCATGAATGACTCAAAGATGATCAAAGAGCAGCTGATTAATGGTTTTGTGGATGGAATTGGCTGAACAGACTGAGAATTCTATATGCATGCATGCTAGGGCTCTCAGTCTGTGGAACAGAGCTATGTGTGTGAAGAGATTGGAACAGGCAAGAATGTAAGTGCTGGGTACCCCCATGCTACCATATTTCAGCAGAATGAAGAGCTCAAGAATTGTAAACATGTACATGGATTAGTGGAATATTGGAAAGTATATTTATCAAAGCAAGAGAATATAATGTATTTTACATAACAGTTTACTAATTTGATTTTAAAAAGATCTTTAGACATATGGTACGTCGGCTCCTATTTGTCCTTTCATCTTGAGCTGACAAATGTTAGGGGAAGAATTTACTTCTGAAGATTGGCTTTTGGCTCTAAAACTGGCAGAAATGCAATTTTGTATTCATGCTTAAAATTGTACCTATAACTTTGATATTATTAGAAGAATTTGAAAGGACAACCAGATTCAGCTGGGCCGAACTTGACTTTTGAGAAATTACAGAGTTTACTGGTACCCATGGCCGTGTTCCAGGCAGATTTAGTGGGAGTATTCTTAGGCTGGTATAAAGTAAATTATAATAATAACCCTACTGTGACTGGAAAAAAAGCTTTAAAGTACAAGTTATGGCATTCCTAATTCTTATAATGAAAATCAGGCCCAGGATCTGATTATAGGGTAGCAAAACTGCAAAGGAAAACTGAATTCACAGGCTCAACAGGTCTCCTGTGTTAAATTCAGAGTTGTGATTGTAAGTAGGATTCTCAAAACCAGATGGAGACATATGCAAGAACAAGCCTGAGAATATTAAATTCCCAAATCCCCCTGAATACTCAAAGGTATTAAAAGCAGCCTTTCCCTTTTGCCGAAATAGCATGGCCTTCCCTTGCCCAGAGACACTGTATTGACTTCAGCTGAGACAAGTGCCTCATAAGATGACACTTATTCTCCTTGAGATCTGCTTCCACTCAGTCCTTCTAGGGCAATTATCAGGGACAAGTTTCTCAGTGTAGGCTCAGGAGAGAGATAAGGTCCCTGATCTTTAAGAAAGTATCCTGTCAATCAAAGGAATTGCAGGGTGTGGCAGGAACATACAGATCAGATGTTGAAGTAATTACGGAGGATGTCAGACCTGGAAAGCAGGATATTAGACTGGAAAGTACAATTTATTTACATGGTGGTTCTCACCCATGACTCAGATTTAAATGTCCTGACAAGCAAGTAGCCCTGGTGATTCGCCATGATGACTCTTTGAAGCTTAGGCATGAGGATTTAAAGTAAATTAGGTATAGAGCTGAAGCAGATATCAGAGATAAAAAAGGTAAGAAAGTCAAAATGGACTTACTGGGAAGGATCTGATAGGGAAAGCCATTATCTGATAGGTTTTCCAGAAGTGCTCCCTAAAGGACACAATTCCGCCTCTAAGTTAATAGGGAATACACTGGTCAGTGGTGGGGAGGGGAGGCAGTGGAATTATCAGATATGAGGTGGACGCAATTGCCATAATTGGCATTGATGGACAGAATGGCAGTCAGGATGCCCAGGGCATAGGGATCTGTTGACAAAGGTTAGGAGATTATGAGTCCCAGGTGTGCGATAGATTGACAGTAGACCATGGCATTTCTTAATTTGTAGTAATAAAGAAAGTGACATTAGCCATTAAAATGGAAAATCATGTCCTCCCAATTTCCAGATTAAAACAATTCAGAAACTCAGGCTTCGTTGATTGAAGGAGATCCTAAATCCTCAACATCACCAAAAATATGTATAGTAAACAATCCATTGTTTTGTTCCCCAAAAGATCTGTGGCCTTTGTCAGGTGCCCTGGGAAGGGCAGTACCCAGACTTCTCAATGTGGGGTCTGAGCTGACACTGACACAGAATATCTGAAACAGCATCACAGTTTTCAGTTACAGAAGCCTATGGTGGACCATTTGTAGCAGTGAGTACCATAGCTTGTTTTACTAACTTCCTTGCCTGAAATCTTTTTGGATATTGTGTTTCTGTGACTTGTACTTCCTCTTCTGGAGAAGTGAGGTCATCTTATCTTCACAAAAATGGAGAGTAATTTTGCTGTATGGGAACCAGATAAAATGAGAGGGTACAAATGGATACGAGTGATGCAAGGAGTGGGCTGTATCGGACACCTTTCTAGGTACTACCTCAACTGCTTTTGACCTCGTCTGCCCCAATCTGTGGTCACTCACTTTACCCCGGGTGCTGTGATGACACTTCACATGGTATCTCCTTGTCTCACGCCTGTACTCTGTTTCTCTTGCCTCTCCCCTGGGGCTTCCTGGTTTCCACTGAGGTGTGAAATGCCAAAGAATATACTTGACACCTATACGTGTACAACCCTGAAGTTGAACTTTTGACTGAGATGAAGGGGGAGATTGGTAAATATGTTCTTAATACTTCTCCATCTGGACAGACTCTCTTAAAATGCAGTTGTAAATATGCCCTCTCAGAAGACAGACCTACTAGATCAAACAAAATCAGTTGTGCTAGATTTCGAACAGTGATCAGTTCTGTAATACTTGCTTTCTTATTTATTCTCTTTCCTTCAGTATCTTATTCTCCATTTCCTACCCTCCTGCTTTCCTGGAATTTCTCTCACCAATAAAGTATTATTAACATATACATTTTTGCCTTAAGCTCTGTTTCTAGAAAAAGTAAGCTAATATACTATCCTATGCCTCAGACATATGTATCTACTTTTTATATCTGCACTGATTTTTATTCCTTTTGGAGGGGAGGTGATTATGCTTGATTATTTATTTATTTAATGGAGGCACTAGGGATTTAACCCAGGACCTCATGCATGTTAGGCATACACTCAACCACTCAGCTATAACCTCCTCTAATTTTTATTCTTATTTGAGTAGTAAAACTCCTGATCATAAAGTCTTAGTTCAGTGTGTTCTATAAAGTTTGATCCACTGAAGCAGAGTTAATTATTTTCTCCATGGTGTTAGAAACTTAACACATACATTTATAATTGTATTTATCATATATTTTATAGTGGTTTGTGTTGCTGATTAAACCATAATCTCCTTGAGAGCCATGTTTTATGCTTTTTTGGATTCCCAACATCATTAATGATCTCTGGGACATAGTATGTAATCATCATTTTTTATGGAATGAATTAATGAATTAATAAAAATTTGACATTACGACCATGTTATAGTTTAATGGTTTGTGTGAATGCAGAGAAATGTCTAAGAGCTGAAGATTTATACAGTCTTAAGCACCTATTATGTAATTATATGTATTTATTATGTAATTATATACATATGTTGAATGCCCCAAAATATCTTATTTACAGGTACGTTTTAAGCTACCTGTCTAGCTGTCTGTCTCCCACCTACCTATCTCTCTATTGTCAGGGTATACTGTCCCTTTGAAGATGAGAAAGAGAACAGACAAGTGCCATTGATAAAGCAATAGAATATAAGGTTACTTGGTCAAAGTCAAGACACTGTATGCTTTGAAGAGATGATTTTTATTGCTTTATTTAGGAAGTGAGCCTACATTACTCCTTTGTTTGGACCTGGTGTAGTTTGGTTCTGACAGAGACTTTGTTGTTATAATGGTCTCAATGTAGTACTTAAACTTAGAAATAGCAAGTCTGAGAAATGACATCATTTTCCCCAGTAACTGAGGTTAAAGAAATAAGAATAAAGAAATTTCATTTGACTCTTTAGATTCTTGCAGCTTCAAGTCAATACTGGATTCCTGGCACATATTAATTTATTCAAACATTTCCCTCTGACATACCTTTGCTCCAGCCTCCATAACCACCTAGTATAATTGTTATCATTCTGATTTGTAGGCCTCACCTCTCACTTCTATGCCACAGGCTACTTGCTAGTCCAAAGCCAGTCACTGCATAACTCCCATAGAGTAAAAGAAATGTCCACCCACTTACAGAGCTTCATCATTTATTGGCATATTTTGCTTCTCATCAGTCAGCTTTCTTTCAGATTTATCCCTCAGGCTTTTGCCTCCAAAATGCACCAAAAGTGGCATCAAATCCTGGGTACTTCAGTAGTACAAGAACTTGGGTGTCTGTGCTCTAGAAAACAGTTACCACTTATTACATTATTATAAATGTTCAGAAAGTATACAATAATAATTTTGTATCCAGTGGAAAATATACCATTAGCATGTAATTATTCCCTATTGAATTTATTTCTGATCTGAATGTATTATTTATGGGTGAGAATAAAGGGAGAAAATTATTCCTTGTTTTGGTTCAATTTACTTTATGATTTATCCAAACTACTTAATTTAGCTCTTATTTTTTTTGAGGACTGCACTTTGAAATAATGCATCCTGGAAAATATCTGCACTCTTTGTCCAGAACATTTATGTGGAATGAATTAAAACTGTTGAAGTCTTTATTGAATTCTTTCATTATCATGCATTTAAGCGATTTCTCAGTTCCTGTCAAGGTACCTAATATTCCTTATTCTGAGTTTGATGTAAAATGCCACAAAACAACTCTAGGAGAGTGTGGACAGTCTTCATACTGTCCGAGAGAAGAAATCCTCATTTATGATGAAAAAGCTATTTACTTTAGGTTTGTAAGCCCATCATCTGTCGTTTGCAATTTTCTATTAGTTATGACACTTTAAACAAAAGAAATATAAATAGATGGAAACAGAAAATCAATGAGTATGATCACTTTATTAATAAAAACTATTGTAAAAGGGGCCACATAAGTTTAGGAAAACAGAACTCAGAGTTGCATTTGAAGTCCTACAGGTTTTTGACTGCATTTCCCATGCTCGCAAATGCTGAAACAGTAACATTCTTGATGGCAGTGAACAAGAAATGCTTGATAAAGTAATCTACTTGCAAAACATGACCTAACCTTGTTCTATTTTTCACACTGTCTTTGTATCTACACAGATAGAAGACTTTTTGTGCTTCTCAGACAGATTAGGCCCCAGAAGGGAAGTGCATGGGCAAGCAATGAAAACAGCTTTGGAATTGGCTGGCTTGTTTGTGAGTTGCCCATTCTGACTACCATTGCTGTTAGGCTCAAATCTGATACTGGTGGTGAAATAAAAGGGTGAGGACATAGGGGTTGAGTTGGTAAAATTCAGTGGCAAAAAGAGGAAAGGGAGCATACATCCTTAAGGACAGCATGCTACTTCTGATCTTGGGTATAGGATTGAACATCTCCCCCATTTCACAGATAAGATTAAACCAATTAAAAACATCAATATGCTCATTGCGGAGATTTTCTTACCTTTCTCTAGTGTATAACCTCCTACACTCCTTGTCTGTCATTTGTTGCTTTATACTAAGATGGAGCTTCTCAAAAGTGGCTCTATTGACATTTGGGGTGGATTAGTTCTTTTCTGGGGAAGTTGAGGCTGGGCTGTCTTTAGCATTATAAGCTATTTAATGGCAACTCTTGATTTTTATGTACTACATTCAGGTAACACAACTCTATTCTTCCCTAGTTATGACAGCCAAAAATATCTCTAGACATTACCAAATATCCCTTGAGATATTTGCAAAATATCCCCCCAGATTGCCCCTTGTTGGGAACCACTGTACTAAAAGAATAAACAACTGCATTAAGTGTGGTGATCTAGCTGCTCTCCTCAAATCTCAGCTGCTCAACATGGTAAAAGTTTATATTCTGCTCAGTTTACCATCACATGCAATTATGCCTGGTCAGATGGCCTTACATAATGTAATTAAGGAAAATAAGCCCCCTACATTTCACAGATCTGTCTTCCTCGAGGGCTTTGAGTCCTTTTTATCCAGTGAATAGAAAAAAGAGCAGGGGAAAAGCTTGCCCAATTATTAACTACTTTGGATAGATATTGATATGCACACATATCTACTTAGATTCCATTGAGGAAAGTAGTCATCAGCATCACAAAGATGAACATAAACTGGGAAATCCAGTCCCTAGATAGGCAAGCACTTCAAAGCAATTATTCCACCTAAAAAAGAACAACATATAAGTATTTTGGGGAAAGCAGTGGTATGTCACTGACCATTTTTTGCTGCATAAACCTAAAATAGTTTTTTTTTTCCTCCATGTACCTCCTGTTGGGGCTGCTGATAGATGTTTGAGAGAGTAACTAAACTGAGATGCCACTGGGCAGAAAATATTTTAAGATACCCTGAAGAGAAGGAAAAACAATCTTAGAAACCTACAGGCATTATAGTTCCACAATTTGACTAATGATAAACATGATTTTTGAGACATTTAAATATCTACCATGTTGCACATTCATTAAAAGAGAATTTATACAATATAGTGGGTTTAAAAGAACAGAAGTCTGAGTTTGGATTTTAACTCTATCTTTACTGGGTTGTGATTTGGGCAAGTCATTGAATTTTCCAGCATGCTTGTTTGGCATATGTAAAATAGTCATAAAAGCACTTATCTTAACATTCTTACAGGGGAGTCAAAGGAGAGTTATAAATATAACTTTATTTGAGAATCTCTTCATTCTAGCTAACTTCAAAGTATTATATTTATATCACACTACTTATTATGGGTTACTTTGGGGAGCTGGTGACTGATCACATATTGGTCCACTGTCCAGTAGAGAAAGGGATTCTGAATTACCTGAAGACAGGAAGGCTGAGAGGTTGCATGGCAATCTTGTGAGCCCAGTGAGCATTAGGACTTACTCATGGAGACCTCAGTTTAGGTTATATAAAAGGAGTCTCCTCTATGAGGTAGGGACTATAAAGACTTCTGTGACAATATTTGGACTATAATAAAGGTGAATTTTTACAGACCAGAGTATTCTCTAATGGAGAGTAGCCACCAATTAGGTCTTGATTTTTGAACATTGGATGCCTCAGTAACATCTTTGTTACAGGGCTCTCAGGGGAACTATCCATGGTTCTGATATTCTGTTCTCACCTTTCTGCATCTAAGGGCCAGTATCTCTATTCTTTCTTTCTTTTCATTTTTTTTTTACATTTTTTTATTGATTAATAGTTATTTTACAATGTTGTGTCAATTGTGTAGAACACAATTTTTCAGTCATACATGAACATGTATATATTCATTGTCACATTTTTTTCTCTATGAGCTACCACAAGATCTTGTGTATTCTTCCCTGTGCTATACGTTATAATCTTGTTTATTTATTCTGCATTTTAAAATCCCAGTCTGTCCCTTCCCACCTCCCACCCCCTTGGCAACCACAAGTTTGTAAGTTTGTATTCTATGTCTATGACTCTGTTTCTGTTTTGTATTTATGGTGTTTTGTTTTGTTTTGTTTTGTTTTGTTTTGTTTTTTAAATTCCTCATATAAGCGATCTCATATGGTATTTTTCTTTCTCTTTCTGGCTTACTTCACTTTGAATGACATTCTCCAGGAACATCCATGTTGCTGCAAATGGCGTTATGTTGTCAGTTTTTGTGGCTGAATAGTATTCCATCATATAAATATACCACATCTTCTTCATTCAGTCATCTGTTGACGGGCATTCAGGCTGTTTCCATGTCTTGGCCATTGTAAATAGTGATGCTATGAACATTGGGGTGCTGGTGTCATTTTGAAGTAGGACTCCTTCTGGATATATGCCCAGGAACAGGATTCCTGGGTCATATGGTAAGTCTATTCCTAGTCTTAAGGAGTCTCCATACTGTTTTCCACAGTGGCTTTTCTTGCTCGCCTCTCCCACTCTTAATGATTTAGATGTCTTCTTTTACAATTTTGTGTTTATTCTTTTTGTAATTCATGGCAGTTATCTCCTTTCCAGTTATAATTTTCTCATTTTTGTAGCATCCTGCTTCTTTTCTATGGAGTAGATCTGTGAATATTTCTTTTAGCATGGGTTTAGTGTTGCTAAACTCTTTTAGTTTTTGCTTATCTGTGAAGTTCTTTATCTCTCCTTCTATTCTAAAAGATAGCCTTGCTGGATAGAGTATCCTAGGCTGCATCTTTTTTTCATTCAGGACTTTGAATATATCTTGCCACTCCCTTCTGGCCTGTAGTGTTTGTGTAGAGAAATCAGCTGAGAGCCTTATGGGGGTTCCCTTGTAACTCACTCTTTGTTTTTCTCTTGCTGCCTTTAAGATCATTTCCTTATCCTTGACTCTGGCCATCTTAATGATGGTATGTCTTGATGTGGGTCTGTTTGGGCTCTTCCTGTTTGGACCCTCTGAGCCTCCTGTACTTGGATATCTGATTATTTCTTTAAGTTTGGGAAGTTTTCAGTCATGATTTCTTCCAATACCTTTTCAGTCCCCTTTGTTCTTTCTTTCCCTTCTAGAACCTCTATTATGTGTAGATTGGCATGCTTTATATTATCCCATAGGTCCCTTATATTGTTTTCATTGTTTTTTATTTGTTTTTCTCTCAGCTGTTCTGATTGGGTGCTTTCTGTTGTCCTATCTTCTAGGTCACTTATTCGTTCTTCTGCATTATCTAGCCTGCTTCGTACAGCCTTTAGGTCAGCTCTCATCTCAGCAAATGAATTTACTAATTCTACTTGGTTCTTCTTTATAGCTTCTATTTCATTTTTGACATATTTTATAACTCTAAACACTATTTCTTTCCGTTCCTTCAGTACTTTAATCAGTCTTTTTTTGAAATCTTGATCTAGTAGGCCATCAATGTCTATTTCCCTGATCGTGCTTTCAGGGGATTTCTCTTGATCTTTTAATTGGGAGTGGTTCGTCTGCTTCTTCATATTGCTCATATCTCTCTGGCACTGTGGTTTAAGGAGTATCAGTTATCTAGTTCACCTGGAGATGATGTGCTCTTAATGATTTTATTGGGAGGTCTTTGTGTCTTCGCTCTGTTTCGCGAACTCAGCTTGCTGTTTCCAGAGGCCCTCTATTGGCACTCTCATCTGTGCTGCTCCCAGTGGCTGTCGGCTAGCAGATTGTGCTCCCTCCTAACACTGGGTCAGGAGCTGAGCTCTTACCTGGTGGGTGGGTGGGTCACTCCCCTCCCAATGCTGCAGTCAGATGCTGCGCTCCAGAGAGGCAGGTGGGCGGATCATGCCCCCTCCCAGCACAGTGGTCAGGTGCTGTGTTCCTCACAGGAAGGCGGTTGGCCTCCCACCCTCTCCTGGTGCCGGTTGCTCCACTGCTTTGTGCAGCTGCCTGCTCTGCCTCGGGTCAGCACCCTGAAGGCAGGCTTGGGGAAGACTGCGGAACAGCCCTGCCCCTGCTCTGTGCCAAATCTCAGCTCCTTGTTTGTCTTGGTGGCGCAAGTTCTCTGAGGTGCCAGGGAAGAAAGATCCTATCTGCCTCGGGCTGTAAACAAGTCTCAGTCCTGCCCAGGAGGTTGCGGAGCTCCCGGGTCTTGGCCCCTGCCCCAGCGCTGCGCACAGGAGGAGATGGCGGCTGTGGCTGCGCCCCGCCTCTCTTCTTGCGAGATGCACCAGTAATGGCAGTGCAGGTCTGAGGAGACAAAGGTTATGGTGCCCCTCCCCCCAGGGCACACCAGCCGTGTTGCTTTGCTTTTTTTCACAATTTATGGGGGACCGAGGTGGTTCTGCTCTGTATCCCTTCCCAGCCATGGTGCAGCACCCTGCAGTCCCCTGGGACTGCCTCAGTGCAGCCGCCCCAGTCCTCTGCCTGGCTCGGGCAGCCTGTCCCGGCCCCAGCTGCTGGCTTGCGTCTCGGGCTGGGTGTTGTGGGGACCCTTTGTGCCCATTTAACTCAATTCTGTCAGTCAAGGGGTGCTTGGGGCAGATCTGAGCCTCGGAGGTTCTCCTTCTGTCCCGCTGGCCTCTCTGTTGGAGGGGGGGACCCAGCAAACAAGCGCCAGTCCTCCTTTGCCACTTCCCCCTGCGGAATCGGTCCCTCACTGTTTTGCTTTTTCTTTCTTTTTTCCTTTTCTCCTACCAGATTTTTGGCGTCTTTGACTTTCAAAGAGGGTGATGTTCTATCGGAGTTCCGCAGGTGCTCTGGTTGGCTGAGTAGGTCCGTAGATGTGAGTTTTGGTGTATTTGTGGGAGAGGGTGAGCTTCAAGCGTCCTTCTACTCTGCCATCTTGCTTCTGAAAGCCAGTATCTCTATTCTTGATACAATATTTGCCTTGAATATTGTCCTCCTGATTATAACTACCCTTAACATTTCTGTGCTCTAGACCAAAACTAATCTGTGAAACCATTCATATACTTTGAACAGTTTCCAACCTAATTCCATTAACTTTCATAAGTTAATGAGTTAAACAGCTGCCTGAATTAATCAATACCTAGCTTGATCTTCACATTCCCCAAATTTGCCCGAGATCTACCTTGATCTTCACATTTCCCAAATTTGCCTGAGACCTACATTCTGGCTTCAAACTGGATTCATTACACACACACACAGACACACACACACACGCACACACACACACACACTCTCACACATTGCATATAGCCAAAGGTCGGAGAACTACTTTCATAAGGAATTGCAATAAATACAGTGTAATTCACACTAATTTTTATGGTGTGTGACTTTTTCAGTATTTAAGAAGAACCTGATTTTGAAACACAGATAAATATTAGTAATAGTTTGATATATTGTGTGAGCAGTGATTTAGTTGTAAATTAATATTTCTCCTGATTGTTCAGGTTTCTTATCTTAGCCAAGAATCCCTGTAGACTCATATAATACTTTTAACAGGTGATGAAATCACATAGCCTACTTTAATACTTACTATATTATCTCAGAGTAAATGCTCTACTCTGGTAATAAGGAAAGGAAAAATAAGAGGTCTGTTTTTAGCATTGTGGCTTGATTATTTTCTTCAATGCTCTTTAAGAATATCAATGTTTTATTTATGCCAAGCGCATGAAACACATTACCTGTACTAAGAAGAACTGTATTTTGCAGAGTTGATTCCTCTTAAAGAGTGAGTTTTAATAGCCAAGGGCACAAATAAACCAACTTGAGGAGTATTGATCAGGGAGAATTGCAGCATTGGAGCTGACTGGAAGGTGCACTTTTGCTACTCAATTAGAATCAACTCTACAGCTAAAAAAAAAAAAGAAAAGAAAAAAAAAAGTAGGGAGAATCCTTAAAAATACAAAACAGAGCATACTAGGTTTCCTCTGTATGTGGCTAGAACCCGTGATTGAATATGGAAGGGAAGAATACTACCTAAGTGATAGTAGCAAAACATATTCATTGACAATTACTGCTTTCATTTTTACCTTTTTTTTTTTTTTAACTGGGTGCCATGTGAACATAGATAAAAATTATTTAAATTTTGGCCTCGTTTTCAGTGATTTAAATAGCAGACTCAACTTAAAGATAAAAATAATTTCAAGACACTAGGATGATTAGTTTAGTTTGACAATAGGCCTGTATTGTTGATTATACGCTTTGAGTTGTGCAGGTGCTTTCATTTCACATCTGGCAGTTTTATTGTTTACCCCATATATAATTAAATTGAAGTCCTATGGAAAAAATTATTGTTAAAGAATGACACTGCCACTTCTTAAAATCGTGTAGCATGTGGCCGTTTTCTTTCCTGCATATCTATGTTCTTTCCTAAATGTTCTTTAAGTCAGCACTTTCCAAACTTTAATGTGCATGTGAGCCATGTATGCATCTTGTTAAAATGCAAAATCTGATAGTAGGTTTGTAGTGGAGACTGAGATTCTGCATCTCTAACAAGCACCCAGGTAATGCTGACGCTGCTGATCTGCTGAATGTAGTAGTGAGGTGTCAGCCTATTATGCAACAGCTATTATGTATATAGCTGTTATAGTCTGCTATTTGACCTTCCTTTTTAAAGACCAATAGGGATGGTGAAATGTAATGATTAAGACCATGGGCTGCCGTGTCAGGTGATCTGAGTTTGACTTCCAGCTTTCATCTTTACTTAGCTGCGACTAAATTATTAATTCTTTCGAGCCTTGTTCCCCGTTATATAAAAAGTGGATAATGTCGGGTGCTATTGCATGAAATTCTTGTGTTGATTGCATGAGATAATGCTTATAAAGTACTTAGCTGGCTGATCAGCACATAGTAGGAACTCTAAAATATTAGGCACAATCATTTATATTTGCATTTATATGAAATTGAAGGGGCCTTTATAAATTCTGTAGTGTAGCCTTTTATTTTTGAAGCTTAGAATATTGAGACTAAGACAAACTGAATTTTCTCAGATCACTCAGCAAGTGCTGGTTAATAACCTAGATAGATAGCATATCAGAGGCAGGATCTGAGAGAAAACTTGGAAGGATTAAGACATTTGAAATAAAGCTCATTATTTTTGCAGATGTATTAGTCAAAAAATAAACCCAGCATATACCATATTAATAGATTTTTATATTTTTATGAATACACTTCTATTTTTTCAACCATCATTTTATTTGTGGTATTTCAAACACTTTATGATGTAGCTCATACAAATTTTAGAGCCATTTTAGTAGAGAAACTCTTGAAGTGCAAATAGAAATTTATGACATACTTCTTCAACAGAATAATTGCTTGGCAGATATCATCAGATTCTTTTATACTTAAAAAAAACTCTTGTTCATCTTGAATTGGATGTCTATCACTGGCTGTAAGAATCAGGAGATACGCATTTTAATTCTATTTGTAACTCACTGATTGTGGATTCTTGGGTAAGCCAATTTATCCCTGGCTCAGTTTCATTAACTATAAAATATCTGTTTTTTCCTCCAAGCATCAAATACAGTACTGGGTGTTGATCAAAAATATACTGTTGGATTATCATCAATATGAGTTCGTTATTGTAATAACACATGTTCAGAAAATGACTAAGGCTGTCAATGACATAAGCACTTTTGTATAGGGAATCCTATGTCAGTGACTTCCATAGTGATAGAAAGTGAGGACCCATTTCTTTGTGTTAAAAACACTGAGAAATTGGGTAGCAGCTGTTGACACTGCACAAACTAAGTTAATCATACATGTGTAAACCTATGCATTTCCTTTAGGAAAAAAAGAGTACCCTACATCATTGTAAAACATGGTAACATTAACTTTATATCCAGCTGAATTTCTAAAAATGAACTTCAACATTATTACTGTGCAGATGCAAATTGTCTATGAGGCTTTCCAAAAGATTTTCTCAGGATTTGAGTTGGGGCTATATTTTTAAAAATTCTATGCTTTTATGTTTTTTCTCTCTCACAAAATGACATACAAATGCAGACATGAATGAACAGAAAAAAAAATGGTCTCAGTAAAGTGATACTTAACTTTTCATTAGAGATGAATTAATATCTATGGACTTACTTTTACCTCAGGTATGTCTTGACAGGAGATGTGTTTCAAAATTCTGGATTATCTGAGGGTTTTTTTTTTTTTTTCCCCTGAGAATGTTTTTTCCAATGAAGATCAAGATTTATCTAATAAAAGTTTATTGTATATAAAGTTGGAAAAGCATAAAAAACTGTGATTTCTTTCCATTCCCTCAAGTAGAGGTGCCAGAACTCTTTAGGCAGCCTTGACTTGTTTGTTTCTGGAGCTGGTACATTAAAACTCCTTTACCTGTTAAGGATGCCATCTTTCAGCATTCTCCATGTGCCTGGTGCTATTAGTTCTTGAAGCCCCATCCCTTTCACAGTCATTTGTCCCTCTGTGAGTCACTTAAAAATAGCAGATACAGCTGTTGCTTTTACTTATAACTGTCCCAAGGTAACAGTTGGTGAAAGTGTAAAGAATATCTTTAGAGAAAATTTTGGCACTTGGAATAGAAAATACAATATCTTTCTAGGTCTACTTCTAAAAGAATGCTGCCATTCTGAATTAACACTTTTATTCAAAGTAAAGGACTGAAAGATGTCGTAGCCTCCTTGATTAAGCTCATTTCTTAATTTAGAAGATTGTTATTTTTAAAATAGTGTATAAAAATGTGCAGAGTGGTTATACCAGGGTTTTCTGAGTCTGTTTTAAAGTCTGTGAGAAAGGATGTACAGGAGTCTTCCTTGTTTACGAATATTCCCATAAACACATCAGCAGTCTGCCTAGGCCCTGGATAACATCTTCAAAGTTGCCTTAAACAAGCCTCAGACTGCATTGTCAATTAGGGAAATAATTTTTTTTTAACAAGTAAAAATAGGGTTTGCTTATTGCTCAATATGTGGTGTTGTCTGAAAAATATTCAGCAAAGATACAAAGTAAAAGAAAGCTTTTTTCATAAAGTACAAATTAAAATTAATTTTGCAATAATCACAAAATTTAGTTTATTGCTTAATATAGATATAGACCTTTTGATTTGAATCATAGGGAAAATCTGGGATGTTGTGTGTTTGAGCAGTCTCTCAGAGTACATGCCTGAAATTTAATAAACTTAGAAATAAAGGACCTCTCCCAACAAATCACTTTTATTTGACGCCTCAGAGTGAACACTGAGATCTGACAGATTTGAGGTTAGCATGTGAATGTGAAAAATACCAGTTTTGTAAGTGCATAGGGAAACATTGTTTTGCCACACAATGATGATCTATTGAAGAAAGTAACTACTATACCAGAAAGACTTAGTTTCTTTGATGTATATATTCACTGGGGTCAGGACTTGACAGCTGATTCATTTAGGGAAAAATCACCATTAATACTGAAATTCTTAAACTTCAGCTGCAGTTGGCTTTTAGAGTCAAACATGGGCCCAATTTGAGCTAATATTAGTACAAAGACCCTACAGCTCTCACTGCCAGACTGCTTTACATAATCCATAAGAGCAGCTGTATAATTTGAATTTATTCTGGAAGTTGGCTTAGATCAGAAGTAATATCTGTCACATAAAAAATGGCTTGATAAGCTTCCTATGTTGCATGTTTGCGCAGCCATGATAGCTCATCATCTTGGAATTATCAGTGGAAGGGACTGGGTCCTCAAGACCTGCTCAATTAGTGTTTTCTTTTACAAGGCACTAAATCCCCTGGAAGGCAGGAGCTTACTACTCAAAGCAGATCCTGAGACAAAGCATTAAGTAATCATAACTCATAATAACAGTTGCTGATATTAAGACATTATTATTTATTCTTTAGGGAGATACGTTTCAGAGATTTTTTTTTCCCCCTCACAGGCTCTGATTTTCACCTTGGCAAAGTGATGGTCTCTTCCCTGCCTGGGGTCTAACATCCTCCTGACTGGGAACTGATGTAATGAGGCAGGAAAAAAAGTCACACTGCTATTCCTGACTGGGGGTACTGTGGGCTCTGTTGACTCTACAGTCTCTTGACTGGTAGCTGTTAAAAGTGAGACCAGGTTTTCTACCATTCTTTTCACAGCTGGACTCTGACTTGAGATTCACAGAACAAATTGCAGGAGGTAACAACAACCAGGTCTTGCACTCCACGTACTGCCTTTACCTAAGGCAGCCATTTTGTCAACACCTACGTTTTACTTCTTCTGCGTACATAGGAGGGAAAAAATACAGTTGATCCCAAACGAGTTCATCAAAATTCAGAGGTAGTTGTCAAGAAAGTTAGTCTGTCAAAAAAAAAAAAGTAAGGAAAAGCTAGGGTAAGAGTTCATTTGCAAAATGAAAAATTGCCTCAACTTTCTCTTTCCAGGCAAATTTGTAATGTGCTGTTTTTCTTTGGCTTAAGGTACAGCATACCTTCCAAAGTAGAGAATTAAAACAATTGTCTTAACTATCATAGGCAGTGAAATCAATTGGAGTTTTATAAGACACACACACACTGCTTTATTGTATATGCAATGTTGTATATTGCATATGTGTATTTCTAAAATATATTCCTATATAATGTATATATGTGTAGCTATAATTACTTCTTTATACCCACTTTATGTCCACATAGATCAATAACTTAATTTTGGCCTTTTGAATAATTAAGATGAGAGCTGCTATTTTAATGCATTTCTGGTTTGGGTTTGTTACTGCCATATTTATTTGCAAGTACTTTGTTTCCAGCTGGACAGTAGTTTTTGTTCATTCCTTTGTTGCACTCCCTTTATAAGTCAGGCCCAAAGAAATATATTCTTTAGTAAGCAACCAGCGCCACTCTGATTACAGATAAGCTAATTGATATTAAAAATTGAGGGAGACAAGGAGTGCTGCTCTGAGACTCTGCAGGCATTAGAGACACTGGTTGCCCCAGTTTCCCCTCTGAAGCTGCAGTTCCTTTGTCTGCCAGGCCTTGAGAGCAGGAGCAAGGTGAGTGAGGGACAGGGCTTATGTAAACACGTGAGACATAAATATTAATGTCAAAATCATAATGGTATAGAAGATGAACAATGGACTTGGAGTTCACTAGTCCAGTGTTTCTCAAAGTGTTGTCTGAGGCCTACCTGTCAGCATCAGCACTTCTCCTTACCGAGTCAGGCTCTATGGGGTTGCGGGCCCAGGCTACAAGCACACCAGGCAGTTTTTACTACACACTAAGGTGTGCAAATCACTGATTCTAATCTAATATTCTTTCTAGGAGTATTGATTTAAATTAGTTACATCATCATCACTATCATCAGCATCATAATAGCCTGGATTTATTGAGAATTTACTCTGCAGGGCCCTGTGTTTTTCATGCTTTATCTTCTTTAATCTTCACAATAGTCCTATAAATTAGGATCATATAAGCTATTATAAGTAAAAAGAAACAGGCCTAGAGAACTGAGGAACTTTCCCAAGGTCACAGCAATTAGTAAGTGATAGAGACAGAATCTAATCCCTCTTCTGCATGACTGCAGAGCCTTTGCTTAAATACTTTGTAGGTAAAAATTTTAAATAAAAAGAATATTACTTTTTGTAGAGACTCAAAAATAGTGCAAATGAATAGGAAATGTTTCAGGGAAAAATAAAAATAACTCACATACGTGAAAGTTAGTCTGAATAGCATAATCTTATCTGGCCTGTTGTATTAACAGTAATATCGGAGTCAGCCACAGATTAGAAGAAATGTACATGGGCATGTGGAAAGTGGAATAAGAACAGCATAAGATGCCCTAAAATTTCCTAGGGAAGTTGGAATTTGCATAGGCAAATGTCAAACAAAGAACAGTGAAGGATCTTGTGGGTGATTAAGTAAAATATCTTTGGTCTCAAATTTTAACTTTTTTGTTTGTAAATCCATATTGCCTAATGCAGGGTATGCTATATAATAATATTCAAAATTATTGTTGAGTAAATTGAATTGGGTGTGAAATTGGAGAGTAAAAATTAACTGTGAGAAGCCATCTTGGTAGCTTTTCTATTATGATGTATTTATGGAGAAGCAGCTTCTTAGGACCTGTTATGCCAACAGTAAGACTACATCTTACTGAAGATTGTATTTAGGGAATGTGTGAATGAAACATTTTAAAATATAAAGGGGGATCAGGGAGATCATCATGAGATGATGCTAAGAGACTTTAAATGCATGCTTCATTAGTAAATGTTAATGTCAAAAAGTGGTCTATATTGAGATGGGCTAAGATCATAAGTTCAAAATTCAGTATGATGTGGGTGTTAATAACTTGGATGTTAAAGTCAGAAAGACCTAGTTTCAAATCATAGCACTCCACAGTCAAGTATGCACCAGGTCAACATACCTGACTTCCTCATTTATAAAATATGGATAGGAATACCTACATTATTGGTATGTGGTAGGGTGTGAATAATATAACATCTCAAAAGTCAAAATTATAGAAGTAAAAATATAAAAAGAAAATGGGACCATCTGATATTTTAGTCAACACAAGCACATTTGTGTGTATGTGTGTGTGTGTTTGTGTGTGTGTGTGTGTGTGTGTGTGTAAAACATGCTATATGATATTAGAAATATGTTGTTGCTACATGATACTGAACACCAGATGAAAAATTGGATGAAAATTAACCAATCATTTCTGATTATATAAACACCCAGATGTTTGGCATTAAATAGATAAAACATCTGGCTCGTGAACTGAAATTTTTACTTTTCAGATGCAAGCTGTGATGATACTACTTGGTGTATATTTTTATAAAAATAACAGGCTTATGAATCTGACAAAAGAAATGTATAAAGCTGGGAAAACATTTCAATTTTAGGTAGATTTTAATCTCACAATTAATTGTTACTTTCCAATTTCACACTGAATTCTATTTATTCAACAATAATTTTGAATCTTATTAGATAGCAAACCCCTGCACTAGACAATAGGGATTTTAAAATAAACTAACAAAAAACCACCCTGCCTGGAGATAGGACACTTTTGAAGGAAGGAAACACGTGTTTAATACAATAAAAATGTATCAATTAGCATTGAAGTAGCATCAGGGAGGCACAGGCACACAATAAAGGAGCCCCTCTCCCCTCTCCCAGCTAGAGGAAGTGGAGAGAAGGAGGGTCTGTGGGGACTGTCAATAGGAAGACGATGTTGAAGTTGGGTAATAAAGACAGAGCTGTGTGCCAGGAGGATTGGGAGGTAAAACTAGGTTTTTCTGACTTAACATCTAAGCTATTAATACCTACATCATACTGAATTTTGGACTTATGACCTCAGCCTATCTCAATACAGATCACTTTTAATATTAGCATCTACTAATGAAGCATGCTTTCAAAGTCCACAGTCTTGTATACCTAATCTCCTCTTTAGTAAAATATGGATGGGGATACCTAGATTATTGTTATGTGAGAGGGTGTGAATGTCCTATATATAAGATCTCAAAAGTCAAAATTATGGAAGTAAAATATAAAAAGGAAAATGTCTTTTGACTTTCATACTAGTCTTTTAAGTGGCTGGTCCACTGTCTGTACTAAATATTCACCTTTACCAGTAAGAGTTTTTCTTTTATATATTTCTTATCTCTAGTTATGGTTTTTCTTCTCCACTTAAAGAAGACCTGTAACATTTCTTGTTAGGTTGATTTAGTGGTGATAAACTCTTTTAGTTTCCACATGTCTGGAAACTCTTTATCTCTCCTTCAATTCTGAATGATAACCTTGCCAAGTAGAATATTCTTGGTTGTTTTTTCCTTTCAGCATTTTAAATCTATTAGGCCACTCCCTTTTGGCCTGCAAAACTTCTGCTGAAAAATCAGCTGATAGCCTAATGAGGGTTCCCTTCTATGTAGCTCATTGTTTTTCTCTTGCTGCCTTTAGAATTCTCTCTTTCCCTTTGCCTTTTTTTTTTCTTGTCAATTGTGATATGTCTACTGTGGATCTCTTTGGACTCATTTTGTTGGGAACTTTCTGTGCTGCATGAACCTGGATATCTGTTTCCTTCTCCAGGGTAGGAAAGTTTTCAACTATTATTTTTTCAAATAGCTTTTACCCCTCTTTTTCTCTCTTACCCTTCTGGGACACCTATACTGCAAATGTTAGCATACTTGATGTTGTCTCAGAGGTCCCTTAAATTATCCTCATATTTTAAAATCCTTTTTTTCTTTTTTAAATCTGTTTAGCTTGGGTGATTTCCACTACTCTTTGTTGGGTAGATTGTTTACCTCCATTTTGTTTGCCCTATTTCTGAGGTTTTGTCTTTGTTTGTGTCTTCATTTTGCCTATTCTCTGAGTTTATTTCTATATATCAGGTAGGTATGCTATGTCTCCTGACTATGGAGCAGTGGCCTTATGTAGGAGATTTCCTATGGGGCCCAGCAGCGTACTCCTTTCCCTTCTGTCCACTAGAGCCAGATGCTCCTGGGGTGTTCCCCTGTGGGCTGCATGCGTTCTTCTATTGTGTCAAGGCTGATTTTTTAGGTGCACTGCTAGGTGGAGCTGACTTCTGCTGCCTGCAAGGCCCTGCCTTGTGCTGTTGCTGTGGACATGTGAGCACACTACGTGAGGCCAGGCAGAGAACCACCAGAATAAAAGTAGGTGGAATGATTCTCAGGGCTGAAATGTGGTTGAGAATAGTTCTTGTTCTTACCAGCTAGAGAAAATACCTCATAATAGTTGAATATTGAATAGAGGAGTGAGGCCAAATTAAACCTAGAATAAAAATTGTTTTGGAGCTTCCTATCAAATCTTAAAAACAAGCTTTGAAAGTGTCAAATTGTTGTCGATTAACAGAAAACAGCACAAAAATGCAGTAAAAAAAAGAAGTAAAAATACATGTTCCATCACTAGGAAAAATGTTAGTCTGTAAAAACAGAACAGAACTTATAGAGATGATAAACTAGACAAGCATGTTTACTCCACATATTCAAGATGGCAGAAGAAAGCATGAAAAACAAGAAAGATAAAAATGACCAAATAGAACTTTTAGAGATGAAAAGTATGTCTAAAAGGAAAAATACACCTCATGGAATTAATAGTAGATTAAATACTACGGAAAACCAGGTTTGTAAAATTGAAGTAATAGATGCTGTTCAGAATGAAACAGAAAACTGACTGAAATAAAATGAACAGTGGAACGACATATGAGGTCTAATATATATATGCAATTGGAGTTTGAGAAAGGAGTTCATGGGGGAAACATTTAAAGATATAAAGGGTAAAATTTTATAAACTTGAAGACAGTGAGCCCAGAGAACCAAGAAGCTTAATAAAACCCCAAGTAGTAGAAAAAAAAAAAAGAAGAAAAAAAAATGGTGATGAAAACTACAGCAGGGCACATATAATCAAATTGCTTAGCAAGTGACAAAGAGAAAATCTTAAAACTACCTAGAAAAAAAGTTATGTACACAAGTTAAGATTGACAGTTTACTTCTTGTGAGAAATAGTACAAATGAAAGAAGATATTCTTAAAACAGTTTTAATATATTAAAAGAAAAAAAGCTGGCAACTTATGATTGGATAATCGACAAAATATTTTTCAATATCAAAGGCAAAACAAGGACTTTTTTAGGCATATAAAGCTGAAAAAATTTACCAGCATCAGATCAGTACTGTAAGCAGAAAATCATTCCATCAGAAGGAAAAGAGATGGAAATCAGTATTGACAAGGGCACAGTAGAATAAATAACACTGGAAATGGTAACTATGTGAGTAAATATGAAAGGCTTTTTTCTTACTTTTAATACTCTTTGAAGGGTAATGGACTGTTGAAGGTAGTAGTTGGCAAGGTAAGTCCTATGGACCTAATATGTCCCTACAACCTGTTTTTTTATGGCTTGTGAGCTAAGAATAATTGTACATATTTAACAATAATAAGACATAAGCAAAAATGAAAGAAGTATGTGCAAAAGACTTCATGTGACCTACAGTGTCTAAAACATTTACTATATGGCCTTCTATTAAAAAGATTCCCAGTTTAAAGCAAAACTACTAATATATTGTGACATTTATACCATTTGGAAAAGCAAAATGTATGAAAATAACAGGACAAAGTCCAGGAGAGGGGAAATGGAATAACAATGCCACAAGATTTTTCTACTATCCTCTAAGTGATACAGTGTAACTTAAAGTTAGATTGTGAAAAGTTAATTGTATAAGTTAATGATAATTAATGATAAGGGAAACATAGATGAATAGTTAATAAGTCAGTAAAGAAGATACAGTGTTCTAGAAAGATAACCAGTTATTCCAGAAGATGATGTTGAAGAGGAAGGAGGATACAAAGATCAGAATAGCCAAATAAAAATGAAAGCAGGATGGTAGAACTAAACCTAAAAATATTAATAAATCACATTAAATATAAATGGTCATGACACCCTATTAAATGGCAGATATGCCCCACATTGCATAAAAAAGCAAGATGCAAATATGTGTGGTATTCAGTAAGCCTTTTTCAAACATAAAGACACAAATGATTCAAAGTGAAATGATGGGAAAATGTACTCAAGGTTAAACTAATATAAAGAAAGCTGGAGTGACTATATTAATATGAGATGAAATTTAAAGCAAAGAATATTGCCATCAATAAAGTAGACACGTCTTTATTGATAAAGAGCATATAACAATCCTAAATATGTACCTAGTACCAAAATTTATAGATAAATGAAACAAAATTTAATAGAATTGAAAGGAGAAATGGACAAATTCCCAATTATGGTGAAATACTTATGCTTGATAGGAACAAAACAAAAATAATTAAGGATTTAGAAGACTTGGACAAGATTATAAAGTTTAACTAATAAATAATTTTAGAACCTTCCACTCAGTAGTAGCAAAATACACATTCCTTTTAAATACACATAGAACTTTTACCAAGAGAGATCATATCATGGTCATAAAGTATATCTCAATAAATTAAAAAGTATTCAAATCATGCAAAGTATACTGTATTACAAATACAGGATTAAGTTAGAAAACCATAAGGGAAAGAAATCTGGAAAATTCCCAAACAAAATAAAACAACATCTGTAAGTAAGACTTAGATCAAAATAAAAATCAGAAGGAAAATAGAACATATTTGGGACTGAATGAAATTGAAAACAAGACATATCAAAATTTGGGGGATGAAGTTAAAGTAATTTAGAAGTTAAAACACGTTAGTGTAAAAAAAAAAAAAAAAAAGAGTCTCAAATTGTGACCTAAGCTTTCTCCTTAAGACATTAGAAAAAGAAAAGTAAATTTAACCCAAAGTAAGCAGAATAAAGAAATAACAAAGATAAAAACAGAAATAAATAAAATGGAAAACTGTAAAGCAAGAGTGAAAAATCAATAAAATTGAAAGGTTTTTTTTGAGAATATCAAAAAACTTGATAAACGTTTCAGTGATCTTGATCACAAGAAAGAAGATATATTACCAATACCAAGATGAGAAAAGGAGCAATGCTGTAGATCTTACAGACCTGAAGGGGATCGAAAGGGAAATTTATAAACAACTTTATACCAACAATTTGAAAACTTAAATGATATAGACAAATTTTGTGAAAGACACAAACTACCAGTTCTCACTCAAGAAGAAATAGGTAACCTGAATAGCCCTATATCTATTAGGGGATTTGAATTCATAGTTAAAAACTGTACCACACAGAAAGCTTCCAGTATCAAATAGCTTCACTGAGGAATTCTACCAATCATTAGAGGAAGAGACAATACCAACAATATTAGCACCTAGAACATTTGACACATGGTAATTATGTAATAAATATTTATTGAATTGATAAATCTATTTTTAATATCTCTCTCTACATAGACATTTATTTATAGGCACAAAACTATGTATGTGTGTTTCATATAGTTTTCATTTAGTGGCCAGTATTTAGTTAGACATTTCTATAGATCCAAAAGGGGTATACCTTAGATTCATTACTAAAATGCACACCTACAGAACATAAATTTTTGAATTTGAAAAAAGGAAGAGATTACACACTTGGCATCCCACTTTGCTCTTTCTGTATTATAAAACTGCCCTACATTCATTTCTGTACTACAGAAGTAATCATTTGTTATATGTGTATATGACATGTGTATGTATCTAGAACACTTCTTATTTATTATAATAAACCATACTGACTTTGCCATTTTCTTACCAACTGGCAGAATCACATCTGACCCAGATAGGAACATTGGCCCAATTGCATGGCACATTTAACAAAACAGTTTTATCGCCTTGTTATATTTTTGGACTCCAACAAAGGAGGTGTAATGATACTCACATAAATAATTTGTGGGATTTGATTATTTTGCTTTTTACCCCAGCCATGCTGTGCCTCAAAGTTTATCTATATAATAGCAACTGACTTGGTGTGACATTTTCTGAAACTTTCTTTTCTGTTTCTGTTTCAAAGCAACTCTTGCTAAGGTCATTTAAACAGATGTCAGTTTTAATAGAGCAAGGATATGTTCTCAGGGTGTATCTAAGAGATCAATTATAAATGTTCATTGAATTTTGTTGATTCTGAAAACTACCCATCTAAGTAAAAAATATTTATCATTTAATATAAATGAGAGCAAAGTTTGAGATGGGAAGGGGATTTGTGGATGGAAATTTCAGGAGTTCTGTCTAGGGAGATGTCCAATACTTAATATTTATTTTTAATGTAATATTAAAATAAAGAAACTTTTAATTGTATTCATTTCAAATATCAATAGTTTAGATTTAAAATTATAGTAAGTGTAAAATTGGATCTTTATATTTTTTAATTGTATAGGTTTGGTTAAGAAGAGAACAGAGGAAATGATAGTCTGCAAATTGAACTTGACCTCTTCTATTTGCTTTTGCTTTATGCTCAGATTTCCTAAGTTCTGCTTTTAAGAAGAAAGCTATATAATTATATAAAATTTATAAGAAAAATCATATACCTCTTCCTTCTAATAAAACTTTTAAAGAATGAAATAATGATAGGAATATTAGCACTAATATTAGCACTTTGATGAGCACTAGAGGATGAGATTGAAGCTGTAGTGCCTACATTATCTGATATGCTAAAACACTCATACATTATCAGCATATGTGGTAGGTTGCAATGATTGCCTCAATTATTTAAACTTCCATATTTCCCCGCCCTTTGCCAATTGGTTTCGCTATTCCTCTAAAAACAGGTAGCACCAGTTCTATTATACCTCTTCAATTGGGTAGGCTTTGTAACTTTATTTGGCCCATTTCATAACTTAAATCTGGGTTTGTGGCACTCTTGTTTTCATATTTGTTTACTCAAGCATTTTGGATTTGGACAGTTAAGTATTATTTTCTGTACTTTTATGGGTTTATGTCTTATTTTTTGTTCCATGTTGTACATCTTATCTTTTATTTCACAGCACAGGCCTAGCCCTGAGGGCTCAAGTGACAACCTTTTGTGGCCTCTGAATGATCAGTTGGTCATTGATATGTCTATTCCTATTTGGTTTTTCAGTGTATTTTTCTTTGTGATCTGAGGAATAGCCTTGAGCTCTTCTTTTTTTTTTTTTTCTTCTCAATTTTGCTCTGTGTAAACCTGGAGAATTTGAATAAATGTGATTCACTTCGTAAGTATATAAGTATACCTAGAATGAATTGCATTTCTTTTATTCTCAAATCTTGATCATGATTTTGTGTTGAACTCACTGCTAATAGTGTATCTGGGTATGCAGATATAAAGTTGATGTGCCATAGAAACTCATCTCTCAGCCACAGGGTCACAATGATATAAATAAATGTAACAGCTGCATTGTTAAAAGTCAGGGCTCCAACATGGAAAGATGATAATAGAAGCTGTTTAAAATGGGGTCATGAAATATCAATTTAAAATGCTCGCTGTCAGATAGGCGACACTGCTGCTGCTTTCAGTCAGAGGAAAGCATATTGATAATATTCTCTATTTCCCATATATGTTTTCAACTTTGAGAGTGAGAGTTTGCATCAAAATCTCCAAAGGCATTTTCCCAAGATTTAGTAATTTCATTCCTCAGCCCTTTGAAAAATGACAGCAGCCAACTTCCACTGTGAACATTTAACCAAAGCATATTTTACCAGATTGGGTCATGTTTTTGAATAAGTAAGGCTTTTTATTTATTTATTCCATAAAGCACCTGTTAGTTTTTCTCTAGTAGCATAAGGTCATAGTCTAAGACTCTAAGATTTCCCAAAGATATAATTGAGAATAGCTGGGCCATCAAGCAGGTTGCTTTCCGAGGACAGCCTTGCATTGCTGGTCATTACAAAGTCAGCAAATGTGTTACTGTCTCTTTAAAGTAATGAGGCTTCTATGTGTCTACAATATGATACTCAGGCTTTTTCTTGTTTTTTTTTTTGTTTTTTTTTAATTTCAGCTTTATTGAACCATAGTTGACAAATAAAATTGTAAGTTGTTGAAGTGTATGTTGTGGCAATTTGATATACATATACATTGTGAAAGGATTGCCCCCATCTAATTAAAACACATCTATCACCTCACATACTTATCTCTTTTTGAGCACTTTTTAGTTCTACTCTCTTGGCAAATTTCAGTTGTACAATACAGAATTATCAACTATAGTCACCATGTTATACGTTAAACCCTCAGACCTTACTCATCTTACAGCTGAAAGTTTATATCCTTTTACCAGCCTCTCTCCCTGTTTCTAACCCCAGCAACCACTTTTCTACTATTTCTATGAGTTGGACTTTTTTTTTTAGTTCCAGATATAAGTGATACTGATACTTAAGACTTTTTCAATCCTCAGTGAATGCTTTGATTACCTACCTTTCTTGGCTATTTAAAAACTTATTTATTGGCAATTTTCAAATTAATCATTTTGTAAACAACTGTTCATAAAAGCAGAATTTTCTCATGGTCATCTAGGTTTACAAAAATTGTGAGTGGCTCTGATCCGAAGTATTTGTCAGTAGTAAGCAATAATTCACTCGCTTACCTTAATTCCAATAAAGAAGCCTTCTTAGCTATGACCCAGTGTTGTCTAGCTGGCTAACTCCTAGTATCTAGTGAAAATAATTGTATGAAGTGGAGAAGCTGTGTCTTGGTGGCCAACAGCATTCTATGCCTGCTCTTACCCTCTCTTCTTGGTTTCCCAATTTTTTCATCCTCATATTGTGCTCAGAATCCTTCCTTTTGGTTGAAACTAGTATATCAAACTTGATTTTCAGAAAGCAGACATTAATTACCTCTACTAATTTTAGGCTGTAATCACTGGGGAAGGCCCTCCATATTAGCTTTTGAATTGGTTAGCATTTATACATATTTATTTTCCTCTTGGCCATTCTCACCATGATTATTGTCTATAGATTTTCAGAATTACCCTCTCTTCCAAAAGCCCCTCACTTTGTAACTGACTTCCTGCTGTTCTTGACTCAGGAGTGTTGAAGTCCCATATTTAAGTGGTGAAGCATTTGTTTGTGACAAACACCATATGTCAGAATTCTTGTACCTGTCGAAGAGAGGCCTTGCAGGACCTGACACGTGGCGTGTCTGCATATGGGTTGTTCTGGAATGATCATTCGTGATGATTCTCAAAGGGAGTATGAGTAATTTACATATCAAAGGTCCTATGTCAGGGATGTATATTAAGTACTAAGCTCACCAGTATTACATTTTGGATCAGGGAACTTCTTCAGGGACCGTATCTCAATTTTTAAGGCATTTCTAGTAAAGACAACTTAAGTAACTGCATTGGTAGACAGTGCCACCTTTTATATTTGAAGATGACTGCTGACTTAGAGTCAGATCTCATTCAGTCCTCATTATAATCCTGAGCCAAGTATTAGGACCCACATATTATGACTCAAGCACTGTCCAGCAGGCCACAGATCTGGTGTCCCATTATTTCACTTTGCCTCAGATATGACTCTCAGATACTAATTTATTAAACACCCATTGTGAATATATATCAGAGTGTTTGTGTGTGTGTGTGTGTGTGTGTGTGTGTGTGTGTGTGTGTGAATATAAAGCTGAGTAAAGAAAGATGTCTTGTGGTGGGGAAGTGCTTGCCGGTGGCCCTGTGATGTCTGAGTACATCACATCTGTTTAGGTGAGGTTGGCACCATAGACCACCTTTAAGAATCTAGCTCAGCATTTTCCAATATGTATTTTGGAGAACAAAACTAGTTTTTTTTGTTGTTGTGTTTGCTACTAGATTTCTCAGAACATTTGTTACTACTAATGTACATAGTCTACAGAGGAAAAAAACATATATTTTAACATTGCCCAAATTTATTTAGTCACACAATATCTTTTTGCACAGAGGCATAAAATGACTCATGGCTTTAGAGCTTAGGGCTTTGTGCAGTGCACTCCAGAAAACACTAATCTAAGTATTTTAAAACCTGGAGAAAAGCCCTATTAAATTAGGAAGGAGGACGGTAGAGACAAAATGTAATAGAGCCTCTGGGGAGGATCTTGGTTTTGCCTAAATATTATGTCTCACTGAGTGTGAAAGAGAAAATAAACTATCCTCACTTCAGCCACCATAATTGCTTTGGTAGAATCATGGTAACCTAGCAGCGTAGTCGCTTTTTAGTGTTTGAGTTTTGTTCACATTCACCATGTTGCTTATGGACCCCAGACCCACTACTGTTGTGACTTCCTTTACTTCCATATTGCTGATGTTTTATGTTTGAACTTCCAGTTTATTTCTCTTGATTTGCCCAACTTCTGACTTTTCTTCAGGTCTAGCAGGGTGGGGAGGATTAGCCCTTGTAGACGCCTGGCCCCCCATCTCACCTGTGCATTCTGGTTGCCCCTGTCCAGTCCCCCTAACACTCTAGACAAACCACATTTTGACATCTGGTTCTTTGGTTCTTTCTCTCCAATTCTTTTACCTTAGTCCACCTAACTTGATTCCAGCTCCTTCAGATCAAATGCTCATATTTAAGGCTTGACCCCTTTCATGTGGACTTTAATTTCCCTGTTGAGTTTAACTGCAAAGAGTAAAAGATAGAGAATGAAGTAGAAAAAGTTCTTTAAATGACTGTCTATATTTTCTTGATTAGCATATCAAGAGCCCTTTCTTCCCTAATAAAACTCCAAAATGATGGATTTAGTTGAGGGACAGGAATGCAGATGAGCACTTGTGAGGCGAGGGCAGTGGGAGTAAAACCAGAGGTGTGCTGCAGCTGGCTCCTTTTGGCCCACAGAGCCAACTGTTAGATTTCCATGAAATATGAAAGCTGGCCATTAAACTCAGCCATTATGAAAGATTAAATTATATAAACATAATTAAATAACTTATGTTAAAAACAAAGGTAATAAATACTCAAAACTTATCACTTCCTAATTATTTCATTGTATGTTACTATTATATATAATCAGGATTATTTATATGTATCATATATCCCTGGTAGAAATATTATACAATAGTATGCTCTTGTACATGTTCTCTCAATTCCATGGTTAGGTTAGTAACTTGAATTTGGCCATGGGGGTAGTATTCATGCCACAGAAATCAGCAAATATTGCACAACAAGGCTTAATTTATTGCTTTATTGATTATCTAGACCAGAAATTTGCAAATTGTTTTTTTACCTTTGTATCAATAAAACCATTTACCAAAACAGCAGGCTGCCCAGATCTGGCCCATCAGCCAAGGTTTGCTGATCTTAAGTCCAGGTTTTAGAAGACGATGCTAAAATGGTTATAATGCATTTTTAATTAGAAATATGTTATATCTGTATTCATTACATTGTGAATAGCACAAAAAATTCAGAAAATTTCCTAATATTTAAACTATTATGCCATTTGGCATGAAAGCTACTAGCATCCTTGATGAATGAATACCATTCTGATGTATGTCTTCTATGTTTCACTTTCTTGTTACTCATTAATGTACATGAAAATATCATCCAGTATTTAGGTCAGAACTATACTTGTTTATCAGTTACAATAATAGATTGGTTATGGACAGCAGAGTTTGGCAAAAACCAGCCAAAACCTGTGAGAATCGATTGGTTATGTGGACTTATATTATTTTTATTATTTGTAAATTGTGTGCTATACATCCTTTAAATTGGTAAAGGATTTTTGTACACGTATGCATATATGTATATTTTTTCTTAAAGAGTCTGTTGTTGAACGTTTATCAGTTTACCATAGAAAAGAAATCACATATGGGAGTAATTGATAGTAGCCACGGGAAAGAAAGAAGGTGTGCTTACCTTGGAGTACTCAGACAGAAAGGAAGAGGGTGCTTTGGAGAACATGAATTTGGCATGTTCTTGGACAAGGACTCAGCATTCCTCTGGATTGAGGTCGCGAGGGTAGGATCATTGCACTCTTAGCAGGCCAAGGTGAAATTATCACCATAAGAATGTTAACATACAAAGAAAACACCTAATGCCACACTTTGCCTTGAAGTAACTCATGTGTTGAGTAGAAGTTGAAATCCAGTATATGTACTATACCAGCGTTTTCACTTAGTTTCAATGGGAAAAATACTCCACCTGTCTAACAAACAGCTTATATATTTTGGGAAAACATGTCTTTCATAAAATAATCTGAATTTTAAATGATTAAAACACACTGTTTCTCATGTACAGCATGCATTGGAGATTGCACTTTTACTTTCTTTTGTTATTATTGTCTTCAACACTGACTAACTTTTTAGAATCTACTTGTTAGAACATCCTTTTCTTTCCACAGCTTCAATTAAAATGTGGCGTGGCTATTTTTCAACGTTGCATTACACAGTGGCTCTAGGCCGTCTGCATGCTGATGATTCATAATGCATATTTACCTGGAGGCATAAATTTAATCCTGAGCCAACTTCCTTCCTCTGGTCTATTTTCCATAATGGTGTCTAGGATTGTGAGTTTAGGCATTTCTAGTTTATATTAATATTACTTAAAGCCTGAATTTAGGGAATTGTTCCTGTTGCCTAAAGGGATGTTATTTATCCTCAAATCAGATATCAGTGATTTTTCATTTTGATTGGGATTGTTGTTTAGATTACTCATCTGACATCTTTCCCTTCCTGTCTCACTCATATTTCGCCTTCATTATAAAGATTATTCAAAGTTGACTATGCTGCTATTCAACCATCCATCACAGTTGCTGGGCACGTTCCCAACATCTGATTATTAACTATCACTTTGCAAAACAGAGCCTATATATTTTTCCTTCTTCCAAACCTGCAATAATAGCATCTCTAATTCCAGAAGGAACCATTTGCTATTCTCCCGGTAGTTTTTCACCTCGTATGTTGTTGCTAGGAGGTGGCAGTGGCAGCAGTCTAGCTCCTTGGCAGCTTGGTAAGAGCAGTTTAAGGAGTGTAAATGGTGTTTGTTTAAGGTGAACAAAATGAAGGATGTCTTATGCAGTGTTGTTTATAATGAAAATAAAAACTTTCTGTGCTAAATGCCTAGTTCAGTAAGCGACAGTGCATTCAAGTGAAACACTATAAAAATAAAAAAGAAAAAGGAAAAATAATCATGATATAATAGTGAAAATGATGGAGTTAAAATTATATGGACACACTAATCCCAATTTTATAAATATATGTTAAGTGTGTTTGTGTATTACTGATGAATAAAAAGATTGAAAGAGCATTGAATAATAATCATTATTTTCATTGAGTAATAGATTATGAGTGATTTTAATTTTCTTCTTTAGTTTTTTTTCTGTAGTTTTTCAAATTTCTGTAATGGTCGTGTCTATTTTTATAGTCAGATTTTAAAACATTATTACTATAAAAAAGGAAATTTCCAAAACCAAATAATAACAGCTGTCCCCCCTCCTCCACTGGCTGAAAAATAAGAGGAAGTCTGCTTAAATTACTCAGATTTTCTCTTGAGCATTCATGGAACCATGGATCCTTTATGATACAGAAAACCATTTTTTTCCTTGAGTCTTGAAGCAAGAATGAAAAGGAGGAATGAGGCAAAGATTATAAAATGTCTATGAGGCAAATGCTGTTGTACCACTTTAGCTCCTAACTGCATTTCATTGGTAAAATATCTGGAAGATGTGGGAACTTTGGTGATCAATATGAGTCATACCCATACTATCTAGCATTCTGGTTAAAACCTGGAAAAGGATAGGTCATAGTTCATCACCAACAAGAACCAAAAATTTCCAGTGGAAAGTCAGGAATATGCCTGGCATCCAGCGGTTAGTGCTCTGGGCCATGGTAGATTCCCTCCCATGGACTTGTCTTTTCCTGTTCCTCTCCCATGAATCCTACTTTATCCTACGTTAGGCTCAATCTGACAAATTGAGTTTTACACCCTCTCTTTTGAATCTGCATCACCAAGTCGCATTCCCTGATTGTTCACATTATTCAACATATAGTAAAGGGATAATGAGGCCATAAGAAGAGAAAGTGTCTCTTTTACTGAAGAGATAAATGTCATAGCATAACTTGTGCTCACTGTGATGTCAGAAAACCTCTTCAGAATAAGGTTTAGAACGGAGAGGGATGATGGGGATAAAAGGAATAGATGGAAATGGGATAGCGGTGAAGTAAAAATATCTCATCTGTCCACAGAGGATTGGGTGTCTCACTGTTTTACAGTTGGGGTGAATGGAGATCTGACCCATGTAGAAGCATTACTTCATGAAAATGGAGGTGAGAATGGCTATCTTCCATCCTAGGGTTTGACCCCAGACTCTTTTAGCCTTGACTTAACTCCTTTAGGATACCTGAATAATTCTTCCCTTATGAGAAATTTCTAGTCATTGCTAATTCTTCTTTTAAGAGTTATTTTGTTGTCTCTTGGGAGGCAGTGTATACATTTATTTCTCAAAGACTTTCTCTGTGAGAAGCATTTGGTATTATTAAGAACTCATTGCTGGACTCCTTATTTCCAGAAAGTTAAGATTCTTATTGATTTTACTACTGCAGCTAGATTGATTTTAAAAATCAAAATATCTTCTTGTTAATGCAAAGACTAATAATGATGAGTGAATCTAATGATTTTTTAGCAGATGGTCCTATACACAATGGTCTTGTACACCATTAAATCTCTAATGATAAAGGTGAGTGATGTGATAGTAAATAATGAAGGTGGGCTGTTTCTCCTCTTTATCCACATTCCAGTGTTATATTTTTTAAAAATGAAGGCAATCTCTGAGATAACATACAAGGAGATCCTTCTCTCTGGTCTTAGTTACTGCTCACCTGAAGGCTAGAATAAAAAAGCCATCTCATTTCCATTTGATCCAGCTGAGCTCACAGTGAGTGCTGGGTGTTGAACATGTCTCCCTTGTGACTCCAGTCAGGATTTTGGGAGTGTGTGTACCATCTAATGGTTTAAGCAATGATGTGGGCTCTGAAGTTACCATCTCACTGACCTTTACGTACATTCATGAAACAGATGAACAATGGGTCAGGATGGAGAGTTTTATACTCACTAGATCATAAAAATTTGAATGATGATTTGTTTCAACTGAGATGGAAAATAAAAAGCCAATCTATTTTTGACTAGTCCCACTCCTTTCATCATTACTAGCTCTCCTATTAACATCATTTGTGATTTTTATTCTGTATTTTGATTTTTTATCATATATTGTGCAAGTGCAATTTTTAGGCTTAGCCTAGGGGTCCCACCTTCTCCACCTTTTCTGGTCTAAAGATCAATTTATTTTTCTTTAAAATTTCTTTGTTCCTATGCTTTCATCTCTTGAAATTTTATTGTTGTTTTGTTTAAAGAAATTCTCTTTAGTAATATTTTTATAAAAAGTCTAAATATTCTTAGTCCTATACATCCTTATGCATATTTTCATTCTGTTCTTATGCTTGAATACTGGTTTTAAGTTATTTTTCTTAGAATACTGAAGACATGATTTCATAGTTTTCTGGAGGCTGTTACTGACAAAAATTCTGATGACAGTTTGATGTTCACATGCCAGTAGATATTTTTTTTACTTTTTCTCCACAGAAAATGTTGACTTCTCTTCTATTTAAATTTTGGAAAATTCACCATAATATGTCTGTCAGTGCTGGTTTCTTTTGTACTCACACTATATTCAATCATCAGACTTGGGTTTTTATTTGACTTTATTTATTATTATTCCTTCCTGTCCATTTCCTTTGAATTTGTCATCCTGAAACACATAATTGATGGGCCTTGAAACTTCTGGATCTCACCTCTCTGTGTCTCGGCTTTTCTCTCATGTTTATCCTCCTACAGGGCTTGCCTCTGCTTATGATGGGGAGGGATGTGGTGCAGGGCCCAGTGTGTGTTTGGGTTTGCCTTCTAGTGTGAGAGCTCTCTGTCCCTCCAGAAGCTGTAAATTACCTAGGATAGCTGTGCTGCTTCTTTGGTGCCTGGGCTTCCTCCGTGTCTGAATTGATACTTCACAGAACTGCTTTAGTTATTAGGCAGCCATCCTTTTTGATTTTCTGTCTTTTTAGAGGCTACTCTTGCCTCTCAATGCCCGTGTAGACTATGAGTCCCCCCTGGACAGATGGTCCACAGGCTTTCAGACAGCGGTTTTCAGGGCATCAGACTACGGGCAAAAGACACTGCTCTTATCCACTCTGCAGGTTGGAGACCAAGCTCTGTGAACTTGGCAGTGCTCATTGCAGTTCTTCTCTTGTTACCACAATGCCTGCCTCGTCGATCTGTGGGCTCCAGGCTTGGAATTTCTCTGATACTTCATTGGGCCTCTGATGTTTTAGGTCTATCTTTTTTACCCCTGCTTTTTCCTATCTGTGATGTGGGCTCTGAAGTTACCATCTCACTGGATCATATATATATATATATTTTATATATATATATATTTATATATCTCCATTTTTTAAAATATTTTAAGTTGGAGGGGACATAGACATTTGGGCTCAGTTCAGTATTCAGACCATAAAAATTCTGAGACAGCAGGCTACATGCTCAATGAGGTTTTTCAGCCTCGCTGCCTGTTCAGAAGGCAAATCCCCAGTTGAGGATTTGCCCCCAACGTAATATGGACCATCTCTCTCCTTGGAGCTCCCTTCTCAGATCTACTACAAAACTTGGAAGCTCTCTAGAGTAAACAGAGAAACATCCAAGTTACAGTAAATGCTTTACTACCGTCTGGAACATACAGTTCTTTTCTGTAATACTTTTACACCTAATATCTTCTTTCACTCATATACTTCCTAAACTATGAAGTATTGCTAACTCTGTTTTGTGGCTGGGTGAACTGAGATACATCTTACATTTGTAAGGACCAGGACAGGACTATAATTAGAACCCAAATAACCTAATCTGCTAGGTCAGTGGCTCTTACTGCTTTTGCAGAGTGTCACATATGATGGTGTAACCTCACATATTCACCACATCCCCCAGGTTTCCTGGCACTCTGATTTTATCATTTGAATAGCTGAGTGGCATCTCAGGGTCTGTTAATATTTGGACTAATATGAATTACTCTGTTTAAAAAGTGATAGTAAGCATTTACTGAGCACTCATTGTCAAGCAGGGTACTAGTGCTTCACAGGTATTAACTAAATCATCCTTACAGCCGTCAGTTGAGATAGGGGATGGTACTATCATCTTCATTTTATAGATGAAGAAGCTAAGAAAGAACGAGATTAAGTACTTCCCAAGGTTAGTCTCACTGCTGATTATGGGCAATGCCAGGACTCCAACCGTCTGACTCTAGAGCCCATGCTCTAAACCAGGGACTGGCGAACTAAAGCCTCTAGGCTCAATTGGACCAGCTACCTTGTTTTTGTTTTTGTTATTTTACTGCCCATGAACCAAGAATAGATTTTACATTTTTTAATTGATTATACTTTAAATGGTTATATTAGTAAGTATGTAATATCCTCAGTTTTGCTTCTTGGCCCCACAAAGCCTGAATCATTTACTCTCTGGCCCTTTAAAAAAATGTGTGCCATCTCCAGGGAGTTTAACCATCAGGCTGTAATTCACACATTCCTGTGTTTTATTATGAGTTACAATTAGTTGGGCATTACTCACTCTTAACAGGTTGAGACCGATAGTTAAGAAATGCTGCACTAAGATACACTATGGAGTCCAGACTGCATAAACAGGCAATTTGTAGCTTTTACTTTTTCTCCTGACCATTTCTTCCTCCCTCATAAATAAAGTCTTAATAGGCTGGGTTTTTTTTTTTTTTAAACTATTGGAATGAATTGTTCAAATTTCTCCTTCTCTAAATGTATCCAGTTTTTCGTAAGGAGTCAGAAAATAATTATGCAGAGACAGGAAATCTGAAAATAATTAAAAAAAACTGTGCTTCAGGAGCTCAGTTATTGTTTTCAGAGTCCATTTAGAAATTAATCTGGCAGCAGGAAGGCTCTGGAGAAGGAGATGAACATATGTCTGGCCTGAAAGCTGGAACAGGCTTTCTGTGTGGGCTTTGCAGGTAGGTCCATGCCAAACCCCACATTTTAATCATAGAAGTGCTTGCTAAATATGCAGTTAGGGCAAAAGAAATGATTTATAAAGAATCTTTTCAACATAATGTGTCACAGATCATAGTTTCTTGGAAAGATAATAGCTGTTTGGTGTTGGGGAGTCTAGACACTTATATATGGTTAAGTAAATTTGAAAAAAATTTGGTTAAGCAAAGTTAACAAGTTTTCTTGGTCAGAAGTTTTCCTAGAGGTCATAATATGCTAATGTCCATTATCAGTCCATAAGTAGAGTATGCGGCATACAGTGTTTTCTGCATTTACTAGATGATGAACATTTTTGTTTGTTTGTTTGGTTTTAATCAAATAACTTGTGCTCCAGGGAACACAGTTTGGGAAACACCGGGAAACATAGTGACTTGCTCTTTTCCACATTCGAAGTTTTTACTGCCTAGTGAATCAGTGCCAGTTGATAGAGTCAGAGCACCATTCCTTCTGGATATCACGGAACAATATTTATAAATCCTCATTCTCCCATTCCTCTTTCTTATTTTAGATGCCATGCAAACTACCAGCCCTCTGTGTGCATTTGACATTATATCATTCTTTTCCATTCCAACATTTTTTATAACCACAAAATTTTCAAGTTGACAAATCATTCCTCATTGCTTTTCTTCTTGATTTAACTGCCTTGTGCACACTCAAGGAGTTACCTTAATCTAATCAGCTGGTTCTCTCTAAATCACAATGTAAAATACTGACAGTTAATTTTTACCAAGGTGTTGAGTTTCTGCTAACTTAGATCTCAGAGGCCTTCTGTAAACCAGTATTTAGATTGGAAGGTTTATGACACATTGCAGGGAGGTAAAAAACTTTTTGTCAACTGACCACTTGTTCATCTATAACATAAAGGGCCATGCAAGGCAAATTGGCAGCTCTTACTTTTGAAGTTCTATTTTACATTCTACCCAGGGATTGTACAAAATAGATTTTGATGGCTTCCTTTTTTAAAAGAAAGTTACTGAATTCTCTAAATAAAGATCAGTACCATCTACCCTGACAACCTTTGGCAATCCTGTCCCACCCCAGTGTGGCAGAAATCAGCATTCCCTGTTTACAGTGGGGCTTCAAAAACCATAGCAATTTCCTTGTGCACATCAATTTCTCCTTGCGGTGGGCAGCCTGTCGCTATAATCAGATCTGTCAGCTCTTTGCAAAAGAATTGGAAAGTGTCCTTACTCATGTGGAAATCTAACAGTGACTTGTTGTCACTCCCTCTTGGCGGCACAGCCCCAGGCTGTCAGCGTGGTGTCCGGTGTCATACAGTTTCATTGGGTAGGGTCCTTGCCTGGGGAGAAGCTGTTCAACTGGGCCACTTTGCTCACTCTTGCAGAATTCATGATCTAACCACTGCCTTCCATCTCATGATTGACTTTAAGAAAATGAGGTTGCCAAGTCCTGCGTGTTATAGTCTGTCATAACTAGTACAAATTCTAGCATCATAATTCACATAATGAAAACCAATTAATGAAAACAATCCAGCTATTGGTAATACATCCATTATGATTTCCTTGTACCATGAAAAATGTGGTACCCTGTTGTAGTGAATTTTTATCCTATGTCTCTCTCTACATTCTAATTAGAGATTGTACCAAATGACAGGGGTAAGTTTCTTTTAAAAGAAATTTAAAATACATCCCAGGCAGTCATTTTCTTAAGCATTAGCTGGCAACTAATTGATTTTTAAGTTTTTTCTATTCAGCTCCATTACACTTTACAGCTCAGTATATTTTGTACCCTCTCACATTTTATAGAAACAAGATACCTGATTTCTAGCTTTTTAGCAGAATTGTTCAGCAAGTATATCAATTCCTGTTAATATAGTTGTTAAATATTGAGATCATGCTGCATGTTAAATGAAATCAATTTTCAAAGTAAATTAAATCTCAAAATGAAGGTGGGTGTATCTTTCCACATGAAGGAAGAAATGCAAAGAGAGTTGCATGTATAATCAGATCTTGGGGAAATAAACTGGATTGTCTATGGGACAGTTGTATTATGATGCAACAATCTTTTCTTTCTCAAAAAGCCTTAAAAAGTAAAATCTGTCTAGTACAAGTTCAAACATGGAAGGCAAAGATAGAGATTTTGAGAATATAGTGATTTTTGTCTGTCAGTCGGCTGTTTTTGCTTTAAAAGAACATCTATATTGGTCTACAGTTGAGTAAAACCAGATTCCTAATTCATTTCTTCCAACCAGGAGAGAAAAATGGGCTTAAAGTAAGTAATATCTAAAAAGCAATTTTTACACTTTAATTAGCTGGTTCTAGCTATAGTTGGATGGACAGGATTCAAATACAACTTTTAAGATACTGAATGCTGTAGTCTTCTATTAAACTCACATTGTCTGTTGCACTCCTAAAAAGTAGGTTTAAACCTTATATCCATTATTTCTCCCTTCCTTCCCCAGTTTTCTTTTCTATGTAGAGAAAACCAAAAGTAAGAAAAACTTCTTACTTGTGCAGTGTGAAATAATAGGATAACCCACCATTGTTTTCTATTTCAGTGTGGCAATAAATCAAATGATTATGCATTACATAGGTTACAGATGATGGGATATATGAAAACCATCTTATGTGTAATTCATATGCTCATTGAACAAGATTGTACAAAAAAAGCTGACATTCTTACTAGTTCTGTGAAGTGGTGGGGTAGCTTAACGGAGGCCTCATCCAAATGTCTGGAATCAGGCTAGGGTTGACACTTAAATTAGACATATGCTTTTGACCACATCACTTAAACTCTCCTAGCCTTCTGTTCTCATTAGAGTGGAACAAGGAAATTTACTCAATAAGAGATATGTCTGTTCTACCTTGAACAGCAGAATGTTAGAATTACCTAGGACCTTAGTTACCATCTGTCTAATGCTCTTATTTTTACAGAAGAGGAAGCGGGCCTGAAAATATACAGTGACTTTTACAAGAACTCAGATTTCTACCATAATATGACCATTCCTGTAATCTGGGTATCTTGCTGCTCAGTTTAATGATTTTTCTGTCTATACTGCACTGTCTTCTGTCTTCGAAGATCACAGGAAATTGTGTACATTAAAGTGCTTTATAAATTTTAATATGTAAAATATAAATGTATAGAACGATTATCTCCAGACTGATATCAGAGCATGGGAATACCTCCCTAATTATGCTGATTTATAATCCTCTGTCTGGAAAACTTTTGGGTATCAGCATCTTAGAAGTCCAAAGTCTTAATCTTTTTGATTGTCTCTGTAAAACAGAACTGGTAAATTAAAAACAAAGTTATCAAAACAACAATTCTAGATCCTTTAATATTGGGCCCCTTGGAAAACAAATCAAAGCTGTTTGATAAAGGTAAATACCCTTAAATACGCATAAACCAGCCTCTCCTTTCATTGTTGACAACTCAGGCTAGATATATAAGTTGTATATTGCTGTGTGCCTTGTAGGAGACAGATTTTTATTGCAAGGCAAGTCACATCACTGCCAACATTTATAGCTGCTCTGTCACTGTAGGAGTGACAGGCTGACACCTCCCAGATGCCTGAATTTTTCCCCCAGTGTTAATAAACAATTGGGGGTGAGGGTGTAGGAATGAGGTGAAATAATATTACTGTCCAGGCAGTTAATGCTAAAGAAACATTTAGATAAAGGAGGAGCTGTCTTGAGCATGTAAATAGATATCCAAAGGCAACATTTAAGATTGAGAGTCTAACATCTCTTTAGAGGCCCCTCCTTAGCGGGGAAAGATTTGAGTCTCTTTGGTTGCTGATCATTTGTGTACTGCCAAAGACGATACCCCCTCTTTCCTGTCATTGACTTATTTTGGCTCAGTTAATGGTTTGGGAATAAGAGTTTTAATCTTATATTGAGATATATAACTGCTGGATCGTACAGCTGCTTCATTGTCTTCTGAATGTGTTTAAGATTTCCTCCTCACAAATGTTTCAGTGAGAGTTGGGTTTATTTTTGTATTGCTAAATGTTTTATTATATATGTAAATGAAATTTTGGTCAAGAAAATTAGAATGGAAATATTTTAAGGTATGTAAAGCTCTTAATCCATCAAATTATTTTGGAAATAAAAAGATCTTCCCTCCTGTGTGCTTATTGTTTGCCCAAAATTATATATACCTTACATAAATACCACAAATGTGCTCGCAGAGACTTAACACTGTCCAAAATTCATTTTTTATAGACTTTAAAAAAACTCCCACATACTCTCTTGCATATAATAAAATATTCTGTACTTCCACAGACATCTATTATCTGCTTTTCATCTGTATTGCCTTTTAGTGGTATCTAGAATTATCAACTAGATTAAGTATTGCTTTTCTTTACTCTGTAACAGCAGCAGAAGAGCTTTTAATTTACAAATTAAATGTACATGCATATATCTTTTCTTCTTTTTTTAGCCAAACTCTGTTGACAGTGCCTATTAAGAGTTTACTTTTCTGAACCCAAGTATCTTGTTAGGAAGATACTCTTAGATTTCTGAGCTATATTGATGAGATTTGAAATAGTACACTCCTTGCCTCTTACTGGTGGCAGGGACAGTCTTTAAGCAGAACTGTCCAGTTTAGTGTCTCTGATTAATATATTTCAGTAAGTTTCCCTCTGGGTGTGTTAAGTCTTTTAGAGGAAAAGTATAAGTGTTTAAAAACACTTGGATAAAGAATACTCATATATATATGTGTATATATATATATATATATATTATATACACACACAGGCAAATCGCTGGCCTTCAGTCTGGTACAGAAACAGTTTGGGGCTGTGCCACTTTTGGTTTATGGCTGTGAACACCTATTGTCTGCGAATCACTATGCTGACTAACGCTATTTGAATTGATGAAATGTTTGCTTGCTTGGTTGATTAGACCAGTCTTATTTTAATCTGATACCTTTGGAAGGTCTATAAACTCTTGAGTTGGTGGGCTCAGATTAGTATTAGTATTAGTGCTTTGGGAACTTATGAAAGTACAGATTAGAAATTTGTTGGGAAGGGGCAAGATATTCACCTTCCAAATGCATTGTGAATGAGATTTCTGTTTTTTGTTTGTTTGTTTGTTTTATTTTTATGATTTGTCCTTCACTTTTCCCTGGATCATTACATCTTATTCTAATTAAACTTCCTTCTTCATTCAGGGTCCACACCCATAAAATCAATTAAGCAAATTAAAATGAATTATTCCTTATCGTATCTGAATAAGGTAAGGGGTGAGTTTTCTCATGATTGATTCTTCTCAGGATTTATAAGTACTCATCCCAGATTTATTTCAGAAGCAAATAAACAAATTAGTGTATAATCGAAAAGCATTTAACGGAATCCCGTGGAGAATTTCTGAGTTTCATGGCGTCTTAATTTTTAAATTTCATTCCACAAACCTCCATAGAAGGGCCGCTTGAGCCCTGATACGAACGTGTTGGGTGTTTTATTTGATGCTGGCCCTGTCCTCAGGAGGGACTGGGGATCCACAGACAGAAAACGAAATCACCTCTAGAGCCAAGGCTGCAAAACTGCGTGAGATGATTGTGGTATTACAGATGGTGTGTCTTTATTTTGTGGATAAAGAAACTAAGAATTGGTGTTATTTATTGTAAGCCCTTAAAAGGAGGGGAAAGAAGCTCTTATATAATGATGACTAATGCACTGTAAAAACGGTTATTTTGGCATAATGGTGATGTGTTGTTCCTTTGCAGTTTTGTCATAGTTTCCGAGCTATTAGATAAGTATGTCAGCAAAGTTGCATTTGCTTTTACTTTCAAAAAAACTTAAAGCAGCTCATTATTTGTGTTCCATTTTCTATGTCTTCAATGAAAATGATGTCACCAGCACTTAATTATTTACAATTGTACCACCATCTTCACAGTCACCCAAGTGAACTCTTGAAGCCAGTCTGGTCTGCTTCAGCAGACTGTGGAAACCTGTTATCTCCTCTGAGATTCCTTTTGCATCTGCCCCCTTTTCTGTATCATCACTGCACCCACATTCTTCAAACCCCATCTTCTCTCGGCTGGGGAGTGCAACAGGCCCATTGCTCTCTCCTTGTCTTGGATCTGCCCCCACTCCCATTCATACCCCCATGAGCACTTCACTCCTCCCTATACAAAGTTCTCTGTCCCCCTTAATCTTCAGCCTAAACTCCTCGAAAGCCATTCAAGCTTCATTCAGTAGCTCAGCTCTCCAGTTGCATCTTTCACTATTTATTCCTTCCTACTTTTAGATTTAGAGTTTTTGAACTATTTATAGTTTCAAGATTCTATCTGGTTTCTGTGTCTTTTCTCAGGCTGCTCCCTCTCCCTGAAACACTCTTCTCCAGCCCCTTGGTTTCATGCCCCATTGACCCTGCTGACTTTTATTCATTTTTCAAAACTCTCCCTGAGAAGAGATGAATCAATCCCTCTTCTGAACTGAGGTCTCTAACTTGGTGCTTAGGAGCCAGACTGCTTAACACCATCTTTCAGGAGCTGTGTTACCTTGAATACGTTATTTTCTTTCCCTGTGCCTTAACCGAGACCTCATATTTAAAATAATAGTAAGTGTCTCCATCATTGGATAGTTATCGGGATTCAGTAAAAAAAATAGAAAGAGTACTTGTTATACAGTAAGGGCTCAATAAATATATCTATTATTATTATTATTAATTACCAAGTTATATATTCAGTTATTACCACATTTCATCCTGCATTATAAATTATTTCTTGATACTTCAGTATCTCACATACTTTAATGGGGACTTTGAAAGCAAACACAGCATTTTAGTCATCCTTACATCTTCAAAAGTTTCTCTAAGTCCAGTAACATAGTAGACAGTAGGTATGAAGTACTTCAGAAAGAACAAAATACTGCGTATATGGCAATATCATTCTCCCATGAGAAAGAAAGCACAAGGAAGACTCATGAGCGATGAATTAAGAAGAGTTAAATTTGATATTGGTTTAGATTTTAACATGTACCTTGTTTAGGCAAACATCAGAGTATGATTACATTTTCAAGTTAAGTGCCTCAAATGGTGGAAACACAGAGTGTTCCATAATTTACATTTTCTGTTGGCTAACACGCAAAGCCCATCAACTCTCGCAAGGAACTCCAACTTTTTAATATGAAGTCCCTGCTGTGCCACTAAATGCCTGGCGCCCTGCATCCCTTCTGCTAGGGCTACACTCCTGCTATCACTGGTGCATTGGACACATTGCCCCATAAGTCTGCATGTGTGAATCCATGGGATCATTCCCCCAAAACCCATACACCCTTCTAAGTTTTCATCCTCCTACCAGAATATCCATAGCCCCCAGAAGCTTCTAGGGCCTTGGTAATGGCGTCGGGCCTCAATTTTTCGGAGTCCTTCTCTTCAACAATAAACGTAGTCTGTACTTGAAGTAGGATTGCTTGGTGACAGGAACCACACTAGAATTCCAAATAACTGAGTTAAAATGATCTTTTAAAAATAATTTGCAAATTGAGCACAGTCTACCTTGCTAAATCCATGGGAACTGATAATTGAGAATAGATTGTACATTTCTTCAGACTGTACCTTTTTTTGTAAACTCGTAAGAACCAGAAGAGCACAGGATCTTCTTCAGATGCATTTTTGAAAACTTTGTGCATTGTCCATGGAAAAGTGTAAAACATTTTAAATACATGATTGAGCTAAGATTCTGTTTGACAAGACAGGAAGAAGAGACACGGGATTAGGGATTAAAATGAAAGTAACACGATTATAAACAGCAACCATGAAACTACAGAAGAAAAGCTGGGCACTCTGAGCTGATATATAGCTCAATTCACGTGTCTCAGTGGTCTTTTTGAGACTGAAAATTGTCAGAGACTATGAGATTGAGAATAAAGTCAGAGCCTACTTCAAATGAGGCTCTTTATAAGTGCATTAAAGGAGGGATGCAGGGAAAATGGCTTGATGCAGCAGCTCTAAGAATGAGTATTTACTGCATAATTTACAAAACACACTGATTTTAGTGGGGTTATTTGGTTTTAGTGAAAATGAAAGGCGAAGGCTTTTTAATAGTAATAATAATGATAATAGCAATAAAAATAAAAACATCCTGACGGTGTTTTAATAGCATCTATGTTTTTTCTGTAACTCCAGGAAGAAGAGCTAATGATGTACATGTAACTTTATCATGTTAAATGAGAAAAACAAAAACGAAACAACTGAAAATTAGCTATTGGCCTGTGGCACATTCCTGAATATCATGCTGTTTTTGGACTTCGCCGCAGGGAGGGAGATATATTACTTTGGGTATGAAAGACTGTCCAGTGCATTAGCTATGACAGGATTACATAGACAGGTATTCAACTGAAAATAGGAAATTTTGCATACATAGTGGGCTTTGTTTCATAATCAATTGCTGCAATTTTCTGGCTCTGTTATGATATGAAGTTCCAGTATGAATGTGAGGCAAATGCTATGAGTAGGTAAAAAAAAAAAAAGACTCCTGTTGACAGTAAGTACAAGACAACATATGAAACTGGGGGTGCACATACCACATGGCTGGTTAATCTTCAAGGCTCATTTCATGTCAAAAAGCAGAGCCAAGTGAGAACAGCCCCTTCCAAATCCAGACAGCCACACAAAAGCCAACAATCCAATGCAGCATTATCTCATCAAGCAAAGCTGTTTCCCCCTGATCAGTCTTGAGTAAAATGAAATGATGTTCATTTTTAAAAAAATACAAGATTGGTGAAATTCAAGAAAAATGTTGACATATATTCAGCCTACACCATTGCTTCCTTAGCATGAGCTGTTTTCAGGAAAAACTGCAATTGACACTAATTAATACTAATTACTCATCTTAGTCTCATTCTCTGAGTTTTTCTGGCCTTACCAATATGTACTGTTCAAGTTCAATACTTATTTGAGGACTAGAGAAGTTTTTCAGCTCAGTCCTAATACATGCTACTTTCTAATCAGTGTCAGAAGGAAAAGGAAGTACAAATGGGCTGTGGTCATATAACAACTGAAGTATGCCTAGGCCTCAGGATAGGTTATAAACTTATTAAAGACTTACTGATTTATTATGGAATTTATTCCAGCATCAATTTCTGTGTCAGCATAGTTATTATAAGTAGACAACATTGACGCTATTATTACTGCTACTGTCCTTTTTATAGGTACTATCTCTGATACTATCCTATTATTATTGATACTAGCTGTATAGTATCTTTCCTTTATGGTACTCTCTGTATTTAAAACCATAAGTGACTCCTACTTGCCCACTGAGTTAAGAATAAGTTTTCCAACTTAGGGATTAGAAGCTCCACAAAAAACACAGTTCCATCCTCCCTCTCCAGCCTTATTTTCTTTAATTCCCTTGTTATACCCTGGGCCCCCCGCTAACTAGACCAGTCATGACTCCCAGCTTACATTCTAACTAATGCATTTTCTTGGTTTTAAATATATTTTCATCATGTAAATACTTACATGTGATTACAGCAGGCACAGCTTTCTGGTTTATACCTAAGCACATTCTCCTGGAAGCTGCGTACTTAAGTCTCTCTGAATTTTGTAACTCATTTTCTGCTTAACTTTAATATTGTATCATGGTTTCCATCATGCACCTAATAAGGACTGCTGAATCAGAACTGACCATTTGACAGCCACAGTGGGGGCTTAGGGCTGTCTGGGAAATTTTGTCACAGCGTCTGCTATTCAGTTCCCAAGAGGCCGTTCCAATCTATATCGGCCTATAAACATGGCTTTTTCTCTGCCATGATCCAAACCTGGTCTAGTTTGAAACTTTATGACAACTTTCATAGACAAGGATTTAATGTAATAGAAACTTATAATTTTGTCGTCTTACCATTTAGTGTTTGTTCCTTTTTCTCTCAGATCTTTTCCACAAGATACAGCAGATCTGTGTTTCTGGAGATCTTCTTTAATTTAAACCCTATTCAAGCTCTAACTCAGTTTTACTGTCTGTGTTTAGTAAATTCATTACACTATATTCTTAACACAATCAATACATCAAATTTTTTGTTGTTGTTTAATAGGATTAGTCACTGGGCCTTTGTACACATGCTGCACTCTAGCCCCTACCGAAGTTAAACCCTTGTGTGGCTAAAGGTGTATGACACCGAAGAGCAAACATATATGTTACAAATATCCGTATGTATAATGTCCTGGCAAAAAAAATTTTGATTCACACAGCAGATTCTGTTGAATGACTTCTGTGGATGGGGAGCATAAAGGGGCAGGAGTTTATACACACCGATTCCTCAAGAGTGACAGGTAAAGTTGACATACCCTGAGAACCAGTTGGTGGTACAGCAGAAGTGAATGATGTAAGTGATAGTCTTTTCTTTTCCTTCCTCCTTTACTCTAAACACAGAGAAATAAATAATCACTGTGTTGAAAACCTGCGAACACATTCTGTGTTCTTGAGATATCATTGCCATTTTATGACTGAACTTAGGCTGTTCACCATGTGCATACTTTTAAGGTGGTGGAGCTCTGTATGAATTAATTCACCTCCAAGGTGGCTAAACAACAAGAGTTTAGAGCATCCCCTCTCCAAGATACAGAAAGGATAGCTTTTTGGGAACACTTTATTCCCACAGGACTGGTTTACTTTTTTTTGAGTATTCGGACCTTAATGCTCTGTGAGAAAGAAATTGCTTTGGAGAGAAACAGTATGAAATGGTGAATCAGTGTGAGGTGGTTTCAGGCAAGGGGATAAGCAAGGTAATAGCCTCCTTTATCATTAATATTTATTCAGAAAGCCATTCAGAGTGTTATAATCAATGTCTGCCATAACCCTCCAAAAAACAGAAAAAAAGAGGAATTATGGCATGGAGAACTTCCCTACAGAGAGATTGCCTGTTCTTTTGAAGAGTTCTGATCCTTCAAGTGAGTTCCCACCAGTACAATCCAACAGCTCCCAGGACATTTCTAACAATTTTCTGGGTGGCAGTTTACATTTATCAACAATTGCTATGAAAACTCAAAATCGAGCAAAGCATAAAACTAGAGATATAATACCCACTAGACTGATCAATAACCATAGGGACTATAGCTTCATGCTTTTCCTTCCCAAACACACATACGCATTTTAGGAGAAAAGTTAATAAAACTGTGGGGATTGGAAAAGTTCTTCAGAATAGGAATAAATTATATCCTGACTATGGAGGCAAAAGGGTGTAAGGGTGCAGGGGGGCTGACTTGACATACACGGATGTGTCCAAGCACATCCCAACAAGTTAAGGATCACATTAAACAGAGCTTGGTAACGTTCTCTCAGGTAGGTGTTATTATTACTGAAAAGGAAAGAGATGGGTGCTCAGGGCAAGTCAGCCTCTTGGCAGAACCTCACAATATTGGAACACAGGAAAGAATCTTATATTAACTTTATTGTCCCAGAAATTCGGTTTTGCCAGGGCACACAGTTCAGTCACGTTTAGGGAGACTGACAGAAGCTAACCAAAGTTTAAGGAAAAGAACATGGAAGGTAGCCCAGTCAAAGGATTTACAAAAGGCGCATGGAGCTTATACATTTTTAAACACCTGTATTTCTGAAATATGTGCACTGGTTATGCTTTGAAAGAACAAATGTGTGCAAAGATTATTTTACCAGGTGAAAGAGAGGGCCTGTTCACTGCTTTGCCATCTTTCCTACTGTGAAATTATGGTGCCATCAGAATTTGAAGTGGCTAGTTTCCTAGGCCAGGTACAAACTTTCTTATAAAGTTTGCTAGGAGAAGACTTAAAAGGCAATTTTCTTTCCACTTTGATATTCAAATGAGCAATGTACAGACGTCAGCTGTTCTCTCCCTTTCTCTAATAAGATGGCAGGAAATGAGTTTGGTGATTTTTTTTTTACACTGTTGATTATCTAAAATACTGGAATTTGCAGTCCTTTAAGTTTCCCTTTGAGCAGCCATGAAATTAGCCATGTTTTGCCTGTGTATAAGGCAGTATCTTTATTGTCCATTAGCTTTGGTTTCTATCAGTAGCTATTGCTGTTTTGGGGATGTGGCTGTCCCTAAGCCCTGATGGGGCCCAGGCCTGTGAGTTCTGAGTCTCTGAGATGCTGGTTGTGCTAGAATAAGCTGGGGAGCCTGGCAGACCTGCCAGTTCACTTGCAGAGCCTCGGCAGTTCACTCTTGTCTCTGTGAGACAGAACATTCCGTGTTGGTACAAGGCCAAGGAGCCCACAGCTGTGACTGATCAGCTGGTGTGTTCCCTTAGGCTTTTCCAGAGAAACTGAGGTGGGTGGAAGTGTGCATATTGAAAATTTGGGTACAGATTTTATGTTTTGCAGTGTTCTCTGGCTTAGAGATAAGGACAAAGTAAGAAAGCATGTTCTTTCCCTTTTCTGGGACAGCATCACCCTGGACATAGAGAGGGGAACAGATTTTAGTCTTTTTCTTGGGTTCAGAAAAGTTTTATTTGTGAGGTTTTTTTTTTTTTTTTTAATGTTTTTGTCACTGTTTCAAATAACTGTTCTTAAAGTTCTGTGGGAGTTTTGCTTATCTTGGCAGATTCAATGTCAGAAGGCATATATCAAGCTTGATAGCAACTCAAAAATAGCGAGACCCAAAATGTTTGAACTTTCTTCTAAGTGACATCTCTTAATAATGCGACACATTTAGAAATATGGTTATAAGGTTTTCATACTCATCCTAGGAATGCAATATTTCTGTGGGATATGGAGAACAGACATCAAGCAGTTTTCCTAAGCTGAGGATTTATATATTGCTTTTAAAGTAATTTTTTATCCCCAAGAAAACGTAATAGGAATAGCAGAATTGTGGGACCCCCATAGAGGTGGTGTCTGGGCAAATATATCTTCATTTGTTAAGTTGTTTACATGTTTATAGCAAACCTCGCTCTCAGCAGCGAGGAGAGAATCCCTACTCAACCAAAATTGTGCCTTTGCACAATTATTCTTGATGTCCAAGTAAGCAAAAGGAAGTTGCATATTCATTTCAAATTTATTATTTGGCTTACTGTGACTAGAGACATACTTAACTATGATGTTTCAAATCCATGGATTATTTTTTAAAAGTTTTGCCAATTTTTTTAGAAATGTGGAAAAAAAACAACTGGGAAAATAGGAAAAGTACTGAGCTATGAAAGACAGGATAGGGAGAAGTAGAAGGAGGAGAAAATGAGAGATTGTTCTCTGTAGTTAATTAATGCATTTGTCTAAGACGAAGTAAAAAAAGTGGTTTCCCTTAAGCACGTAAAAGGTGCCCAGATTTTATCTAATATTAAAAATCACGGCATGTGTCAGAAGGCTGTCAGGACTCTGAGATAATATTAACTTTCATTTCCTGGCAGTGCTCTGCCACTACTGATTTTACGTTTAACAGAGTCCATTTCTTCATCTTGCCTTCAGAGTCTCTGAATTTAAGATTTATTGATCTGGTGTCAGTCAAATATGTTTTATTTTCTGAGTCCTTGCCTCACCTCACTGTCTGTAGCCCCTGGAAGACAGGACACTGTTAACACTGGTGAATGTGTGTGAAAGCTTGGCAAGTGAGGGAGGAAAGATTTAGATGGGGGTCAGCATGAATGGAGCATTAGTGCTAACTGAGGGAGTTCTAGGTCATGGAACTTCTTGGTCATGGTTCTTCGCCTACAGAGAGAGTGGATGTGGCCAGAAGGAGATCCTCTAAAGCAGCACAGGCATCAGAAGATAGAACTAGTGGCTACCCTGCTGGGGAAAAGGACAGCTTTTTGCAGGGGGGTGGGGGGTGATAGTGCAATATTAGCATTTAATGAAAAAAGTGAACATAATTTATTTAACAAAATTATCAAATCTTAATGTTTTCAAATACTAACATTTGAACAAAATGTATCCAGTGTGAAGTTATGAAAAAATATAAAAGTTAAACAAAAATGTCATAAATATAAATTACTAGCTACTAAGTGACATCTCTAGACTCTGCTGTTTGTTTGGACTCCATTCCTCTCCATCCTGGGAGTAGTGAGGTTACTCTGACATGTAACCTCCCATGGGATCTGTCCATTTGATCTTCAGCATCTTCCTGTCATTTAGCTCCCCCGAGTGGAGTTGTCACCAATATTGCCTCTGGGTAGCTCATCTGCTCTGGCTGGAGAGTCTGGTTTTATTTCTTTACTCGCCATCACCAAAGAAGTGCTCGTGGCCTTAGTCTCTTCTCTTCCTTCTCAACTGAGGCATCTGTGCAATACACTCCTCCAGCCTGCAACATCCCAGGCTTTTTGTGGGGGGCTGCAGTGAGGTTGGGGGAAGGATATCAAATGTTGCAGGAGCTTAGTGACAAAGAATGGTAGGAATGGCTTGCAGTGAGGATGTCAGGAAAGAGGATGGGACGGGAAGCGGAAGAGGAGGCCATTAGAGACAGAGATAAAAACGGCCAACTAAGTTGCTGACCAGTGCCTCAAACATTTGCATGACCACAACAAAAGTACCAGTGTTTTGGGTTTTTAAAAATAGCTGGGTAAAAGGTGGTGGTTTTCGATCTTGGCTGCACACTGGGAAGCTTACTTAGAAATACCAAGGTTTGGGTCGCACTCTCCAATAGATACTGATTTAATTGTTCTGAGTTGTGGCTTTTAAGATTCTTAAAAATCTTCCTGAGAGAGTTCCAACATGCAGTCAGTGTTAAGAATTGCAGTGCTAAGTGAATACTAGGATTTTGAAAATCAGTATTAAACTGATAAATGAAAAGTACAGATGTACCTTTATTTCAGCCAAAGGGATACAGGCTTATCTTTAAGGAGCATCTTCAGGTGCCAGGCATGGTGCTGAGTACTATTACCTTTTTTATTTTTACAGTAATACTGTAAAGTAAGAAGAATCAATCCAGTTTAAGGTGAAGAAAGTGAGGCTTAGGGAGAAGTAATTTGCACAAAGTGACACTATGTGGAGGTGAAGCCAGCAGCTCGAACTCAATCCTAGGTCTACACAATCTTTTTTCTTACCTTTCCTTTAAGACACAGTTGTAAACTGTAGCTTATCACAGATTGACTGAAGACCTGCATTCTTTTGTGCCTTATATCTAGGGATAAGAAATGAAATCTGTAGGTTCTAATCACTATAATCTATAAGGTTGTTCAAAATCAGGAGTCACCAAATGACCCTATGTTTGTTTTTGTGTGGCTTGTGAGGTAATAATAGTTTTTACATTTTTAAATGATTGGAAAAAGTTAAAGAAGGATATTTCATGGCTCATAAAAATGAGATGAGATTCAGAATTTGGTGACCACAGGTAAAGTTTTATTGGAACACAGCCGCACTTATTGGTTATGTTTTATCTGTGGCTGCTTTCACACTGCAATGGCAGGGCTGAGCACTGGTGACGGAGACCATATGGCCAGCACGGCCTGAAGTATTTACTATTTAGCCCTTTACAAAACAAGTTTGTTGGCTTCTGCTCTAAAGTAAAACCTGACAGAAAAATCTTAATGACCAAAACTGACAGTGGAGAGAATAAAAAAATGTATAAAATATAAAACCATTTACAAGGCTCTTGGAAGGTATAAGCTACCCTAGTGCATTTAAGTATTGGTTTAAAAATCATTAAATGGCCCTGGGATTTGGTGTTGATATAAATGTGAAGCAAAAGCACCATGAACCATTATTCACAGAAGATTAGTCATGGGAAAAGGTAAAACTTCTATAAATGATGTCACTAGCAACTCAGAATTAAGTGTAATAACTCCATTCATTTTTAGCTTTACTTATAAATTAAGTAAATCACTGCATAATTCTGTTACTATTTTTGCCGTAAATTCCCCCCCCACCACCAAATTTCTACTTTTTAACATATTGGTGTATTCATCAGTGTTTTCAGAATGTACAAATTCAGTAATATTTGCTGTAGCAACTTATCAGAGTTTCTCAAAGTACCTTCCTTAGATCACATGCATCCAAATCATCTAGGATGCTTGTTTCAAATACAGATACCAGGGTCCCAGGCCAGACCTACTGATTAAGAACTTCTGAGAGCAGGATTCTGCCTTTCTACAAGCTCCCAAGGTGAATCTCATGCACCCTGTGGAGTGAAAGCCCATGCTACATCATGGGTGATTATATTCAGTTATACTAAGAACACAGATTTAGAGGAGCAGGCAAGCAGGGTGTAGAGACTCCTGCAGGGAAGTGGAGCAGTATCAGGATCCTGTATTCCCAGGGTGTATGATCAAAAGCAAATATGGAAACCATCTTGCTAATAAGAAGTAGATTCATCCAAGTGGACAGAGAAATAATAGAAATGAGGAAGCTCATTAAACGAATGAAGGCTGGGATGGATTGCTGCTAGTTTTTTTTTTTTTTTTTTTCCTGCTTTATCAGAATATGATTGATCTAAGAGCCATTTCCCATCCTGGCATCCCTTCTTCATCCTAGAAATGGCCAAGTGTGCCAAACCTTCTGTTTGTTCATTCAGATCTATTCGCCATCCCTTTCCATCCACCCTGTCCTCTGTCTGGGCAGGCTGACCTGTTCAGACTGCATCAGGAGGGTCCCCTGCCTTGTGGTTTCTAGTTGAGGCTGTCAGTGGGGTGCCTCAGAAGGAGATCAGAGACAGGGAGGGGAGTGAGGCCCCCTCATTGTGTAACCCATCTGGCTAGTCTTTGGACTGAGTGTCATTGGTTCTGCTCAAGGTGGCTTTTTCTACATAATACTCCACTGCCAGGCTCTGTTACATGTGTTTGCCTTGTCACTTTGGGTCTGAGGGCAGTACTGACTCCATGGTTGCAAGCCTCAGGTTAACTGCAGAATCCTTTATGTTTCTACAACCTGTCCACATATTTATTTTAAACCCTCTTTGAATTATTGTGGTTTGACTATAACATCTGTTTTCTGTTTGGACCCTGCTGAAACAGCAACCAGATGTCTATAGGCAGGATCCAGAAGGAGAGAGGGCATCATCTCCTTGGTGAGCAAAGGTTTAGTTCATCAAGTATGACAAGTTCCTTGCCTCAGAGACCTCACACATACTCTAACCCCTGCCTAAGACCCTATTCTCTCCACCTGTTTGTCTGGCTAACTCCGGATCATTTTTAAAATGTCACCTTGAATGTCAACTTCTAAGAGATTCCTCAAATGGTTCCCTCAAACTAATTTAGTTCCCCCTGCTATACCTTCTCATAATATGCTTTATTTTTCCTTAGTTGTACTTATGCATATTATAAGTCATTTATCTTATATTATCTTTGGTCATCTCTCACACTGGATTATGATCTCCAGGAGGGCTCTGATGATTTTGTGTTTAACACTTGCTCTTTGCAAGTGCTTATTCGATTTTTGTTGAATATGTGAATGAGTAAAATATGGCTATCCTAGCAAATTCCACTGTTACCCCTTCCCCCTGAGAAAGATTGTGGCATATAAACTGCACATATACAGCATGCTATTTTCTGTACCTCAGTAAACCCACACCCTTTCACGTGACCAATTATGCTAGTGCCCACAAGAACGTCTAAGTTTCAGGTGAATGGCTCTACTTGTCTCCAAAAAGCTTGCCTATTTTATGAAACATTTGCTGTAAGAAAGGAGGCAGAAAACTATGAAACAAACTGTCAATAATTGACAAAGTAACAATAAATCATACAAAGCAAGAACAATTGCATGGTAAGTATAGGACTGGTGCTGGATTAAGCTCAGTGAGTGTGCATTTACTTTACATTTTCCTAAATGATGAGAAAAAGATCCACTGGGTCCCCACATTCTAATTTCTGTGTGGGATTTCATATCTTGCAATGTTTTGTAAATAAAGATTAAATTCCACCCTTTTCTTTAAAACAAAACAAAACAAACACTTCCATTCTTTCCTTCTCTCCGGAGTATTTCTAATCAGAGACATTAGCAGACATCTACTTACAATAAAAGATTTCTCCTTAGAGAATCAGGGTGCCAGAAGTTTTTAGATGATACATTTGACAAAGCTTGACAAAGCTGCAAGTTTTCATTTACTGTGATAGTCTCTTTTGAGAACTTAGTTACATTTTCTCGATGAGTAGCCTGGATTAAATGAAGAGGGGAAAAAAATGAATCACTCCAAATATTTGGAGATAGACTAACTAGTAAGAATTCCTCTTGATGATGCTTCATTTATTTTCTCCATTCCAGCACCTTATCATGTGTGGATTTTAGTTTCTTTGTAGCCTAAGTCTTTGGAGAACACAGATGTGAATAAGTAAGTTACCCCTACAGCTCCATATCCGTCTTTCTTTAATTTGCATTCCCGATTTCATCCATTCACTGTCTCCAAGCCATTTAATTTTTCTCTTCATGGAACAAAATGTCCCATCTCCAAGGACTCATCTCTTTCTCTTCCTGAAGGACTGCAGTCAGTGCAGTTTCTCTTGCCAGCTGCCACCTCATGCTGAGAAATCATGCAGATAACTACCCTTCTCCAAGTCATCTCAAGCCCAGAGAACCTCTTTCGGCATTGCACCAAATACCACTGTGAAGAAAAAGAAAATCTATCAGAATCTTCCTGCATTTCAGTCTGGGCTGACCTTCCTCCCTTGTGAGTAACTTCAGGGATCAAGAAGAAAACTATTTAGGTCCTGTCTACTAATTTGCTAATACTTAGAATTCCTTTGTTAAAGACTTAAATTCAGCTTAGTATTATAGACCCTGTTCAAAAACAATTTCCCTCTGTGAGATAACACTAGTACATTGTTCATTGACATTTCAGTGTGAATAAGATTGCCATTTTGCATTTTGAAAGTAGATTTCCAAAGGAGTAAAGGGCATGAAAACATGAGGACCTTATATTAAGCACAAAGAGGAGCAGAAGGGGGACACTTGGACTCTCAATATAAGCAGCATCTGCTTTTGCTTCCATATGTCCCTTAACTTCAGTCTCAATTTCAACTAACAGTGTTGTTACATTTTATCAAGTATTGAAGGTATTCCAAATAAAATAATATGCAGTGAATTTTCTCTGACTATGGCCGAGCCAGAGAAATACCTACTTCATTATTAATTGTTCAAGGTATGCATATGTTACAGAATATAAAAATGCACGTGTTCTAGACTTGTCATTATTCATATTTTTTTCTTAACATGAGTTAAAACAGTATATAGATTCAGCATTACCCAAAGCAGTAGGATTTATAGACATGTAAGAATACAACAATAGTATATGTTATTTTGTACAGTTACCCTTCAGAAAGTGCAAACAGGGACATTTATTAAGCACTTCAAAATTTGTATCTCCATCTAGTGGTTACTGATGGAAATAACATGTTTTTAAATTGATATTTTATGCATGGGGAAAAGATAAATTGAAAAGTTCTTGGTCATTTTTTGTGTGTTACCAATTCAGTTATATTTTGATATGGAATGGAAAGTCCAAAGTAAAGCTAGACATGCAGTAGGCAAAGGGAAGCCACGTACTGTTCTACAACCCATGAGCAGTGGAGTGGGCAGAAATTATTCAGGGTGGGGCAAGCCAAGAAATCTTATAGGACAAAAGGATGAGTGGTTTGTTTTGAACATGAGGAAGCGGGTCAGGGAATTACTCCCACTTGTTCTTTTTTTCTGAGAACATCACCTGATGGTCATCCTTCTCCATGGCTTCAGAGTCGATCTCCTTGGTGACAAAGAATGTTACTGAGAGAAGTCATTTTTGGGATACAAAAAAATTCCCTGGTTTCCTTAAGTGTCTCATTTGAAATCCTAGTGAGTGGAAATATCAATAAAATTTTGTCGTAAACTGATATAAGCACAAAGAATATCTGCTTCCAGACTCTGAGGCCGCCAAGGAGAAACAGTTGAGAGAACAACTTGTTCAAAATGTGTTTAAGTTCCCTGTCCCAAATTTTCCCAGAGCCCTTCTTATGTGAATTCCTTCCCCTGTAGGGTGGAACAAGTTCCTGAAAGAGATAACTGGAGTTATTTTTTTAATATATAAAAGAAAGACAAACCTGTTCCCATTTTATCTTTTTTATGTGATAAAAGAAAGGATTGTTTAGGTTTATCAGATATCATAGAACTTGCATCCCTCTCTGGATGGGGAAACATAGTAAGTCTAATAAACTGACCGATCATAACATTTATAGATTCACTTAATTTATATAAAATTTCATACTGTTTATTGTGAGTCGCTTCAGTGCTGGAAAAATCTAATAGAGACCTTACGTATGCAGTTCCTTCGACTTTGCTTGTGCTTGCAAAAGACAATAACCTGAGAAAGCCATTCCTTGAAGAACTTATCCCAAATCCCATGGACAGCTAGGACAATTTATATTTTCTAATTTAGTTTTGAATTTCTGGCTTGAACTCAATTTTGATTCTTGACCTGAGCTTGCTTATAGTCACTTATAATACAGTAGTGATAGTGACAATACCCTAATTTTCCTTTGAATAATATTTTTATTCACTCATTTATTCTGATTTGATTAAAATAATTATTTCTGGATTCAAATGGCTTTTGGCTTTAGCACATAGTTTTCTGTCTATGCTTTCATTTAATAAGTGCTCATTTATCATGTTATACTACCATGTCTGGAGTTAGGTGCTGGGGACACAATCATAATTGTGGACCAGGTGGGAGAGACTTTGTAGGAGTTGCTTCTTCAAAAATATCTATGTGAAGTGCCAAAACTACAACAACCCATGACATAATTAATGTTTACTCTGATGACTTTTTACCTTCTTTTTAGTTTTGGAAAGATTTCTGCAGGGAGCTAGCTCTATACCTTTTCAGTCATAACTGAACCCTCCCTGCAGGTCTCTGCCTGTTATAAAAGCAGTGTCCTTCCGCCATCTCTTACCTACCCAATTCTGTCCTTTTGAGGGTAGCTCACATTGTCACAAAGCACACCCATAGGCCTGAGCCTAAGCAGAACTATTTTGGGGGTTATAGAGTGAGCTTGAGCACTTAGGTTGGGGTGTCCCCATTGCAACTGAGAGGCCCCCTGCAGGGCTGGACAGAGCCTGGTCAGGAAGTAAGAGGGTGTGAGCTGCAGCTCCCAGTGCTGTCAGGTAGAGGATCATGTGAAGGTAGGAGGACAGAAGAGGTTTGTCAGTCTAGTAGCTCTAGTGACAGCTTTTAAATATTTAGATACATTTTATGTTGACTCCATTCATTGTCTGGCCCCAGCCGAGGTTAGGATGGGCCTGGTAACTGCTGCCCGCGTGCCGCCTCTGCTCTGCCCCCGCTCTTCTGGGCGCCCCTGCCTCTCCCCAGCTCCCCTGGCACTGCTCCTCCTCCCTGGCTGCTCTGCTGCTGCTTCTCTGGCACCAGGGCCTTTCCTGCTGTTCCTCTTAGAAGGTTCAAGAATCCTCCTGTTACAAAGGCTGTTTGGGAAGCACGCTCTGCTCCCAGTTTGTCTTTAATGTTATCTTGCAGAGGTGAACCAGGCTGTACTGCATGTGCTCTTATTTTGAAAGAGGCAGTGAGTGAAATACCTCTTTCTGGTTTTATATACAGACTTCACAGGACTCAGATATGAGTCTAGTAAAGACAGGAGACATATTCCCATGACAAGAGAGTATTATCCTGTGAGGAGATCAAAGTTAAGTAATTTGCCTAATGACATACAGAAGTAAGTGACAGAATTATGCTTAAATCTGTGTTTCTAATTGCAAATCTAGGGCTCTGTATGTGATACTAGGCTAGCACTTGGTTTCATTTCATCCACACTTAATTACTTTCTTTTAAATTATTCTCTAATTGTTTTACTCATGTTTATTTGCCTTGTCTCTTAAGACTGTAAACATCTGAAGGCAAAGTCAAACATTGTCAGGGCATTATATCTCCCAGAGCACATAGGATAATGCTCAGAAAATAGTAGATGCTCAGAATAAATTACTGGATAGCATAAGCTTGGTCTTTGTGTTACTAATCTGCTCTATCAAAGACAAAAAAGTCTTCAGTGAGGAAAACCTAACTCAAGTCCCTGCAACACTACTTACTATTTGTGAGATCTTGGACACATTGGTTAATCTAAGGCTTTATTTCTTCATCTCTAAAATGGGCATGGTAAAAAAAAAATTACCTAGTGGAATGATTATGATAATTCAATGGTATAACAGGTAAAGCACAGAAAACATAATATGCTCTTAATATACTAGCTAGCCCTATCCTCATCATCATTTTCTAATAAAATTTCAGAAATCACTTTGCAGGTAATATTTTGCCATTTTACCAAGAAGTCAATTTGCCTAAAAATCAGGGACAAGAATCTGCTTTAAGACTGGTAAATGTGTTAGCAACCAGCTGTCTCATTAACTTCATTAACTTCATGAATATTTTAATGAAGTTTACAGCTCCAGTAGATCTATTTCTTCATTAACATCAGCTGTAAAAACTTAGCAGATACCTGGGAGATGATACAGATTGTCCAGTGGCTCATGGAGAGCTCAGGCATAATCATTTCTGGATGGAGTGGGCATGGGTGTCAGATGGGCTGAGTCGGCATGAACAGGAGAACCAGAGCCGCTGCTTCTGCTCAGCCACTCATTTTTACAAAGACATTCAGCACCACTCAGGGGCATTATCTGCAGCTCTGGGTCCCACACTTACTGTTCTTTAGTAAGCCCATTCTCACACAACAAAAAATAAACCATGCTCCTCTCTTACATAAGAACTAGTCCTTGTTTTCTTCTTTTTGAGGAAAAAGTTTCAAAAGCTCTTTTTATTGTAAATGGGATCCACTGGGGTCCATATTACTACCTCATCATAACCCTAGAAATCAACACTTGTATAGCACCTCATAGTCTTAAAAAAAGAAAGCACCATTTAAAGATAAATTGTCCCATATTTCCACTGTTCTCCCCATTGTATACAACTCAGTGCTACATACATGCTATGCAAACCAGAGCAGGCAGATCTTCCCTCAGACTGCTCCCCATTATGCTTGCTTATCCCCCACCAAGAGTAGAATTCCTCTGCCGACAGGCCACCTGCCAGTTGGAGAAACCTATTTAAAGAATTGATTGCAGTTCAAGGCCTATCTTTCAGCTCCAGCTCTAGATGGTTTATTGTGCAAAATAAAAAGCTTGGGTATTCAGCCGACGGAGAAAGTAGAAACCTCTTTGTTTGTTGACGGAAATAAAATGTGTCTTGTCATAGATGGTGATATCACATATTAATCACCCCTGCTGGGGAACAGGGGCCCTCTGGAGCCGTGTGCCGTAAATATTGATGTGATCACCCTGAACTGGCAGGACGCCTGGGGAGCCAGGAGAGGTCTACATAAAAGGATTTGCATGAAGGTGCACTCAACTGCTTTCCACTGTCCTATTTTTCTGCTTTGAAATCTGTGTATCTCCAATCTGATTGCTTCCCCATTCAGCCTCCCAGAGTTTGAAAAACCTTTCCAGATATTCCAGGAGTAAGGTTGAATCCCCTCCCTCTTTTCAAGAAGAATACAAAATCTTTTTTTATCTTTTACACTTTATATGGTTTTTGACAGAAATCACAGCTTCCCCCAGCTGGCTGCCTATCCAGGGGACTGAAAGGTTGTCTGGCATCGGCTGCTGGTGATGAAATGTCCAGGCTATTTCAGCTGTAGGGGCAGAATTTTATGCTGTGATATTATTTTCTGTTCAGGGGACACTTTCCAATAATCAAGTTGACAGTCCTTCTTAAAGTTACATGCCGACCAGAAGAAAATTGCTCTGTTTCTGAAGACTGAACAAATGCTGATGCTCACAATGGCAAAGTGCCAGTTATCTTGTGGCATATTTGTTGTTGTTTCACTGCTGTTTACAGATCCTTGCCAATCACAAGCCATAGTCTGAATTGTGACCAGACTGAAGTCGAATATAGAGTCCCTTCATTGAATTATAAGGATATATTCAGCAACCTGCACTGTGTATGATTTCTGCAATAATATGTTTTATTTCTTTTTATCTAACAGATATTTACTGAGTATCCAGTATATGTCAGACACTGTTCTGGGTACTGTGGATGGAGGGTTAAGCAAATGGGGCAGACAGACAAGGTTCTCTGATGTCAATTTCTGTTCTCATAGTAGGACCTCCCAAAAGACAAATAAACAAAGAACACATCAGTTAAAGAGACTATTCAGAACCTTGAAGTAGAATGGGAAACTGGGTGGTTACTGTGGATGGGGTAGTCAGCAGTAGTCTGAAGTGTAAATTTTTGAAAGCTACCAGCAGATTACAGATGGTGTGAGAGATTGTCCCAAGCAGAATGTGTAACTCATGCAAAGGTTTTAATGCAGCAATGTTAGGCCCTTTTGAGGAACAGTTTGGTCAATACTTTTGAATATTTTATAATATTAAATGACAAGAGAGGCAAATCTGACTGAAGGTATGTAAAAAGGGAATGCAAAAGAAATTGGGTGGAAGCAATTCTTTAAGAATATTTCACAAAAAAAATAACTGTAAGCTCTTCAACAAAAGCCTGGACAACTAGGACCAAGAGCAGATGACGAGGCCACCCAGTCTTATCTCAGATGAGAATTCTGTTGGTAAGAGAAATTCCAACACATCCTCTATCTCAAAAGGCTCTCCTGGCACCCTTAGTTTGGATGATAGTTCCCCTCATCTGTATTTGTTCTTAGTGCTTGGCATAATAGTTAATAAATATTGAGTGCTCAGATTTTACAGATGAAGTCACTGAGTAATCCATTGTGAAAAACTTGATTCCTTACCCCAAGTTGGAAATCTAGACTAGCTAGAAAGCTGTGTAGAATGTCCTGTCCTGATCTTTATCGCTTTTGCCATTCTGAAGAACTTGGAGAGAGACCTTTAAGGCAGAAGGAGGGATATGATTCAGAATTTTGCTTAAAATTGATCTAGACCTTTATTTTTCAATATTTGCAGATGAACACCTTATGAAAAATGCCAGTGAATAGTAGTAACTAGGCTAACTTAATTTGTCTTTTTTTTTTTTTGTGATCTCATAAATATGCTTAGTCCAGGAAAACTAAAGATTTTTTTACAATGTAGAGTAAAGCATGCTTCAGATTACTCTCTCAGGGAAACATACATTTAAAAATAGGTCAGATTGACTAAATTTGTCTGACTTTTTTACATAGGGGGATTTTATGCGCAGTAAATTTTTGGGTTTAGATGTTTTCCTGGAACCTAATCTATCACATTCCCCCCAAATTTCTGCATGGAACATGAGGGTTATCCTTGGGAAATTTCTTTTTAGAAATGGTCTGGGAAATGCAATTAGGCTTTTTTCAGTGGGGAAGTAGCTCAGGAAATTTTCTGTATTCAGCGTTTGAAAATGACTACTAAAAAAAGTTCTTATATTTAAATGACAATTGACAGCTTAAGAAAGACAGGTTGGATCCCTGTGCCTATCTTCAGAAGCTTAAAGTTAAAGAGATCAAGTAATTCTGACTGAAAGCCATATTAAAAAAATCTGGCTAATGTGGGAAATAGATTATAGAGTCTGATCACAGGCTTTATGCAGAAATTGGATTTCATATATATATAACGTGAATTGCACAAAGCAATCTATCCAACAGGGGAAGAATCTGACAGTACTTAGAGATTTCATTTGGAAGGGTTTGAAAACATTGGGTATTTCAGTTTATTTTAAGTGACAGATGAATTGGAAAAGCTAAATATTTGATATCAAGGATTTTTTAATTGAACAATTATATTAAATTATTTAAAAACTTTCTCAAGCAACTTTGGCAAAGCTGTAGGGCTTTGAATCAATTCTGTTCTTTGCAGAGCATTCTGTTTCTATTCTGGATTGGTGAGACATTGAATGTTTGTGAATATTTCTGATCTCTACTGAATTTTGATTGAAAAAGAGTAATAGACATTTTGATACTATGTTTTTTCCCCCCCTTGGGTCTTTTGGCCTTTCCAAAATAGAACTGTCGATTGAATTAAATCTTTCACTGAATACTTTCTAGTTCAAGAGCTTATATTTGAAGAAGCATGACAAAATGAGTAAAACAAGGTCCCTGCTCTTAAGTTATTCAGTCTAGGGGTAGAGGCATCTTTCTATTGCCTATTGATTATCACTATCTGAAATTTCTGTATCTTCTCAAGTTTATTCTGTCCCAAACTGAATTTAATTCCCCTCTTGGTTCACATTAGTGATGAAATATAGACTGAAATATAGAAGTCATTCTTGAAGCCTCTTTTTATCAACCCTTCACACTCAGTCATCAAATTCTTTCAATCTGTCTCTTCAATATGTCTTAAACTTTGTTTTTATTCTCATGTCTAAGGACATAGTTATTGCTCCTGAATTATAAAAATAGTCTCCTAAATAATTTCTGTGTACATGTATGTATATAAGTATAAAGTTATCAACTATCTTTTCTTAAAATGTTTTGTCCTCATTTTAACTAAATTTTTATTATTGTTCACTTGAGAAATAATGCTTGATTATGATGCAAATTTAAATAGGAATATAAATAATAATGACTCCAATTTCTTAAATGATTATGAGGCTCATGTGGTGTTCCCATGGCTTTATGCACATTCTTTCATTCATTCTCACAATAATCATGTCAGGTGAGTACTATTTGTATCTGCAGTATAAAGTTAAGCATATGATATTTAAAGGTTTACTTTTTACAATAAAATATAATTTTTTATGAAAATAGTTTTTATTTTTCTTAGTTCTCAAGTGAAGTATTTGACTCTTTTAGACTAATTCTAATGTATTGCTTGATTGATTAATTGAAAGTTAGCTGAAATGCAAAGTCAGTCAACCTGTGTTTGACAGTGGCTGCCTTTGATAGATTCTTTTCCCTGATTATGTCTGTCATTAGAAAGATACTCTGACAACAGTTATACAATGTTTTATTGAATATTCTACCACATGGCAGGTATTCCCTAAGTTTTTGGTCAGTAAATGAAGCTGAAAGACTAGTTGATATGCTGTTATATAGATCAGGAGTGATGAGAACTAAGAGAGAGTGGAATTTTATATGAAAAGGAGAAGGCAGATATTATGGGCCTATAGAGATAAAGTGATCAAAATTTGGTGATAAAAGGAAGTGCCCAAGGAACTCTGGAACTTTAAAAGCAACTAGGAGAATAGTAATGTTGCTGGTACAGCAGGATGATGATTTTCACAGGCATCTGAAATTGATAGAAGCTTTGGATGTTTGAGTCCAATAATACAATAGTTTCGTCTGTTTATTTTGTTCATTTTTGAAGTGATTATTCTTTATTTCAAGAAATTAATGCAGGTTTCTCCTAGTTGTGTCATACTTTCTAAATAACTTCCAGTCCCCATCCCACTATCAGTATCTATTAAAGGAAAGTCTCTTGTAAAAATAATTTAGACTAGCATGCTTTTTTCTTACAGGCATTAATACTTTAAACAGACGTTTTGATTGCAGAATTGTATTAGTGTGTACAGCTTAAACCAACACGCATTTATTATCTCAGAGTACAGCTTAACTGGGTCCTTTGCTTAGGGTATCATGGCCCACAATCAGTTGTTGTCCAGGTGCTCTGATATTGGGTGTGTATTTATTTACATTTGATGAATCCTCTTGATGAATTTACCCCTTTATCATATATAATGACCTTATTTGCCTCTTGTGACAGTTTTAAACTTAAAGTCTGTTCTGTGTGATAAGTTTAACTCCCCTACTCACTTTTTGCTTTTTCTATCCCTTCGTTTTGAGCCTATGTATATCCTTAAAGCTGAAGTGAATGTCTAGAAGGCAGCATATAGTTGGGTCTTGTCTTCTTGTTTTTTAATCCATTCAGCCACTCTATGCCTTTTGACTTGAGGATTTAATACATTTACATTTAAAGTAATTACTTACAGTTAGGGACTTAACTAATGTCATCTTATTATTTTATGGCTGTTTTGCAGTTTTCTTGTTCCTTTCTTCTTCTTTTGCTGTCTTTCTTTGTGAATTGATGGTTTTCCAAAGTGAAATGCTTTGATTCCCTTCTCTTTATCTTTTATCTGTCAGTTGCAGGTTTTGCCTTGTGCTTAACCACGAGACTTGCATAAAACATCTTATGGTTATAATAGTCTGTTTTAAGCTGATAAGTTAACTTTAATCACATATGAAAAAAATCTACCCTTATACTCTCTCCTCACATTTTGTTTGGTGTCCTGTTTTACCTCTTTTTGTATTGTCTATTCATTAAAATTATTGTAGCTGTATTTATTTTAATTTTGTTCTTTAAACGTTTTTTATTAGTTAAATGATTAACAACACCATTTTACAGTATTAGAGTATTTGAATTTGATAATATACTTACGTTTATCAGTATGTTTTATGTTTTCATATCATTTCATGTTACTAATTAGAGTCCTTTCATTTCAGCTTGAAGAACACCTTTCATCATCTTGTAAGAAAGGTCTAATGGTGATAAACTCCATTCTTGAAAGACAACTTTTCCAGGTAAAATATTCTTGTTTGGTAATTTTTTCTTTCAACAATTTGACTCTATTAATCTCACTCTCTCCTGGCCTGCTGGGTTTCTGCTGAGAAATCCATTGATTTATTTATGGGGTTTCCCTTATATATGAATTAATTTTTCTCTTGTTAACATTTCTTTCTTTCTTTTTTTTTAACATTTTTTAATTGAGTAATAGTCATTTTACAATGTTGTGTCAAATTCCAGTGTAGAGCACAATTTTGCAGTTATACATGAACGTACATATATTCATTGTCACTTTTTTTTTGGTGAGCTACCACAAGATCTTGTATATATTTCCCTGTACTATACAGTATAATCTTGTTTATCTATGCTACATTTTGAAATCCCAGTCTGTCCCTTCCCACCCCCCGCCCTCTAACATTTTTTTCTTCGTGTTTGATTTTAGACAGTTTTATTATAAAGTGTTTGGAAAAGATTGTTTTGGGTCAAAATTTTGGCATGACCTGTTGGCTTTATGAACTTGAAGATCCAAATTTCTCCCTGGGTATAGGAAGTTCTCAGTCATTATTTCTTTAAATAAGCTTTGTGCTTTATTTTTCCTCTCTTCTCATACTGGGACTGCAGTGATGTATAGATTGTTTCTTTTAGTGGCATTCCATAATTAAAGTAGGCTTTTTTTAATCATTTAATTTTTATTGTTGTTCTTCTGACTAGATGGCTTAAGATGATTGTCTTCTATTTCACTAATTCTTTCATCTGCTTGGTTGAGTCTATTGTTGAAGACTAATGCATTCTTCAGTTCAATCAATGTATTTTTCAATTCTAGGATTTCTAGTTTTAATGGTTTTTATTTTTTTGTTGTTCAACTTCTCATTTTGTTCATTCATTGTTTTCCTAGTTTTATTTAGTTGTCTACCTGTGTTTTCTTGTACACTGAATTTCCTTAAGAGGATTATTCTGAATTTTTTTCAGACAGTTCAGAGATCTCCATTTCTTTGAAGTCACTCATGGGTTTTATTAGTTTCCTTTGGTGGTGTCATGTTTCTTTGATTATTCATAATCCTGTGGCCTTGCATTGGTGCCTGCACTTTTGAGGAAACAGACACCTCTTCCAGTCTTTACAGATTGACTTTGATAGGCAGAGAGCCCTTCACCAGGCAGCCTGTCAAGAGATTCTGGGTGGACTGTCTGGTGATGTCCACAGGTAGGCTTGCTGCTAGTGTCCTTGGGTGGGCAGGTCTGGTGCCTGAGTCGGCAAGTGGGCAGGCCTATTTTTTGTGCACACAGGGACCATCATGGTGCCTGGACCCTTGTGGATGGGACTAGCCCTTGAACCTATGGTGATAGGTCTGGGACCTGGGTCTTCACGGGCAGGCTTAGATCGTGGGTCCACAGGGCCAGTCAAGACACAGGGACCATTGGGGTGGGCCTGGAATTTGGACTTACTTCTCTCTCCTTCTCCTATGGGGAGAGTATCTCTCTGTGTGTTGGGCTGCCAGGGCTTAGGAAGGGGTTATGAGAATAATGTGAATCTATCTTTCCTACCTCCTTGATACATCTTTTCTAATTTCTGTGCTACACTCAGGTGCTGTAATTCCTTACCTGGAATTCTTGGCTCTCATAAAATTATTTTTGCGTGTCGATAGTTGTTTAAGTTGATGTTTCTGGGGATAGGACAAGCTTTAGGAATTCCTGTGCTGCCATTTTGCTGAGATTGCTCTCCGCATATTTTAGTTCCTGTTCTTCAATCTCAGATATTATTTCCAAGTATGGTTAAAAAAGTAAGCTAGCTAACCAGAGCCAAAACAAATAAGCAAACAAGCAAATAAATAAACACAACAGAATCTCAAGCCATTAGGAGAGTCAAATCCAGAAGAAGCAGAAGTGTAGTGTGTAAAGGCAACAGGACCCAGTGAAGTATTTATCATCTCAAAGTCTTTTGATGCTTTCCTGCAATCTCCAGTTTTTTCGCGGGTATGTTTTTATCAATGCAACTTGGTCCATGAAACAGGAAAAAGCGAAGATGTCCCTTGGAAAGATAACTGTCTGCTCATTAGGTGTTTAATTTAAAAAAAAGTTTTATATTATCTTTCTTTTGCATTTGATTGCTGAGTAATTGAGTTGTGAGGAGATATATTATTGAGTGAGGAGGAGAATCATGTGAGAACAATCACAGATCCTTTGCCTGAAATTTCTTTTCTTTTTTGATAAATGCCTTCAGTCCTCATAAAGAGTCTTGTAGTGGTGAATTTCAAAATTTCTAGTTGTGCTTTGATTTATTAAGGTAGTAACATGAGAAAAATCAAGTTGTAAAGATGTTATAGAAAAATTTACCAGTTAGGATTTCCTTTTGTTTACCTGTTTAGAAGAAAGATTTGTGATATTTAATTATCAACTGAAAATGCTATCTACTGATCCATTAGTTAGGCATGCAACTCTCACCCTTTTTATCAAGTTTAAATAAAACAGACCCAAACTATTTTTATTTGATCTGAAAAATAATATTGCAAATCCTGTCTAGAATCTTTGAAAACTGATTGAGGCTGTATTTATGTAACTCATGGTGTATACAAAGATTATGGACTTATACAGATAGCAGCTTTGGAAGGATTATTTTAATTTAGAAGTGTCACACCTATGAATGAATCACTTGATGGCTGAACTTATGATATGACTAACACATTATTTGCTAAGTATTCAACTTCTGTGTTTGTGTATGAATAGATAGGTTAAAATTTTATTTAATAGTGAATATAGTTGTTTGGATAATATTTTCAATCTCTCCTTACTAAGGATTGATGACATCCTTAGATACATTAGGTCCAGAAAATATTTCTGTCATGGTCCTGAGTATGTCATGTTTTGATGTTCTGAGTTGACGTTATCTCAAGAAAGTTATTCTGAGTTTCCACCCTGATAGAGGTTATGTTGAGGGAGCCATTGCAGATTGTATTCAGTCTCTTTTTGAAGGTTCTCAGCTGTATTCCTATGATCCTACCTACTGTTTTGCCTAATTTTCTTTTTTTAAGGTGTTTGAGATGTTAGAATACAAGGAATTTTTGTTTTGTTTTGTTTAGTGTATTCTTCGCAAAAGGCTATGTATGACTGCCCTAGAAAGTAATCATTTCTCTGTGCTGTTCAGACAGACATTCCAGGCTACAGATTGTGTTCTCATTATTTTGGAGGAAAAGAATGACTTCTAGGTTGCATGTTCTGAAAACAGTGGGTTGCAATATTCATGAAACATTAAATCAATATTCCCTCCAGTTTTACTATTGAAGTACCAGGTAAACTATTATTTACCTGGTTCATTCCAATGTGCTTGTGAGATGACATCTACAGGATTTGTAAGTTTTTTAAACTAAAGAGGAAAATTGTATCAGTATTCATAAGTGCTATGAAATGAGGCAATGTGAAGACAAGATCTGGGCGCTTGAATATATACACCAGAATTCATTCCTTCTCCTCACTCTGTTCATTTCCGTATACCTAGATCCCTATTCTTCCTCTGTACCTGACGTCTTTTCTTTTATCTTGACTGTTCTCCCTTCTACTTCTCACAATAATTAGATAACATGTAGCTCTCTGGCCCCAGATTTAAAATTTAATAATTTTGTTATTTTCATCTCTTACATCCTGTTTAGTAATTTTACTTTAGGAGATAGTACTGAAAATAATCCCTTCAAGTTGACATGCTAGTAATAGCATTATACTTTGAGTTTTTTTTTTTTTTTTTGAATTGTTGACTTTTAAAACTAAAAACTAAAATGTTTAATTTAATTAACCAATTAATTTAATTTAACAATTTAATAAATTGTTTTAATCTAAGTGATATTTTTTGGAACAGAGGGGTCATATTGGCTCCATAGTAAGTCAAATATAGATAATGATAATAAGTTAACAATCCTTTACCTGTAGGATATCTGCTTAATTTATAGTAGTCTGGAGAAGTAGCTCAATACCTTAATCTTCCTCTTTTTAAATAATTGCTTGGTGTCATGTTCCATTAAACCCCTGCAATGTGAATTTGAGCTCTAATAATAAATAATAGAAATAGAAAATAATAATGAGATATAGATAAAATCTTACTATTTTAGCAAAGGTATGTTACATGAACTTCTAAATTTTCATATTTTATAAGGAATGTACTCTATATAGAATTTACAGTGGATGCTTTTAATTATATCGAATGGATCCTGAAGTTAAATGTGAAAACTGTGGAAATAGCATAACATGATTAGTTATTAACATTAATTGAGCTCTCATTATGTGAGATGCATGGTACAAAAGAAATAGAAATTCAGATGCAGGCTTCCTTGCAAACTAATCATCTAATCGGGAGATAGAACTCGTAAAAAATTGTACCCAATCCTGAATTTCCATGCCTAGATATCAAAGGACTAATGTTATTAAACTTCATATTTGTATAATACTTTGAAATGTATAATCTGTTCTCAAATATGATATCTCTTAAGATCCCTTAGGATACTGTGAGAACTACAGGGTGTGGTAAAAGAGCATGAACATTGATTTCAAATGGAGCTGCTTCTAAATCCTGCTCTGCCTCTTAGAGATGGAAACATCTCTGTGCTTCTGTTTCCTCATTTGTATAATGGGGCTAATACCATGCCTTTTAGTGCTGATTTGAGGGTCATAGGAAATGATATAAGATGCTCCTTGTAAGATGGTAACCATTCAGTAGGTGACCAAAAAACATGTGCTCATCTCATTATCCTTATTTTGCAGATGAGGAAACTGAAACCTTTGCTTGGGACCAGGTCCTTGGTCTCCTGAACAAGATCAAGGGGCCCTGTTCATTATACCGCATTGTTAGGATTGTCATGTGTGCTTAGTGTTCTGAAGGCTCACTGGAAAGAGCACCTTAATTCTGAGATTTATCAGTTCTTGTTATTGATCTGCTCTAGAGATTTTGCATCCCAGTGCTCACTTTGATAAAGATTACCTTATTTGATAAATTAAAATGTATGTATCTTTTGTTCCCCATCCACAGATCAGTTTTTTGGCACTTGACAAAGTGTTTGATTCTTTCAGCAACACTATGAGGTCCACAGATTACGTTGTATCTTGTATATCTTATACAAATTCATAAGTATCATTGCCCATGTCTGTACCATGTATCAAAGGGAGTTGGCAAGGAGTGGAGGTGACTAGAGAAAAATAATAAAATCAGTGGGAAGGTAGTAGGGCCTTACAAAGGTCAAACACAGAGAAAAAAATAACAAGAAAAATATGTGGGTATGTGTATTGGCCAAGGCCATGAATATGCCCAAATTAGTCAAGAAACACACCAACTTAATGGAAGATGTGGAGCTAACCATACATACACAAAGTGTGGGCATGTGACCTGCCTGGGCACATTCCCTAATTTGATATATTTCTTTGGAAGACCCAATGTGTTACTGATACAGAAGCCTACTTACTGACCTTAAGGGAGTCTTAAGAAATATAACATTAGCTTTATATACCTTTATCATCCTTATCAAATGTGTTTTGTGTAGATATACTACCTTTTTCCTGGATATCTTTGGGACAGATATATTGAATAATACTGCAGTGAGATTTGTCCAAGTTCTCTAGGTTTTAAGAAGATGGTGTCTGTCTCTAAAGTTATTAGAAAAATGATCGCTTTTGTTCATGCCTGATTACTGTATATGGGAACTAGAAAGAAAAAGAAAAAAAAATTCTAGAAATAAAATTGTCTTCCTACATAGGCAGCTGGAAGGGAGACTTCCCACCTACAAATGTCTTCTTTAGAATACTTACAAGACTTTTTCTAAAATGTAATATAGCAATGTCTTTGTAGAGTTTTCCATTGGATTTTAAGTGAACAGAAGTCAGGGAACTACTGAAGAATAAACAGATTTTTCTCCTTAAAGTGAAAATTCTTTCCATTGTTTTGGCTTGTCTCCATTCATGGGCTGCGAGGTTTGTAGTTCTAGCTTCTTAGCAAACTTACTTTGAGAAACAGCTAGATCCACAGTCTCTCTGTGCAGTAGATATTCAGCTGTATATTTCTCCAGATGACCAGTGCTTTGAAGAAAGCTAAAATATTTTTGAAGCTCAGATGCTCACCTGGGAATATCTGAGATTCTGAAGATTTAATAGCAATGCGATATTCCCCGAAACTCTTAAAGTAGAAAAGTAGAGATATTTTTTAGATATGTGCTGAGTTTATGAAAATAAATATAGTTCTTTGCAGTATAGCAGTCATATCTAAACACCATAGGATATTGAGCTAGAATAACCTAGAGATCATTTATTTTAACTCCTGTTATCACAAATGATGAATGTGAGACTCAAAACGGTGAAGGTGAAGGTGCAAAGTTATATAACTAGTTATTGGTCATAACCACAAATGAGTCATAATCATATCTCAGGCTGTTTCTTTTTCAGTGTATGATGCCTTATGCACACCTCTCTTTGAAAATAGGTATTTAGCCCAGAAGAAGAATTTCCTTAGAAGTCTAATTACGTGAGGATTACAAGTCTAAGAGATAGGGATAGCTCAGTGTCAACTCATTGATCTGGTGCAGAGTCTCAATGAGTGTAATTGCTATACAATTACAGAATCATCAGATACCAGTATTAGGTCTTTTCATCTTAATTATTTGTAGACAAGGTATTTTATTTTCCTCTTCATATACAGACATGACCTAAAAAGCCCCTTACTTTTTATACTTCTTTAAAAAATTCCAGATAGAGATTCGGTTTTCTCACTGGCATCATTCTATGGAAAACTCATTTTAACCGTTGAGAAATAAAGTGGCTTTATTCCAGCCTCCTTGATGTCCCCTGCTGGGACCTTCCCAAATACCAGAATCACATAGAGCCTGAAATCAATTATGGTTGACATAGGTATCATGTTGTAATCAGACTATATAATTAAACAGTTTAATTAACATTGCTTCATAATGTTTGCTAACAATGAAACCAAGTGGTAGCTGGATTCTTTCAAGAAGCATTTAGTACAATTCTGGCAAACTGAGGAGAACTTAGATGCAAATAAAAATCACAGTCTTTTCACTTTGCATTTTTAGCACATGCCACCTTGTACTTTATTTATCTCATACATTTTTGTTGAAATTTGCTAGGATATGCAGATAAATTAGTTAGAGATTGAACTATAAAGAAAAGAATATAGATTGGAAACGTGAATTAATGTGAAAGACTTACTTTAGAATTCATACTTTAAATATCCATGTTCAAGTTCTTTTTTGAATGAGTTCTGTTTTATATGCAAATTAGTGTTTCTATGTGACAGTTTGATTTTATAAATTATGATATGACTTTGCCTCTTTGATTCTTAGTTTTCCCATCTGTAACATGGAGATTGTGATAATTCCAACATCTCTAGAGTGTTAGATAAAAAAACAAACAAAAACTATGTACTTGAAAACATTTTGTATGTTTTCAGAATACTTAGGTATATATTTATGATTACGTACTATTAAGGAAGCAATTTGATGAAATGATAGCTAGTTTTACCTCCCACTCCCAAATTCTACAGCACCCACTCTGTATCATCTAACACATCAGCACTTCCTTAAGGAGCCAGTCTGTTTGTCTCAGGCCAGTGGACTTACTTTTCTCTTGTCTTCTACCCGCTGTAGCATGTTAATTAAAACACTGATCATTATTTATTTTTGCATTTCCCTGCACGTGTCTAGCTCAATGCCTGGCACTCATTCAGTGAATAATCTTGTTGCTTCCAAACCAAGGAAGTTTATACTGCTCTGTAGCTATCTTTGTATAGCATATTATGAAGAGCCAATACATTCGCTGATCAAGTTATTTAAAACCTTACTTCTAAGGTCAAATTCTTAGTCACTTCTCCATCCACCAATTTTTACTATTTTTCAAAAAAAAAAAAATGGAAGCAGGAAACATCACTGAGCAGTCAAGGAATGGGTCGATGACTGTAAACGTTTCCTCTCTCTACTCCTGATAACTTGGTAGCAGCTCTCAGTTCTTAACTGTGTATTGGCCAAGTGTTGAAATGTCTCTGTTGTTGAATTTATGAAGCAAATCTTGGTTTTCATCTCTTCACACCCGATCACCCACATCCACTAAATAGAATGACAGTAGTTACCATGTATCTACTTCCTTGTAAGAACCTTTAAGATTGTCTTTGCAAAGTATTTTGAGGCCATTAAGAGAGAGATACTCCAAATATATACTGGTATTTTCTCTTCCTAAATTTCATTGCTCATCTTAAAAGTTAACGTTTTCTTTTTGGCATTGTTGGGGATAGTATTATAAACTAGCAGACAACTTTTCAGTACCATGTTGTCAAGCCCCCATGCTCTTTTATTGAAGGAAGAGGAAAGCATCTAAATTTGTTGAAATATTGACTTCGTTCTCAGTAAAGTTCAAATGTCTACAATGTTGTCTCTGAAAGCATAATACGGAAACAGCACAACACTCTTTAGAAGATAAAGTCATTCAGAGCAGCAACTCACAGGCGTCAATGGTAGTCTCCTCTCAGAGCTCAGATGCTCCTTTGTTATTAATATGAGGGTTCTTGTTCTCAGCCTAACCGTTTTCCTCTGGGGCTCTTTGGAAGAGAAGGTAAAGTTTCTCACATGCTTTGCTAGCCAGGATAAGCCAGATAAAAAAGAAAACACAGGCAATTTTCCTGGCACCATTCCCATTATCTCAGTTATAATGTAGGTATTTATGGTTCACATGGCCTCAGTGCCTCTTAGTCTTCTAACAACACCCCTCACTATGTTTCCCTCCTCCATCTTTTTCTTCCAATAAGAAGTCTAATCTTTTACAACAGCTTCTCAGAAACTTTCACTGACACTCCCTGCCTGCATATAAAATCTGAACATCTTAGCCAGGCATCCAAACCCCTCCATGGGTTGACCCTAACTTACTTCCTGGCCATAAGTCTCATTTTTACGTTAGGTGAATGGGTGTTCTCCACAAACTATTCTACTCAATGCTTATTTAAACTGTTCTTTAATTTTCCATGTTGTATATTTTTGCTGTTTTCCAGCCTCTGCTTTTCCTGTCACCAGAATTATAGGCCTTGTTAAAATCCCTCTTTTTCAACCAAGCTAGAGGGGAAGTGGCCCCTATATTTGTGACAGTTTAGTACCACCCTTTAGTATAGCCTCTATTGTTAGTATTGTGATTGTTTCTGTATGTGTCTTACATCTACTGTACCAGAAACTCCATAGGGCAGAGTATTTGGATCAAGCATCCTTATCATCCTCACAAGGTCATAGTCCTAGTCTGTGCTTGAATATGCATTTACTTGAAGATGCCTAACAGTATTTATTGTACCACTATGGTTAGTGTTGCAGGCCTTGCACCAGAAATTTTGAATATGTTCTTTTATTAATTTAATAACTCTTCATGATGATACTGCAAGGTAACTACTTTTACTATTAATTTTTTAAAAAGAGGGAATCAAACTAAGACCCAAGAAGAAAATGAAGTGACTTGCCAAGGTCATAGAGTCAGAGTGTCTGGGACAGAGTTTTGAACAGGTTTGTCTCACTCTGGGAACTTCATCTCACTAATGCTTAGGCAGGGATTCTAACATTAAAAACAAAATAAAAAACAAAAGCAAAATCATTTGTGCAAAGCCTGTCACACTGGTTTGTGAGACTAGAACCCCCCAAACTCCTCAGACAACTTGAGTATGAGAAATATCCAGAAATTGAAACATTTCAAGAATCATCCCTTGTCACAGATTGTATGTATGTACTAAGATATATTTAGGGTTGGCTGTAAACCAACTTGTAAGTGAGGAAAAGATTGTGTTCTACATGCTTATATGTCATTTGCTGGGGCATGGCCTGACTTACATGAGTCTCTCCAAAATTTCTCAGTCTGCTTTATATGGTTCCCTGGGAGCCCAAGTTCAGAGCCAATTTCTGAGCCAGTGTCAATCAAAGCTGGCCCTCTGGGTCTTAGAATTCTGTCACCTGTCTTAGATCTAGTAACTGGGTTGTAATTGCTAACTCTGAAATTATTTCCATGTCCCTTTTGCTGTCAGGCTAAGTCTTGGTACATCTGAAACTGAAAGCGATGTCTTTCACAGGAATACAGCAAATGCCTAATAAATACATAATAAGTCTCATAGTCATCAGAAGATGAAAATTAAAAATGAAAATAAGAGACCATTTTACACCCAGTGACTAGACTGGCAAAAATTAAAATACTTAGCGACTGAATGTTAGTGAGGATATAGAAAATATGTACACTCTTGGACAGAGTAAATAAATCTATATGTTGGTATAAACAGTTTGAAAATATGTTGGCCTTAGCTTATAAAACTAAGTATGGACATTCATTATAACTAAGCAGTTCCACTTGTTAGTATATGATGTTTTCAAACTTTTGTGAACCAGACCCACATTACATTGTACACTGTGATCCCACTACTATCATAAATATATAAATATACATGTTTATAGGTATATAGAAGTAACTGAAACCAATTTTTATGGAATTACATTTCTATTCTGTTCTTTTTAAAAACATGAAAAACTGTTGATAGTAACTATATTGATTTCATTAGGAAGTGATTCATGGTATGAAAAGTCTCACCTCACAGAAACTCTTGCGCATATACATCAGTGGCAATCAAAAAAAAAATTCCAGGGAAATTCACTGAAGCAAATATAAAAATAAAATTTTGGAAACAACTCATAAGTTGACTCATATTGACAGGAGAATAGAAAAATACATAGTTGTATAGCATAATGAAATAAATTCATCAGTAAAAATGAATGAACTACTATGTACATTAACTTGTATGAATCTTAGAAATATATTATGTGAAATGAGTGATTTCAGGTTACTACATACAGTATTATTACTTTTGTTAACTGCAAAACAGCAAGATAGAAGGATTTATAGTGTATGGAAAAATACACTGAAGGTAAATCTCTGAAAAAGTGGAAGCCAGTTGCCTTGGTAGAAATGGGGCTATGGTAGAGTAGACAAAACTGAAACTGGAAAAAGTACACAGGAGTTTCAATAGTGTTTTTAATATTCTAGCTTTTAAGCTAGGATAATGAATTGATGGATGTTTATCCTATACTATATAAGATGTATGTGTGTGTTTGTGTGTATGTTTTGTATGTATCAACATCACATGATACAAATTTAACACAAAAAATGTTTCTTGTTGCCCATGGCGACAGCAGATAAGCCCAAAAGAAAATATGAAGCAGAGGTATTTTATTTTTAGTTACTGACTTAATGGTCAGTATAGGCCATCTAATTAAAAATGACACAAAGTGCTACTCCCATAGGAATATTGCATATCTGTATGAAAATGAGGGAACACATATTCTTTGGTGTATTTTATCTGTTTCCTGCTTTACAATACTTTTAATAAAATGCCATTACAAAAGAAAATCTCATATATTATCTCAAATGCTCTGAAGTTCTTATATTTTACAATTAAAACAATATTTATTGGTTTTTACTAATTCTTGGGGGGAACTGGAAGATACTCTGTTAAGACTGACCTTTATTTGCTTCTTAGCTATAGCTGAGTTGCGAACCTCTGGGTTATTAATTATTAGTAAAGATTTTGCATGTCATTAGGTTCATCCTGTTCTCAAAAGCCTTTTACTTCAGAAAATCAGTTCTTCTCTCTTTTGAACTGTAATGTTGGTATGAGTAGGTAGGTTTTGTGAACATCTGGGGTGCATTTTGTCTTAATAATAACTAACTGTGGTATTTTGAGAACTAGTGCTGTTAAGTGTGACATTTGAGGCTAATTCTCTTCTCCTTCAATAAGTTATTTTTTGGTGTGAATTAGTAATGTAAACTGCACAAAGTGAAGAAGAGATTTAGCAGTCTTCTAACTAATTCAATCTATGTAGACTATCTGTAAAATAAAATAAAATCTACTTTCCTTATAGAAATTCACTTTATGTAACCTTGGATGTTTTTCTAACAGTTGTTACTTGAAACCAATGTGGATGATGTATAAAAGCAGAGTGTGTATCAGTTATTTAGAACTTAAAGCAGAAAAGTTATCATCTTAAATGTATATGGCACTTCACACTTTCCAAAGTACTTTTTTCTTTATCTCATATGTTACTTGAAGGAAGGGTACAAATAATGCTAGAATTGTAGGTTAGTTTTCAGTATTACCCTTACAAAGATAATTTAACTTATAATGGAATTACTTTGTGAGGAAATTTTACCCCTGTGAGTAGTATACCATAATTTTAGATCACTATGTGGAATGATGTGTGATTCATCCACATTAAAAGGTAATTAGCTTTTGTTTTATAGTTTTAATGGGAAATTACAGCATGAATTTTGTTTCTGTCTTGCTAGGAATGTAATTGGTTACTTTGAAAATTGAAAATTTTCCCCTACCTCACATTAAAAATGAAAAATTTCCCCTGCCTCACATAGTAATAGTAAAGATATTGCTAAAGAGAGCTGGTCCACAATTTGAAATAAGCTAGTTGTAGAATATCCTAAAATAGGTAATACTTGTTTATTCTTCCATCTTCCCTCTTGAAACTGTTCTTCAATTTTACCTTTTGGGTAAAAATTATGTTTGTTTAATGAGTGTTTAAATAAGGAGTGTGGCTACTGCTTAAGATACATAATGTAGGAAAATAATGGAAGGCATTAAACAAAAAACCCAAGAAGCTCTGTGAGCTTTGTACAGGATAAATACTAAAACAAAGACAAACAAACAAACAAAAAAACAAATAAGAGAAAAGAAACACTACCAACACATCATAGTCAGACTGCTAAAGGCCAACAAGAAAGAGAAAATCTTGAAGGTATCCAGGGAAAAGTCACATTACATAGAGAAGAATAAAGGCAACAACAGAAATTTTAGAAAAAAAAATAGTGAGGATGACTGGGAAGAAATGATGAAAGCATCGGTGAGTTGTAGGACAACTTAAAGAAACCTTAAAAATGTGTAATTACAAAGGAGTGTCAAAGGAGGTTGGGGATTCGGACAAAAATTGTTTGAAGAAAAAAAGGGCTAGATTTTTTTTTTCTAAATTTGCTGAAAATTATAAAACCGTAGATCCAAGATGCGCAAAAACTAGGAACATGAGTAAAATTATACAGGAATATTCATAATTACATTGATTAAAATCAGTTATAAAGAAAAAAATATTTACAAAAACTACAGGGAGAAAAGGCTAAAGGAACAAAGACATGAATGGCTGCAGACTTCTCATTGGAAACAGTGCAAGGGAAAGAACAGTGGAGTGACATCTTTATGGGCTGAAAGAAAAAAATCTGGTCATCATGGTTTTAGATCCAGTAATACTACTCTCAAAACTGAAGTGAGTGATGTCATCAGGGGTGGCAGAGCAAGGTCTTCCAAAAATCTACCTCTCATAAAAGAAATGAGTACACTGGCAAAATTTGTCAAAATAAAAATTTTCAGATCTCTGGAAATTAACCTAAGTCTTTCAAAAATCTGACAAGTGTTTATTCAAGAAAAATAGCTAAATCTTGGTAAGAATAGTTAGATTTGTGGTATTTAAACTTGTCCTATTGCCATACCCCTCTCCCAGCTCCAAAGCTGTTTTGAAAATCAGCCATTCCGTAATCATCGATATAAGCAGAAGGTTAGTAACAACTGGACAGGGCAGAGAAGGTTCAGAGCTTCCAAAATCACCTTTCTTAGTAGAGCATTGTAGTTATTTGTACTGTCTGGCAGTTCTTTGGAAGCACTCATGTACAGGATTTCTCTTTGTTTGACCTTATTTATACTTGCTCTGAGTGAAGAGTCCTTTCCCTGGGGGCATTTGTCAATGGCAGTTGTTTTATATCATAGCTGCCAGAGGTAGTGGTAATAGTTGGGGTAAACAATAGCTCAAAAAGAAAAACTTTAAAAACTTTAAAAGGAAAATCAGGGCAATGTGGTATTAGTGGGATTAAAAATCTCAAATGGGTTCCAGGGAATCTAAAAGACTACAACACCTGCCCAGAGCTGTGTGTATGCCTAGAGAAGACTAGAGAAGACCCTAAACTCTCAAGAAGACCTTGAGATTTCTTGCAGAAGCTGAAAGTGAAGACTAAGGCAGAGTTATGAGCTGTTTGTCTGAGCACTGATGTTGTATCCCAACACATACAAAGAATCCATCAGCAAAGGCTGTGAGACCTACTGGTTCCAGTTATTTAAAAAAGTTCTGTGCACTGATTAGCTGAGCTGATGAAATTAAATAAAAATTATGGATTTAAAAGGTATAATCAGTGAAATAAAAGTGGGACTCAACATTTGAGCTTGCAGGAAAAAAAAAAACCAGTAAAATCTGTTTGGTCAATTGAAATAATCTAATCTGAGGTGCAGAAAGAATAAAGAATGAGGAAAATGAACAATGACCTGTGGGACACAATCGGGGGTCCCAAGATATACGTAATGAAGAGTATGTGTAAGAGAAGAAGGGAAAAAGGCAGAAAGGATATTTGAAGAAGTAATGCCTGCAAGCTTTTCAACCTTCATGGAAAACACTAATAAACATATTGAAGAGGCTTAACAAACTATACTTAAAAAATTCAAGTTAATCTACATAGAAGCATCAAAATAAAACTTTTAAAGACAAAGAGTGAATCTTAAAAGCAGCAAGAGAGGAGTGACTCAATATGTAGAGGGGATTTTCAATAAGATTAACTGCTAATTTCTCATCAGAATCTGTGGAAGAACAAAAGCAGTGGGTGGGCATGTTCAAAGTGCTGAAAGAAAAAAAAAACTGTCAGTCAAATATTCTTTAAACAGTAAAACTGTCCTTCAAAAATGAAGGGAGAAATTAACCCATTCCCATATAAACAATTACTGAGAGATTTGGGTACTAGAAGACAATCTACAAAAAATACAAAATTAAAAAAATTTGTGCTTCAAAGTATACCCTCAAAAGAGTGAAAAGATGATCCACAGAAAGGGGAAAATACTTACAAAGCACAAACATGATAAGGGACTAGTCTCAAACAATTTAACAAACTCTTAAAATTCAACAGCAAAAACATGAATAACCCAACTTAAAAATGGACAAAGGATTTGAATAGATATTTCTCTAAATAAGATATAGAAGTGTCCAGTAAGCACACAAAATAGTAAGGATGATTTGTCATTAGGGAAATACAAAGCAAAACCCCAGTGAGATACTACTTCACACCCACTAGGATAACTGGAACAAAAGAGATAGATAATAACAAGTATTGGTGAGTATATAGAGAAATTGGACCCTCATACATTGCTGATGAAATATAAAATGATCCAAGTGCTTTGAGTAACAGTTAAGTAGTTTTCCAAAGTGTGATACTTAGGATGACCATATGACCCAGCAATTCCACTCCTAGTTGTATCCTCAAAAGAAGTGGAAACATATTTCCTTATAAATACTTTCACAGAAGTTTCTGTAATAGCATTATTCATAATAGCTAAAAAGTGGAAATAATCTCAATGCTCATTAATTGATAAATGGATAAACAATATTAATGTTTAACTGTATATTTTGATCTATACTGTTTCAAACACTTGTTTGTCATCTTTCTATTTCTACTAATACTGGTGGGTGTTACTAATACTTCATATTGTTTTAATTTACATTCCTCTGACTAATGATTTTTCTCTTGTTTTTCTTTTCTTATTGATCATTTATATATATATATCTTTCGAGAATCGCATGTTCAAGTCTTTAGCCCATTTTTACACTGAGTTTTCTGTGTTTTCCTTTGTAATAGTCTTTAAAAATTATATATTCTGGATACAAATTTTCTATCAGTTGTTTATTGCAAATATCCTCTTCCAGTGTGCGCCTTACTTCTTCTCTTCTCTAATGATACATTTTCATGAGGTTGCAGTGTAGTCTTATTTATTCATTTTTGTCATATGGTTAGGGCATTTTTGATATATCTAGTTCTGCCTGTAAAGTGCCATTAAGTCTATATAGGTACCCCCACTATTCCTGACTCAAAGCCTTCTAAATTAAAACTGGAGAGAAAGTGGAGTGATGTTTGTCCTGCTCTTTGGTCACCCAAAATGTTTTTCTTTTATTGGATATCATACATAAAGAAAAATACACAATAAAGATGTTGTTCAGTAAATTATCACATGAAAATACCTGATCAGCATTGTTGGCAGTAAAGTGAAAATTACAAGAACGCAAGGAGCCCCTAACATACATCCTCCAGGTTATTAAACTCACTATTCCATCAGCAATTTGTGAAATTTCTGGTTGCTCTACATCTTCAGGGGTATGTATTATTGTCAGTCTTTTTTGTGTTAGCCATTCCAGTGAGTATGTGGTGGCATGATATTGTGGTATTAATTTAGAGAGAATATATAGTGAAATTTGACCTCATAACTTTCTTGGTACTTCAAACCTAATTCTCTGGATATCCCAGAGATTCTGAAAATTGCCAAATATCATGAATCTGTTTAATTTCTATTTAAACTATTTAGAGTGTTTTCTGTTGTTTGCAGCTAAGAATTCTGTTCATATTGAGGTGTTTCAGCTCTTGTTCAGAAGAATTCCATCATCCACTGTATTCTTCCAAGTGAGACCATGAATCATTTTAATTCTATTCTATTTTATTTTATTCTAGTCTATTCTACAATAACACCAAGCCATGCTTAGAAAAAAATACAAAAAATACATGATTCATCTATACCCACTGTGTAGCAGCATTATTACAAATGTAATCTTTTCATCTGTATTAAAATACTTATTAACAAACTGCTAGAGTCAAAGCAAAGTATTTGCTGGAAAAACTAAACTCATAAGGGGAACATGCTGAATATAAGTATTGTAATCTTTGTTTCTTACCCTGGTTTCAGCAAAGAATTTAATGATGTTTCTCCCTTATGAAAAAAAAAATCTTCTCTGATAGGATTATTAATGAGCTGATGTATAATGGAAAAACATGGAGGGGGAGGGAAGAAAATTCGAGGAAAACTGAACAAAGGCAAGAGCCTGTGCAAAGATTCTGTGGTGTAAGGGACATAAATTATTCTAGAACTCAGAGAAGCCAATGTGTCTAGAATGCAGAGAACTGAGAGGACCGTGATGTTAAGATGAGGCATAGTAGAAGCAAGACCTTACAGGCCCTGAAAGGCCATGTATCCATGGTCAAAATTCCAGGGATTTTGGTCTTCATTGTAAACTCAGTAGGAAGCCAATGGATTATTTTAATAAAGAGATGGTTGTATGATCTGATAAAGTTAGGTTTATAATTTTTAAATAACTGTCTATAGGGCAAACAGTTATTGGAAGGGGTAAGAGTAGACATAGGGAAGCCAGTTAAAAGGCTATTGCAGTAGTGTAGGAGAGGGCAGTGTAGGAGAGGCACTGTGGTAGCTTTCAATAGGGTGGTGGTAGCGGGAGAGGAAAGAAAGGAACAGAGATGGCATAAATTCTGGATGAAGAGCCAACAGGATGGACTACTGGATTGGACTTGAAGGGAAAAAAAGGACTCCAGAATACCTCCTGAGTTTCTGACTTGTATAATTGATAGTTGTTGATAGAAGTTGATAGTGTTCACTGACATAGAGAACACTAAGAAAGAGAAGAGCAGATTTGGATATGGCTCATTAAGTTATCCCAGTAGAAAGGCCATATAGAGATTGGAACATAGAGTCCTGAAGCTCTGAAGAATGGTCTAGCCTGGAGATTAAATTTTGAGAATCATCAGTACATGAATGGTAATCAAAGCCTTCAGTGGGGATGAGATTCCATGGAGAGAAAAGTTTTGAATTGTAACAGAGAAGGGATAAGTCTGAGTTTTGAGTTACCAAGAGAATACAAGGGGACAAGTCTGTAAAAATGATAAAGGAGAGCATAGCATCATGTACATCAATGAAAGAGAATCTTATAAGTGAGAGTGATGAGCAGTATTGAATACTACTGAGAAGTCAAGAAAAAGAAAGACTGTAAAATGGCACCTTTCTGCTGATAGTATGTGTAGAGTTAAAATGATCTATTGTTCACGTCAAAGTGTAAGGGTGCTTTAGTCCATACTTGCTTAGTGGTAAAGAGAGGAAATGTATATTCCTGTGCAGAACATTCTGAAGTGTTATTAGTTTTCTGGGGCAAATGTGGGGATACAACTGGTGACCTTGGGAAACATTTCCACGGAAAAAAGGCTAGAAAGTAGCCTTGGAGGTACTGACTGGCACTAGCGCTAAATTAGATTTCTCCTGCTGTTTCATTCTCAGCATGTTCTCCATGGCAACCAAGTTTAAATGGTTCTACTAGGTGAACAGGTCAATACAATTACAGCCATTTGTCTTATTACTCTTATTTGTCATATTAGAAAGCCCACGTTTTAGTTTGGTAGCCTATTAAGATTTGGTCAAATTTTTTGTAATCGTTTTAATTCAAGCTTTTAAAACTTCTTTTGCAAGCAAGGAAAAAATATATCTTAAAACTAAATTTGAATGAGGAACAATTTTCACCATATAAATTAGGAATCAAGTTTTGAATAGAAGAATATAATGAATTTTAACTATAAAAACATATTACGTCTCACTGGAGAACACAGAGGGCTAGATTAAAAAGCTGTACAAATCAAATAGTAATTAGAAGTAAAACACATGACTTTGTGAAGCTCAGCACACTCTTGTAAATCTATTTTTTCTTATTAAAGACAATTTAAAAAATCAGTGAATCATTAAACTGAAAACATAAACGTAACATGTTTTATTTGTGAAAGATAGTATCATTCATTTTAATCTTCACACATACTACCCAATACTGAAGCAAAAAATCCCGATGTAATATTTTGACTGACAAAGTGGAGATGGTTATCCTAAACTATCAGGCAATGGACTTCAGGCAGTGGAGTTGCAAATTACATGATCATTCATGCAAACCTATAAGATGGTACTAAAACCTGGCACAGGTCCTTTTTTAGCCCATGTACTTTGCTATGTGTGGTGTGACATAAGAGATATTTTTTCTGTCACTATTCGTGTGTCAACAATTTTAGCCAAGTGTTAAAATGATTTGGTTTTGATTTTGAGGAACAAAATAATTGTAAGAGTCCAGTATTTGTTAATTTATAATTAAAAAATGCCTTCTTGAGATTTTTTTTTAGTTTTTTCTAAACTGAATATTCTATTTGTAATGAAAATAAAAATATCAACTTTTCAACTCAATTTAATTTTAGGTCTCAAGAAAAATACAGGCTGAAATTGCAGCTTTAGAAATCATGTGCAATTAATGGATCACAAAACTGAAAAAGAATTAAAGCCTAAGTATTCATTAAATATTTACTACATTTCAGGGTTTTATTTGATTAGCTGATGTTGATTTCAGGGAAAGATAATACAAGTTCAGATTTATATCTGCCCTGAGCTACTGATTATTGTGGATCATTTGTTCTGAGCATCATCTGAGTTTGCAGATGTTTAACTGCTCCTCCAGCATTTGTGACAAAACAAAGTAGGATTGCTTGCTCATGGAAGCAAACAATTTGGCACAAAGTTTCTATTTTAAGCTAATGGATTCCACTTGGGACAGTGGTGCTCTAAGTTGCTGGGAGAACCAAACACTTGACCCACCAAATACTTCAGTACAGTTTTTTGGTATAGATTTTTTTTTTTTTTTGAATGAAAGATTCTTTAAATTCTGTAGTTAAAATTTTCAAAAGTTGCACACACATGATTTCATATAATTCCATAATAACTCCTTTTATCCCCACCCCTATATTTCCCCTCCCCCCTTCCCTTTCCCTGCCGGTAATCACTATTTTGTTCTCTATATTTGTGATTCTGCTTCTTTTCTGTTTTGTTAATTAGTTTGTTGTGTTTTTTAGATTCCACATATAAGTGATATTATACAGTATATCCGAAAAAGAAAAAACAAGAGCACTAATTCAAAAAGATAATATGCCCCAGTGTTCATAGCAGCATTGTTTACAATTGCCAGTGTATGTAGGCAACCTAAGTGTCCATCAACATATGATTGGATAAAGAGAAGATTTTATCACACACACACACACACACACACACACACACACACACACACACACACTATGGAATACTACTCCAGCTGTAAAAAAGAATGAAATTTTCCCATTTGCAGCAACATGGATGGACTTGGAGGGCGTTACGCTAAGTGAGATAAGTCAGACAGAGAAAGGCAAATACTGTAAGATGTTAGTATTTTGCAAATCCTATCAGGGAGAGATTTCTATGTTTCTGGAAGACTGTGAAGATGGCTGGCCAGACTTAATATCTCCTCCTCCATTTCATTATATCCTACTGTTTCAAATTATGCTGTTAACACAAGCCGAAAACTCACATGATTACGACTTGGTGAAAGTTTTTTGGTTTTAAAGTACCTCTTTTTCGCTCTTGCTCTCTCTCGTGCGTGCGTGCTCTCTCTCTCTCTCTCACACACATACATGCACTATGTACATGTACCATAGATTCTGTGAGCTTTATTCTATCACTAATATGGGCACATTAGCAGAATAGACAAATATTAGAAGCATTGGAACTAACAAAAATTGAAGGGGGGGGAGAATGTTGTTCACCTTGTATGTTTTCTTTTTATATTGCTTCATGGTCTATGATTAGGTGAAGTAGAATGAAAGATATTAACATTGAATTAAAGTTTATATAAAACATATATCAACAAATATATATAATATAAATATATAATATGGATACATAAAATATATCTAATAAATATACATGTATATAAAACTCATATAAAATATAAATCAATAAAATTTATATAAAGTTTAAATATATAGTTTATTTAAAACACACATTTTAAAGTGTACAGTTTATTTCACAGAGTTGCACATGTATCACCAAATCAATTGTAAAACATTTCATTGCTTCAGAAACAAACTCCAGATCTCTATGCCATTCCCTCTCCCTCCACCTTCGCAGTCTTCTGACAACCACTAATCTTCTTTATATCCTACAGATTTTACAGTTCTAGATATTTCATATGAATGGAATCATATCATATCATATGTGGTCTGGCCTTTTATAACTGGCTTCTTTCACTTAGCATAATGTTTTTAAGGTTCATTCATCTTGTAGCCTTTATTAGGATTTCATTCATTTTTATGATTGAATAACATTCTACTGTATGGATATACCACATTTTATTTATTCATTTATCAGTTGATGGACATTTAGGTTTTTTCCTCATCTTTTGGCTGTTATGAAAAATGCATCCATGAACATTCACATACAAGATTTTACATGGATGCATGTTTTAAATTTTCTTGAATGTATATACCTAAATGTGGGATTTATGGATCCTATGGTAGCTTTTTTGTTTTTAATTGCTTGAGGAACTGCCAGACTGTTTTCCAAAGTGGCTGAAACATTTTACATTCCTGTCACGAGGGTTAAAAGCTTTAATTTCTCCACTTCCTCCCCAGCCAGTATGTTGTAATATCTGTCTTTCTGACTAGAGTCATCCTGGTAGGTGTAAAGGCAATCGTTATGTTTGATTGTATATACTACCCTGCTTATTTTAAGTTGGGTCAAAGTTAAACTCTTAATATTAAATACAATCCTGCTTTATTTTTCTTGTGTTTAATTTTTTAAAATTTTTAATGAATGCCATTAGTTTACAGACTAATTTTTTTTAATGTTTGAGTAAATATTTTTTGCTTTATCCCATTACCAGGAATATTCAGTGGACTGCTATTATGGATCACATGTTTGTGTCCCACCCAAATTCATATTTTGAAATCTTAATCCCCAGCGTGATCATATTTGGAGATGGAACCTTTGGGAGATAATTAGGTCATAATGATGGAGCCTTCATCCGTCATAACTGAATTAGAGCCCTTATGAGAAGAGACACTAGAGAGCGCTCTCTCTCTCTCTCTGTCTGTCTGTCTCTCTCTCTCTTTTTGCCCCGCCTTCCCTCCTTCTCCACCACATGAGGACATAGCCTGGAAGAGAGCTCTCCTCAGGAATCAAATCAGCCTACTCCTGACCCCTTGATCTTGAATTTCCAAGCCTCTAGAACTGTGAGAAATAAATTCTTGTGTTTAAGCCACCCAGTAGTTGGATTTTTTAAATAGCAATCTGAACCATCTAAGACAACTATAGTAAATTTATTTTTCTAGAATAATAGTAGTTGTAGTATGGTGTTACTCCATGTGCTCTGTATAACAGTAGGTCTAAATTTGACAATGGGTAAGAGAAATTTTAGAATCTCCCTATAGTCTAAAAATAGCAGTGAACTTAAGACAGACAGAAGTTTACTTGGGGAAAGACTTGTGTATATGTGTGTCTAGGGGTAAGGGCAGGTTAAGTATTTTCTTGTTAGGAATTATCTCCAAGAATAAATTAATGTATCAGTTATAACATATTCTACTTAGACTCTATTTTGACCCATTCAAATACATGCCTTTTGAAGGTGTGAGGAGACATTTCTTTCATGGGGTGATAAGAGTGCAGATTACATCTTAACAATAACCAATTGTCAAATAAGGGGACGAATATGTTTAGAAGAGGCATTTCAAAAACAGGTTACAATCCCAAGTCCAACCCTTTTATGATAATATTAAAATAAAGTTTAGTGAAGAATTCCATTGAAGATTGATAATAAAAAGAATGACAGTTTCTAGGGAGGAAATAAATTGGTACTGTTTTTCTTTTATATTTCATGTTTATCAAAAGGATGACATAAATTTCAAATGCTAGGGATATTTTATAATCAATTAAAACAACTGTTTACTTTAAACTAAGGTATTTTATATAGCATGCATAGGAAATATACATTATTTTTCTCTTCTGACTATGATCATAAAGTACTTTAGTAAGAGAAGACTTCTTCGTGTGATACAACTCCCACAGTAACAAGAAAACTATGCTTTCCACTAAAGTTCAATGTTTATTGATAATAATTAACATCAAAATGACCACAGAAAGACTATACACATCATTTGCTTTTTTTACTCTTTAAAATCACCTTAATAATTTCATCCACAGTATTTGGATTATATTTGAGGCACATTAGAATATTTTAATGTAATTTACATTGCAAGTAAAAGAAATTCCACCGTCTGGTCTTATGTGTATATATCTAATAAGTTCAAGGCAATTTTTCTACTCCACCTTCCCTTTCCTTCCCTCCATCCCAACCTCCCTTACTCCTATTGAGTTTATTCTAGTTGAGAGAAAAGATAATTAAAATATTTAACAAATAAATATGAACATATACATAAAGTAAGGAAGGAGATGAAGGCTGCAGGAGGGTTTTGAACTAATTAATAATAACATCTAGTCTGTGTTTGAAAGATATCACTCTAGTTGCTTTGCAGAACGTAGATTGTGGGGGTAATTGTGGAAGCAAGATGCCTGCTGAGAAGTTATTGCAAGAATTCAATTGAGAAATGCTGATGTTTTGGACTAGAGTGTAGGCAGTAGGGTTAGTGGGAAGAATAGTATATTTTGGCTACAGGAAGAGAAAATGAAGAGTCAAAGTTGGCCTGTATGCTGGTGTGGTGATGTTATGATTATTTTGTGCGAGGGTAAAAAACCAAAACAAAACAAAAACCTGATGCTATATCTACTATGTGGACAAAGAAAGGAATATGGGTAATTTTCCAGTTGTAGAAGATTATCATAGAATTAACTCAATGGGTATGTGATAAACATCAGGTGATGTCCAGTGGTTGTATGATTTTTGTCAGCTCACATTTATTTTCACATTTCCCTGTACATTTTCATAGTTTTCTGAAGGCAAACAGAAAGCAGATTAAGCAGGAACTTTGTAGAAATGCCACTAGACTCACTCATTTTGGTATTTCTGTAGTAGACATTAGAACACCCTCTGCCAAAACCATGCAGGATCCAACACATTGAGTTCAAGATGATGGAAGCCATTTCAACATGTGCCAAAATGATAGCTTTCTGGAAGCAGAATTGAATGGAAGTATCTTAAACTGACCATTGGTTTTAGAAAGTGAAAGAAATGTCATGTTACGTATAACTGTGTCTTCTTTACAATTTATAATGTAATGAATGTTTAACTAATGGTTAAATTGTCAAATATTAAAAAAAACTGCAAGATTTGTATAAATTCCATTGTTCATGGAATATTTTATTGGAACAAAACTTTGCTTTCAGTGAACTTGAAATTTTAAAAAATGTGACATCCTGAGTGCTTCCTTAAGCAATGTTACTAAATATAACAGAAATAGTCTTGCTTTTAGACGTTTGCAATCTCTTGCTGCTGACTACTGCATTATTTTGAAAGTTAGAAACTAGAATAAGGGTAGAAATAAGCAAAAATAAACTACAAGGCTCAAGTTCTCCTGCCTTGAGGAGTCCAGATAACAAATGTCTGGGTTAATTACCTTTTATTTAGAGTGAGATCCAGGATTTTACAAGGTTCCCCTCTTGAAGTATTTCTGATGTTTCCATGTAATATCCCACATTCCATAGGTATTGCTAGCTCTATACTAGGTAACAAAGTACCAAAACTTTTTTTTATTGGAATGCAGCCACTGATAGTCATTTAGAATGTTGACAAAGACATTATGACCCAGAAAACCAATGTTTCCTATCTGGCCTTTATAGAACAAGTTTACTGATCTGTGGGCTATACCATGGATCCAGGCCTCCCTGCTCTGCTTCTGCTGTTGTCTTCTCACCTCTCCAGAACTGAGCAGTTGTCTCTGGACTTCACCGTGCTAGAGGCAAGAACCCCAGACCTGAGATCCAGAAATGTGGCTAAGACCAAATAGTGATACTTAACAAAGATGCATGAAGCCAAGTTAGGATGTTGGCTTATGAGAAAGGAGGGCAGTGACAGTGGGTAATATTCTTTTTCCTGATCTGAGTGTTGGCTGCATAGGTATGCTTGGTTTGTGAGAATTCATTGAGTTGCACACTTAAGATATATAGATAACACAGTTTAACAGAAAGTTGAAACTAAGTACTGAGAGCTTATGTATAAGATGAAGAATTATAGAACTGACAAATACAAATTTCAAGCAGGGTTATATTTTACTCAGTCATGGGCCATGCTTCTCTGGTTTGGATGCCCCTGCAACTCTTTTATTGGAGGCAACTTTTTAAACTTAGTATATTAAAAATTACTAATTTAAGTATGCCTTTGCTGATATGGTAATCTCATTAGGCATGGGCCATGCTTCACTCTTTGAGATGCCCTTCTTTCTCATTCTCCTTAGCTCAGAGCTGGGAGCCCCACTCAGTTGTACAGAAGCTCCCATATGTCCTTTACCCAAATCCAGACTCCTCCCTCCCTGCTTTTCCCAAAGAAAGGAAGCAAAGTTTTCACCTCCATTCAACCTCATAATAATCCCTACAGTGACACAAGGGTAATTACAGTGAATTCAGGCTCTCACATTATTGTGCAGAATTATTGTCTGATTGTCTTGAACGTCCATTCTGAATAAAATTTACCTTTAACATGAAATAACTAAAATGCCTGTAAAAGCACTCTCCCCACCCAGGAAAGAGAAAGTCAGAGCGTCATTGACCTCTGTGATGGTATTTCATCCATACCCTGAGCATATGTTTTCTAATGTCCACTTTGATAGCCTTAAAATACCAGTTTGCTCATCATGAGAAACTCATGGATCTTTCAGAAAATGGTCAGTGGAGTGTTAACATAAATTTAAGAAACAACACTCCATCTTTTATGATGCATTGCTTCTTGCTTTGTGTGAGAACCTGTGCCTGGGCGGCTTTATAGAAAAGTTATACTAAGCAGGTACCTATTCTAGGGTGCAGTACCCAAAAACATTCTTAACAAGAACCACTGTGTTTGGGTGTAAAATAGTTACTTAGAAGCATACACACTGATGAAAACAGCACTTAGCTACTATGGCCACAGTTTAAACTGAGATAGTTTCCCAGCTGCTACTGTTGAAAAATGAAAACCAAATTACCCTGACAAACTAAGAAACAAACACAAATACTTTGGTATACTTAAAATGATAACTGTTCACTCTGAGTCTGTCTCCCTTGAGTGCCTCTTGGTTCACTCAAATTTAAATCTATGGAAGCTGGATCATGAACCCTCACTGATCCTTGCACTCAGGAATCGCTCCAGGTGCCTCTGCCTTTTCCCTCCTCCGCAACCCCCTCCCCCACACATACTATTTATTAAGAACTTGTCCTTCCTTAATCCCTCCTAACTTTCCATCATCCTGGTTTTGAGTGAGTTGTCTTGGATTTAAGGGCTTTACCTGGGGTGCTTCCCTGGGACTGCTGTTTCCAGTAATCATTAGCTGCCCTCACACTTGAGCCTACAGAACTGAGGTGAGTTACTGGCCTAGAGGTTTTCTTTAAACACCAAGTAGTGTTTTTGTTTGCTTGTTTGTTTTTATTTTGTTTTTTAAGGGAGTTCAGAAAGCTGACATTGCTGCTTGAATCTTCATCTCATATTGCCTCTAACAAAGCTGTTAATTGTTGTCTTTGTAAATGGCTATTCTTCCCGGCAGGTTGCTTAGAACTAGAGTTAACGCTGTAAAATAAAGCACTTTTACATTTATAGATATGATCCTCATAGTCTAAGGAGCCCTGTTCAGTGTGGACTTAGATTTTGGGCAAGAGCTGCAAGTGACGTATCATTCTGTAAGTAAGATAAAGGCATTGCTTATGTTCTCTTAATTATTAACACCTGTGCTAGCAGTAGCAGCTAAAAGTGTGCATGAAACAGTCTCCACTCACAAAGGTCTCAGGCTAGGTTGCTGTCTGGTTGGAATCCTAGGAGGGCTATGATGAAGCAAGCAACTTGTCCCAGTTTTCCCAAGACTGAGGGATTTCCCAGGACATGGACTTTCAGTAGTAAAACCAGGAGTCCGAGGTAGGAACAGCTGGTCACCCTGCCGAAGAGATTTGTTTACTTTCTTCAAAACTTTCTCTAAAAGGAGATTCTAAAATCTGTGGGAAAATGTAATATAAAGGATGTTTTAGGATAGAGCCAAATTAAGTCTGTCTGGCTGTAATCACCCCAGGGATCGACTTTTTCTATAATGACTTTGGAAGCCATATGGTTTTTATTGCAACAACTCAACTCATGCCATTGTAGCATGAAAGCAGCCATAGATAATACATAAATTAACATGTGTGCCTCTGTTCCAAGAAACTTTACTTACAAAAATATGCCATGGCTGGATTTGGCCAACTGGCTATAGTTTGCTTACCCTGGAACCAAACCCTTCTTATTTTAAAATTGTTTCCCATATATAGTCACCATATATGTCCATATATATTTAGGTATATACAAACAAATGTCACTATTTGGTTTACAAGGGTTATCAATATTGTTGCCATCCTAGCTATTTATAGAAGATGGGTCATAGAATTTAAATTTTGCAAATAAAATATAGGAACATGTAGAATATAGGGTTACTATATTAAAATTATTGTGCTAGTCTAATCTCTAGGATCATTTTTAGCTTTACCTCTTAACAATATTCTGATGTATTATTTATTTACATAGAAGTGTGAGAAGGAAGAACTGTAAATGGAGGCTAAATTAACAATAAACAGTTGACCCTTGAACAACCCAGATTTGAACTGCATGGGTCCACTTAGATGTGGAAATAACCTAAATGTACATCTACACATTGTGGATAAAGAAAGAAATGATATATACACACAATGGAATATTATTCAGCCTTAAAAAAGGAAATCCTGTCTGTAACAACATGGATGAACCTTGAGGACATTACACTAAGTGAAATAAACCAGTGACAGAAAGGCAAATACTGTATGCTTCTGCTTACATGAAGTACCTAAAACAGTCAAATTCCTAGAAGCAGAGAATGTAATAGTGGTTGCCAAAGGCTAGAGGTTAGGGAATTAAGGGGTTGTTTTCAAAGGATATAAAGTTTCAATTATGTCAGATGAATAAATTCTTGAGATGTCCTGTGCAACATAGTGCCTATAGTTAACAATTTCATTTTGTGCACTTTAAAAGTTTGTTAAGAGGGTAGGTCTCATCTTAAGTGCTCTTATCACAAAACAACACAAGATGAAACAAAACAAAACAACAAAGCAAAGGGACACAAGGAAACTCTGGGAGATGTTGGATATGTCTGTTACCTTGATTACAGTGATGGTATCACAAGTGTTTGCCCACATTCAAATGCATCAAATTGTACACGTTAAATTTGTGCAGTTCTTTGTATATCAATCTATCTCAATGAAGCTTTTTAAAAAAAAAACTAAAAATTGACCATCTTTCAGATTGCAGGTCAAATGTTGCTTCTTTAGACCATTCTTCCCTGACCTCCCTGAATAGGTCAAACTCCCTATTTTAGAGTCTCACATCACAATGTTTCTTGCCTTTTTTTTTTTTTTAAAGCATTTGTCATAGCTACAGGTTTGTGATATTTTACTTGATACTATAATTTTTTTCTTTTTCATGAGCCTATATGCTTCATACCTTTTAAAATTGAAGTATAGTTGCTTTATAGTATTATGTTAAATTTTAGGTATACAGCATAGTGATTCAGTATTTTTGCAGATTATAATTTGTTATAGGTTATTATAAGATAATGGGTATGATTACCTGTGGTATATAGTTAATCCATGTTGCTTATCTATTTTATACATAGTAGTTTTGATACTGTAATTTTTAAGGGGTGTCTGTCTGCCCCTCTATGTTATAAACTCGAACAACACAGGTTCTCTAACTGGTTTTGCTCACCACTTTATACCCAGAAAGTAGCACGGTACCTAATACAGTGAGCATTTAATCAGTCGTTGAATAAAGGGATACTGAATGAGGGAATAAAGAGATGAATGAAATTTTAATTTGAAAGAAATAAGAAACCAAATTGTTAAGAGTAAGGGAGGATTTCTTTTGGTACAATCAGTATTAGGAGAAATTTTGAAAGAAGGAATTCTGGCTTGTCACTGCTATGTAAACATTTAAAAATTTGTGTTGGAGATACAGCTGGCTAAGATTATCTTTGCTTTTTAATTATAGTGCACATTAATAGAGAAACATGCATTAGTATATAAAATGGTTCAGATCCATAATGGGTTTTTACTATGATAATGTTTAGTGGTGTAGAGAATTTAAGCCTAACTTCCCATTTCCATAGTACTGTATTATTTGCTGATCAAGATATTGACAACCAGTTTCATGATTAAAACTTAATCTTGTTTTCATTTGCTGCAGCTGCTGTTAGCATTTTTTCTTCACAGATATGAATGTTATATAAAGTATTACTTTTCTGTAATAACGGGGAGATTAAAGCTGTTTCTGTATTCAATATGAAGCTGAAGTTGGGATTCACTATGGATTATCAATCACTATGTGCGTGTGTCAGTTAAAGGCAATTTGCATTCAGAAAGTTGTCTTTCTCTTTCCTTGAGACTGTCATGAAATAGGGCCAGAAAAATGTGCATCCAGCTAAGAGAAACGATGATAGAGGATCTATGGACCTTATTCTAAAAGGTCCTCACAAAACTGCCTAAAGAACTGCAGTGAAAAATAATCAAAACAGCTGAGGGTTTTGCTTGATTTTTCTCTGTTGATGTTTCTAGCAATCATGACATCTGTTCAAATGCTTGGCTACTGAGCTAAATTTAAGAAGAGCTGGGCTTCAATTTTGTTTAAGTCGTTAAAAGTCCATCTAGGCCAGTGTTTCTCACTCTTGGTTACACACTGGAATCACCTGGGGACCTTCAACAACCACCAATGCTGGGAACTACCCCTCAGGACTGACTTAATTGATTTGAGATGTGACCTGGGCAGCAGGAGTTTTGAAAACTCCCCAGGTGATTCTAATGTGCAGCCAAGATAAAAGCCATTGATGCAGGACAGTTCAGACTAGGAAGGACTTAAGAGAAATCTGAAAAAACAGGCTCCTCTTTGTATGATGCTGATTTGCCTTTTTATTTCTTTATAACTATTATTCAAGGAGTGATCCCCAGATTAGCAGCATAGGTATTACATGAAGGCATTTAGAAACGTAGACTCCCAGACCTACCAAATCAGAATCTATATTTTAATAGGATCCTCAAGTGTTTAAAATGAACATTAAAGTTTGAGAAATATGTGTTTATAGTACATTTATTTATTTATTTATTTTTGCTTTGCTCCTTCCAGCAAAAGCAAGGAGCCTTCTTGTCTTCTGCTACTAAACGGACATCAGATAATGACAGGAATGGCTGGCCATTCTTTTTTTTCCAAAAATAGCTGATCATTTATATTGTCTCCCAAGGCTTCTAAGTCAGAAATTCATGTCCAGTCTGCACATTCTGAATTTCTTTGAATATAGAAATATACTTCTAATTATGAAAAAATATCCTTTTATATGTAATTTCAAAAAAATAACCTACTAGTTTTTATTAGGCATAGTTTCCTTGGTGGTGAGTATAAGATCGTATGTTAAAGCATTTAAATATGTATTGCAAGTTCTGGTCCATGCTTTTGCTGAAAAATATTTCAGGAATTCAATGACATTTTATTCTGAAGACTGATGTTTCAAAGATAAAATGCTTTTGAATGCTTTTAATATTTTATCCTGTTTTGAACTTTCAACAAAGAACATTCTCTCAGCTCAGTGTTATCTGTGAAGAATGCTTTGGAGCTTTCAGATACCCTTCTGTTGTAGAAATAGGGTAATTTGTATCTATCTAAGTGGATGGTTTTGTTATTTAAGTCAGTCCTGTAGTAGAAACATTGTGGTGCAGCTTTATCCATCTTTACAAATTATAGTTTAATGAACCAATAATAATACATTTTAAGTAGTTCTGTCTCTCTCTTTTTTTTGTCTCTTTTGTTTTTGAATTAATTGTAGAGCAGTTTCTTGTGTGCTGAATCAGCACTTGTTATTAGTACTGATCCCCGCCTAAGTTGACATTTCATCTACTCCATTCTCTTTCCTTAACAGAACAGTATGACTGTACTCTATAGTATAAATTGATAGGAGTAACATGGTGACATGGAACAAGCTTGCCTGGTATGTATGCTGCAGTGACAAAAATGAATTGGTTCATCATCAGGAATGATGATGTGGTGTCGAATTCCCAACCGTGTGGTTTTCTCACACATCTTGTGACATTTTGCTGTAGTCTGTTCATAGCTAAGTTGGTGTTTTTTCAGTAGTGTAGTGCTACTGGAAATTATTTTCTGTAATTAAATCTGTCATGCATGGTAAGGAGATGCAGGGGCCTTTTGGAAAAGGAAAACCTTTGGCAGACTTGTTTTGACTTTGACACTAAGCTTACTTAGTGTGAAATAAAGTCAGCATGGACATGGTAAGATTGACCAGTCAGCATGGATATGAGGATTGAACTCCCTCACTAGAAGGGATTTTCACATAACGATATAACATGATACCATATTCTTAATTCCCTGACCATTATTTCCTCCTATATTATGCCACATCAGAAGTGGAACTCTCTCAGTTTCATGATTTGTAGAACATGGTGTTCATGCTGCTCAACCCTTTTAACAACTTCCTTCTTTATCATGCTTTAGAACCTTCACTCTCTTCTGATTTTCACCCTTTAAGTCACACATGAATTCGTGCTCTCTGCCTGGCCTCTTGGACCGTTGATTCATTCGGATGTTGGACCAAGGCTTTTCAATTTTGCCAGTTTACCTAAACCAGCTTGTTGTGCTACAACCCCTAGAATCCCCCAGGCTAGAGCTTCTTGACCTCAGATTCCTTTTAGTCTTGGAGGAGGAATTGGACCCAATATGATTTCTGCAGATTTTGGACCTTGTGCTTGTCTTGAGTTAATGGCTAAAGCTCAAGAAATGAAGCACTAACATTGGATCTTGGGATGGTTTCCTCTTTAGGTAGAGCTCAGGTTGCATTCCTGGCCCTACTGATGTGAAATGCAGTGAGATGAACCACTTTTCAGAGCCTGTCTAGGCCTTGTGAAAATGCTAAGCCATGTATGTGATGAAAAGATGAGCAGGACCGCTGCGGATTTTAAGTTTCATCATGATTTAATAGCAAGTCATTGTAAATTCCCTGGACTTGGCTCGCCTAGTAAACATTTACTTTAAGGGAGAGAACTGTTTCTGATTTTTGTAGGGAACTACTCTTTTCTGTTTGCTGAAGTCTTTGTTTAGTATTTCACCCTGCCCCAGTCCAGACTTAGAGCTGAGGGCAGGGATTTGGGGTGTTTCTATTCAAGTGTGTGAACCTAATGGCCCTCAAACTCATGTCTGCTTGGAAGCTGGTTCTGGAAGCCACACTAGGAAAGGGAACTCTTATCATCACATCCACCTTTAATTTTGGAAATGCTACCTCCCCAAAAGCCAGATACCTCATTAGAGTGTGATCTGGCCTAGGATAATTATAGTGAGCCAAAAGCTCAGCTCACACCAGGTTCTGCTACATCAGCTTAAGCCAATAGAAGCACTTTATGTAGTTAGCAGGTATATCAGTGCTCATGATTATAGGACCTGAAAATTCAGAGCACCTTAGGGCAATTTTCATTTGTTTTAAATGTAATATTTAACTGAGCACTTACTATGCCAGGTACTGTCTTAGTCACTTTGCGTATATTATTGTGCTTAATCTTTACAGCTAAGTTGCAATGTTTACTTTATCCTCTTTGCATATGAGGAGATTCAGGCTTAGAAATGTCACACAACCAGTTAAAAGTTTATTTAAGTATTACCTGATGGAACTAGTATTTGATTCAAGAGTTGTCTGATTTCAGAGCCCTAGTTCTTAACCACTGTGTGATTCTGTACACCAGGAAGAGCTTAGGAGGCCTCCTCTAAGATGGAATGTGAAAAACAAGCTCACTTGGAAAAGCTTGCATCAAAATATTTCACTTGTCCATAGAACATTTTTAAAACATTGAAGACTACCTGCAGAGATTTCTGGTGATAATACATCATTGCCTATGACAATTGGTCCTTGGTCACAGTTTCAAATAACTTGAGAGGCTGCTGCCCATTCGTTCATCCTTTACATGTTACTGGAATATTGTTTATCCAGATCTCATCTCCAAGCTATCTGGCTCAAATATTGGCAAGACTGCCCCAGTGTTGGTTGGCACCTCATTGGATATAACCCATTTTATCTTCTCTGTTGACCCACCAAAATTGTCATTCCCCTTATCAGTAAGACCTTCTATTACCACATAGTTTTAGATATCAGATGTCTAACTACAGTTTTTCTGATTTGACATTCTGAGGCCCTTATCACTGATTAATGACTGCAAGTATACCAACTAGACACTTGATACTGAGAGGGCCTTAGGTAATAGTGTAGAGTTTCTATAGTAAGACTTTCTCATTATTTCTCACTATGCCTACATTCAGAAAACTTACTTTCAGAGAAACTCAAGCTTTTATTCCCAGTATCCCTGACCTGATATCTCATCAACCTGTTAGTATGTGGGGAACTATTGCCTGGTCAGAAGTTATCTACAGTATGCAAAGAGGAAGTTTGAAATGTGGGCTAATAGGTAGCATGACTTGTGTCCATGGTTTCTCAGTGAGATGCTCTGTGACCAAGTAGAGTCTCTGTTTTTAGTGTAGGTACAAATACTGTCCACCCACAAAGAAAGGTGAAGGTTCCTTGATCTCCATCACATATTCTCTCCTTATTAAGGTAAGAAATCACAAACATTTGGTGCATTTGTCATGGCTTTCTCTTCTTGTGTCCATGAGAGTAATAGCTTATCAATCGTGGTACTGTATCACCCTGAACTTGGCTGTAACCTCTCATTCTTCACCAGCTCACATTCTTCATCAAGAGCTTCTAGCAATTGATAGGGATTAGCATATAAGGTGAAAACTCCTTACCATTCCCTGCCATTTCAGAGTGATGAGATAGATTTGGCTGTCTCCCCTCGTCTTTATTTCAGTTTTGCTATCTCTTAGTCTAGCTCTTCTATTTTACTTGCTGCAGCTCAGCCTTCTTCCCTTCCAGACTCCTGCTGTACTCTGCATCATGTGGATTTCAGTGACCATGCCCTTCTCTCCCAGTTATCCGGAGTTACAATCAGAAATCTAGTAACCACTACATATGTCTCCCAGACCAAAAGGATTTTATAGTAAAAAATCATTTTCATAAACTCAATATGACTAAAGCTATCAGTAAAATGAAATAAAAAAGAGATACTTCATGAATTTAGAATGAGAGCAAAATAAGAATGAACAGCAAAGCTAATCAAGAGAGAAAATGATTGAGGCCAACATACATGAGAAACTGTTATGATGTGCTGTTGCTGAGATGTCTTCTTTTTTTCTTTTATTCATAAAGTAATAATTATTATATTGTCTAATTAATTCCTTCCTAAAATCATCTTGTATTAAATAATAAACTTTTTCCTGAGTTAGCTTTATTCTCTCTCCATCTTACTGGAAGAAATGGTTAGGAGAGTGTAAAGGCTGAAGTAATTTAAAAAATTTGATTTTCTTTAGTTAAATTACTCTCTGATTATTTTCACTAAGGTTCCCTCAAATAAACAGGTTCAGATGTTCTATTCAAATCTTCTCACTATGCAAGTAGGCTCCAAAATATCTATCTTACCTAAACTTTACTTTCAGTATTTCTTGTTTTCATAGATACAAAGGAAATCAAAAGAAATCTTTCACTGAATCTTTTGACTTATTTTTTTAGGACTGAAATTTCCTTTCAGAAAGATACTATTTCAATGATGTTTCATGTCTTCACTGTGAATGAAAGGTCAAATAGAAAAAAAAACAAACTGTTTTGTTGTGATCTTTCAGAAGTACATATTTTTGTATGCTCCTCCTGGCAGATTCTTTCAGTTTCAATGAGGATAATTTGGAGTTTTATTTAATTGGTGCACTGGAACGTATTTCTCAAAATTAGGCTCAGAACCAGTCAGATCAAATTGATTGGATCTTAGACTTTAGAAATGTGAAAATTTCTCTGAAAAAAAATGTTATAAAAATGTATGCCTATTTTAAATGTAATGGCTTCATTTACATAAATAGATGTTATTTATCAAGTAGAAATTTAGTCTAACTTTTTTTCATTAAGTGACTTTAAAAATAGTATGCATAGGTTATGATTTAGGTTACAGGGACTTGTCTGTTTTTGTTTCATTCTATCATTTTATTTATCATCTATAAACAAAGACTAATTTCACTTTCGTCAAATCTCAGAATGCTAGAAGTATCAGATAAAGGCTACTCCTTAATCGCTTGATTAAATTATTGAAGAAACATGCTGGTGTCTCTTTACTCACAAGAGACACATTACTTGTTAAGAAGCAAAAGAAGGTAGAAACAAGATTGGGAAGTGGAATAAATGTTCTTGTGGCAGTAACAGTTTTAGGGATTAAACTAAATTGGATAAATTTACTACTTGTATTATGCCACTAATGTGATGTTTCTGTATGGATATGTTCATGCAGTGCATTATGTAGTTACATATAAGGCTCTAAGTGAGCCTATGCATAAGAACCTTTGTTCTTTTCGTACTTATTTTTATGGAATGAGAACAGTAGTTTCAAAAGAAGTGAAAAATAATCTGATGACCCTTAGTAACCTAAGTATATCATTTTTTTTCTTCTGTTCTTTCTGCCTGTTAGGATTATAACAAGGTTAAAATGTAACCAAGCAACCAAGCATGTCTTTCAGTAGATGAATGGATAAACTGTGATACACACTTCCAGACAATGGAATATTATTTAGCACTAAAAGAAAATAAGCTAAAAAGCCATGAAAAGACATGAGGAATCTTAAATGCATATTACTAAGTAAAATAAGCCAATCTTCACAGCCTACCTACTGTATAATTCCAACTATAGTACATTCTGAGAAGCAAAACTCTGGAGACAGTAAAAAGATCAGAGGTCAGGAAGGAGGGAGAGGTGAATAGGCAGAGCAGAGAGAATTTTTAGAGCAGTGAAACTATTCTGTGTGGTATGACAATAGTAGATTCATGTCATCATACTTTTGTCCAAAGCCATAGAATGTACACCAAGAAACTTACAGTAAACTGTGGATTTTGAGTAATAATGATGTATCCTTGTAGGTTCATTAATTGTAGCAAATGTACATTTCTTGTGGGTCATGTTGATGGTGGGGGTCTATGCATGCCCAGACGGGGATAAAGGAGTATATGAGAACTCTGTACTTTCTGCTCAGCTTTTCTGGGAACCTAAAACTGTTATAAAAAATGAAGTATAAAAGAAAAAGAAATTAAATGTAACCAGTTAATATTATCATACCTAGGAAGCCTGGACATAGTTACAGTGGTCATATTTTTAGAAAGAATTATATGGACCTGTGGCTTATCAAAGAATTGTTTTCTCATTTGTGAACTCATTTATGGGCAAAGGATACACTTTAAGTTATATTATGTCTGACTTGCTAAGCCATTTATATAGAATTGAATACTATTTCAAAAATATCTACACACATATATAGTTATAGATCAATTAACACAACATTCGAATTATTATTTTATAATTAATATGCTATAAATATTGATATATCATCTTACTATTATCTGAAGAACTCAATTTACCAAGAACTATTTATGCTTATTTTCTTCAATTTATATTTGTCCTTCAGTAGGATTTCCTGGAGAGACTTAACAGTCTCCATGGCCATTTCCTTTTCTGATGCATCCAAACTGTTTTAGTTAATTAAATGTAGGCTTTAAATTTCCCTGATTGTACTTGGTAGAGCAAACATCTGTATATTTTTCATTATCAGTGAGATGGATTTTCATGATAATGAATAAAACAAACACTTTCTGTTATCTTTGACCTATAGATGCATTCTTTGACTTAATTGGTTGCCAAGTTCTCATTAAGCTGTCTTAAAGGCACTGTAAATATTTTGATGTGACACCTTGGAAAAAACATAATGTCTTGTTCATATCTTTCCATTAAGAATTTCTCCTCTATACACCCAACCCAAACTATCTGAGATGATTGATCATTAATAATCAGGTTTTATCTTCTAAACATTATTGTGTCCTGATATGTGTTCTATGGGCCTCAGATATTAATAGATAGTATATGGAAATATTATGTCATCAAGTATATCTTGAAAATACTGAATTAGGTAGTTTCTTTTTTTCTGGGTTCTTCAGGTCCTTTAATTTGCTAATGGGCAAAATAAATCTCCAAGCCAGAATAGTACAGTGTATTTTACCTAAGTGTCATTTTTCTTTTTGGAAGAGCATCCTGCAGGGTGAGTATATCATGGATACACTTTAGAAAGTGTTCATCTAGAATATCCAGATAATTAATGCAGATGTTACTTAACTGTTTCACCATTTCTAAGTTACAGTGAATTGTTTTTGACAATTTTCCATCTGCAATTGAGTAGTAAAGTCTCAGAGAAATTTTCTTCTCCTGAATCATAATACAAGCAGAACAGTCCCCAAATCACTTTTTTAAAACTGATTTGATCTGTATCTGTTTTATAAATTATGAATTATAATAGAAAACTGGTTTATGAAACATAACATATATTACACCCTGATGTTTTCAGAAATTTTCACAAGAGTTGGCATTCTCAACTGATTAAAAAAAAACTCAAGAGAGAGTGGAAAATTATTCTCTTAAGAAGAAGCTATTAGACTCAAAAATGATGTCCAATTTATCATAATTGGTTTGCCCTGTTCTTCTACAAAAGGGAGATTCTAGTGTCATCACAAATACTCTAAAAGCTTGAAAAATCTATGTTTATGATTTTTTTTAACTGAAAGAATAGCAGATGCATTATTAATACTATTATGGGGAACTCTAATCTCTTTCACTCTAAACTTGAAAAAAAGGGATTCTGAAGTTCAACTATTATAATCTATCCACAAGTGATATTATCAGCCATATATGAGAGGGAAATAAGAAAATTTAAGTAAGTGGTCAAAGTGTCTAGAAACGGTCAATACTTTTTATTACAACCGGTACCAAGATGAAGTGACCTCGTTATAATCTCCAGAGGACACGCTGACATACCATTTAAATTTAAATGTATTTATGTGGAAAAATATCCAATTTTTCACCAGTTTGGTGAAAAACTATATTTTTGCAATTGAGTTTTAGCCTATAGAGTGACCCAAAGTGAACTGCTTATCAGGGGTTCCTGGGGAGATTATGAAAGTTAAAAATACCAGTGCCTCACATTTGGAGATTCTGTTTTAGTAGGTTTGGAATGGGTCTCCCAAATTTATATTTTTAACCAAATCCTTAATGGATCTTTATATAGCCAGCCTTGTGCTGTAAAAGCCTGAAGAGCCAGAAGTGAGCAGCATTTATCTGTCAGTAACTGGAGGAGAGACCATGAATCTGGTGAACATGGATATAGTCACAGGAAAATCATAATCTGTGTGTCAGGAATAATCAATCAAGTTGCCAGAGAACTCAACTTTCCTTTATTAAAGCCTTCAGTTTACTAATTCAATATACTAAATTTTCAGATAACAGGAAAGTTTCATCTTGGTTGTCACATGAATACTGTGATTAACTCAAAGTCATATTATCCATCACCGAATAATGAACTCAGTTAACTTGATTCATTGACTCTAGACCTGACAACAATAGAACCTGCACTATCAGAGAGCCTAACCCTGTGTGAGAACAAATCCATCAAGAAAATGACACTATGGGGCTCCTGCCTTGTCATGAGGGGAGAAAAATTTCAGCTCCCTCACCCCATCCTAATCCTTTGTCTACCATCCTCTCCTAGATATCAGATCACAGTTGGGTTCCCTGAAAAGCAAAGTAAGATGAAGACATTGGAAGAAAAACTAATAATAATTGGGAAAATTATTTCCATTATTGGAGCTGTTATTGTTGTTGTTGTTATCATTATAGGTTCTCCTAGTTGTTGATTGGGCAGATCTTGCCCCTTTTGCTCTTTGTAGCTGTACATAAACACTAAAGTATACAGAATGCAGTAGAAGGGTGGCGTATTTTTTTTTTTTAATCAGTTTTGTTATTTCCTTTTTGCGTTAGCTGTTGGGCCAGATTATTGATCTTGACTAACAAATCAAAATGGATTAGCTTGCTCTTGAATCTTAAGAGGCTTCTCTGGCAGTCTCTTAATATTTCACAGAGACATATCATAGAGCTGTGATGGACCTCCAAAGCCCTATTCCAATTCAGTGCTCATTTCTGTTGCTGTTTTCCTCTTTCTCCACATCTACTGCTAAGTCTCATTTCCCCAGTCTCTTGCCATAGATTGCTTGTCTGTAATGAAGCTCCATCTTAGAAATGTCAAATGTTAAAGAGGGGGAAAAACATGGTAGAGTTGGCCATTGAAATTCCTGGGGGTCTCACATTCATAAAGCACACAGATTTTGCAAATTCATCAACTAAACTTTGAATTAAAGTTTCTGTGGTCTTCTGGCTCTTGTCTCTGGGCAACTCTATGTCCTATTTTTCTGTTCTTTCATTAAATTGAGATTATTTCACTATATAATATAATAGTGAATTTTTGGAGAGGTTCATATATTTCTATAAGACAAATAATCCAAGTCAAGTTTTAACCTTTAAAATTTTAGTTGGAAAATAGAAAATGAATCATTAACTTAAGAGAATATTTTAAGGTAAATATTTTGTTTTCACTGATATATTATCAAATTCCAAGGAAAAGATTTTACTTATAAAAAATGGATTAAATATGCAGACTATCCACCAAATGTTCTGCTTTATACTTGTCTCTTTGATAATTTGATAATGAATAAACATTGAGGCATTTAACCACATAATTAATATGTATACTTTACTTTTACTCCAATCCTGTCATCTTATCAGAAGATAAAATGAATAATATTCTTAGTACCAGACTTTGCCTGAGGAACAAATTGGTGCTAGAATATGTTTGAGAGAAAGAAAATGAAGTAAAAGTAATCTGAAGGAAAGATTTCTAACTGTTCAATTCTATCCCAGCATAAAGATATTCTATTTATATTTTTAGAAACACTATAAAACGAAAGCAAAACCAAACAAAAAGACCACTGTAATTTACTTTTTAGCTTGTAAGTGACTTTATTTTTTAGCTTGTAAGTGACTTGAGAAGAATACTATTTTTTTCCACTTCAACATCAATTAAACATACTTTAACCACTTGCTTGTGACCTGCTTGTGTGAGTTACTAGGTGTTGTTATCCATTTCATCCTATGTTAAGAGAGTACTTAAAATATTCCTTTTAAATGTGAGAAAATAAAAGACAAGATACTCAATAAATTCCCCTTTCTTACACAGCTAGCTGTGTAGCTGCATAGACATACACAAGGTCTTCTGTAGATGAGGTCTCATGGCCAGAATTTTTGGCTTCCAGAATCCATGCTTTTTACTCTATACAACATCTTTCAATTACATTGTAATACAGTTGGTGTGGAAAGGCACATAATTCATTTATTCATCTAACATTCATTGATTATTCTCCAAAAGCTTAGCACTGTCCTAGGTAATTTGGGGGAATCACAAAATAAGACAATGAGGACCTACCTTCAAATTATAGATATCTATAAAAACAGAAGGAGAAATGAATATAAGTGAATAAGTGCCTATTTTACTTACCAGTGATACCCAACTGCTTTTGATGTCTTTCTGGTGATTGTTTCCCAGAATGTTAAGCAATCCATCTCACATCTCTCCACTTGCCCCTGATTTTGCAGTTGTGGTGACAATAGCTAAGTACAGCACTTGATTAAATTATCAGGGTGGCTAACTCTTGTAACAAACAACTCTAAACTCTTGTGGATTAAGACAATGCAACACAAATTCATTTCTTGTGGCAGCATATAAAACAAGTTGAGGGGACGATGGGGAGAGAGAAGCATAGTGAGCATTCTGCTTTAATCACTCAGGGACTCAGTGTCTTTCCTTTTGTGGTGTTATCTTCTCTAGGTGACCTGTAAAATTGAACCTGAATGAGGAGAAAGGATGATGCAGAAAAGATTTTTATGGGGTTACTTTTCATTAACATACCATTTGTTGGAATGTAGTTGCATGGCCCAAAATAAATGCAAGGAGTTGGAAAATGTACATTAACTGAGTTTCCAGTAGGAAGATAGGGTGACTCTATGAATACACAAACATTGACTCTGCCACAAATACTTTTGCCCCATTGTTAATTTAAGAGGTTTAACAGAAAATAATACCTAAAATGAAAGTCAGAAATTAGTTTTGTAGGGTATTTGTGGGCACGGAGAAATCCTGGAGTTCTCATCTTTGAAAAATCCGTACACCCCAATTCTATTCTCTCATATACCCTGTCTTCTGATACTTTATTTCTCACATAATCTGAGGCAGGTGTCCGGGAGAATTTACATCTCTGTTAGTCTCTCCGAGTTCCCTAAAATGTACTTCAAGACTGAGGTTCAGAGGTCTTCAGGGATCCTCTTTTATTTCTGTCTCAGAGAAAGTGACAGATCTGTCCAGTGATACTGTCTGTCACTTACTCATTTTTTAAAAAAATCTGTGTTCAGTGTCTACTCTGTACTATGAATTAAGGCTGAAGGGATTACACACACACACACACACACACACACATACACACACACATATATTTCTCTATAGAGGAAATACTCTTCCCACTTCCACTCCCAGTACAAACGATTCTGGCGCCTCCACTTAGAACCTTCTGTGATGCCCCTATCCTGCAATAGCAATTGTGTGTTGAGACTTTACCAGCTTTATAGGATGGAGAAAATCATATGAACCCTCTCTGAAGTCTCCAGGGAGAGAAAAAAAATTGATCTCTGTTGATGAATAGGAGTCTTTTTGTTTTCCTTTGTGCTTAACACTTTCACTGTCTTCATCAGAAAGTTAAATCCTATTTAAGTTGGGCTTCCCTGTGGCTTTTCTGACCACGCAAATCTCTTGTACCCTTTTCTATCTGTTCCTAAATAAAAATTGCTACACATTTTATAAGAAATGGCATGAGTAATACGTTGATATAGTTCTGTTGACACTCAACTAGGAAATCATTCTAGAAGTAAATAAGGATGTGTTCATTTAATGCCATAAGGTGCTTTAAACAAGGAAGAAGGAAATAAACTGTGGGTTAAATACCTCAGTCCTGTAGTAGTCAAGGCCAACACTTTGCAGAGAAAATTATAATTATGTTTCAAGAGAGCTATAGCCAATTGGTGTGAAGCTGGCTAATATTGATGCCAACTGTAAGTCAAGAGTTGATTAACAATTTGAAGAATTACTTTTAATTTTTGTTTTATTCCTAGAACATTAAAAATTTAGATTCTTCAAGCAATGATTAACTTGATTAAGGTGTTAATAGCCAAAATACGCATTAATTTTATTTCTAGTTCTGAAATATAAGGATGTAATTTTCTAGCAGGCTTATGAAATTTAAGCATGGTTGAAGTTATAATGGACACTAATGACATGTAATCAAGGCTGAGTCTGTTAGCTAAATAAACAATTTTAATTCCTGTTTGAAGTGTAAACAGAGTGTAATTCATGAATTTAATTTGGTCCCTACTTGGATTCTGGCTGACATTTTGTCTTTATCCTAGCTATTAGCATGGTGAAAATGTTTTCAAAAGTTTTTCTGTTTTGTTTTTGTTTTGGGAATTTTTTTTCTGGTTGTAGGGACTCTTTCTTTAAAACTTTTCATAAGTCATTGAAATATTTTATTTGACAGGGTAACTGTGACCCACACTCCAAGCAGTAGTTTTAAAACCTTCAAAGTAAAAGATGTTCCATTCAGCAAATTTAACATCAAACACAAAGATTAGAAAAATCTGCTTCATCCACTGTGTTTTGGGGTAGAGCCTGAATAACCCATCAACCAAGAGCTTTAGGAAACATATTTTCCTCTGGAATAAGTGACTGTCATTTTGTGTCACAATATATTAAATCATTCCTTCATCTGTGATACCAGATGAACTTCCTTTGTAGAACCAAATACCAAGAATTTGATTCACTGCCCTTCTAAGAAATATTCTACATAAATATGATTCTTTATCTCGTAAATAACGAAAACCCTATCCAAGGTGGCATCAACAGTTTAATTGGCTCACGTAACTGAACCATCCAGAGATAAAACATGGGACTAAATTTGTTTAACACATTTGCAAGGCTGAGACCCCATTTCTCTATGCTCATTCCTCCCAGGGTTGCTGGCTTTGTGCTCTGGGGGCCTCTTTCAAGGTATCTAGATGACTGCTAGTTTCAGGGCAACAGAATTTTGTGTTTATGTTCACTAGGAGGGGAAAGGGGGTCGCTTTAACCCAGCCAAAATGGGGTGCTATGTTTTATGCTATTTGGGCCAAAACAGGAAACTGCGATGAATTTAGGCTGAATTTATTATCCATCCCTAAAGCAGTAACTGCTAAGAGAAGTAACTGAGTCACCTTGAGTTCTGGGTAATCAGTTCTTAAATGGTAAAAGAGGGTCTGAATAGAACATTAAGAATACCAGCACACATCTAACAAGTGCTTCATTTTCTGGCTACTTCTGAATTTGATGCATTCTGTTCTTACAATAGCAATGCTAGAATTCTGCCCATAATGTCAAAAGTAATTTTACTATAAATCCTAAATGGGACAGAGCCCTCACATTAGTCTGATGTCCACTGAACTTTACTAACTATTAATTTTTAAGGTACACAGCTTGTGTAGCTTTCAGGTTGAAGAAGGATATCATAACACCAAAAATACACACAAAAAATACATATCTTTCCTCTTAATAAAGTAAGAGAAAATGTAAAGGAAATCAGATATTGCATGAAACTTTGGAAATTTTTAGAAGCAAATGTTCTTGTTCCTCAGGGAATAGCAGTGGGAGGAGCCAGAAGAATTTGATTGTTAGAAAGCAAACCAGCTCTAGTGTTAAAGTGGCATAACATTTTCATTGTACTTTTGGAAATAATTTTATCTTGCCTTGAAAATGTAAAATGTTTAAATTTTTTATACACTTTTAAACTTTCATGTTGTGGGTGTGCTGGAAATAAATCTTCAGAGGTATTTCAAAGGCAATTAAGTAAAGTTTATGAAAAACTATTAAAATTATAACATTTGATCCTATTTAAGACTCTGCAACACATAAGAACAGGGGATAAGATGTGAAAAAAAAAGATGTGTCTTCTGGTGAACAAAATAGGAGGCCATAATAATTAAGAGGAAAATAGGAATATGTTGTTACCAGATAGATCATAGGCATTCCTAAAATAGTGACATTTTGCAAGGATTACATGAAAGTCTAGAGAGGCAAACCTTCCTTGGAGTACAGTTAATCACACATGACACGACTTCGTTCTTTGTCTTCCCTAAGTGTAAGTACACACAGTGAATTTATACTACCCACTCTGTCATTCCTTACTTACCATGTGGATAAATATGTAAAATGTTGCTAATATTCAAAGTGCTCAGGGAGTGTCGGAAATCTGCATCATTATAAATTGTTAGTGTGAGTGTAGCTTCATACGGATTTTCCTGAGAATGACTTTAATACATATAAAGATTTAAAAATGCATGTACCATGCAGTTCCACTTCCAGAGATTCCTGGAGTGGTAATTGGAAAATGAATGTGAAAAATATAGAGAAGATGTTCAGCAAAGCTTGGCTTATAAGCATGAAGAAATGAAAATAACCAATGCAATAAAATAACTGTTACAGTTAAATGATGATGTAGTTCAATATTTATTGGAATAGAAAGGTGCTAAATGGTTTATCTACATTGATGAATGGATTTAATGTGATCTCCAACCAAAAATTCCAATAAAAAGTAAAAATATAACGTGAGCTAAAATTTTTTAAATGAAGAATAATTAGAAGGTACTAGTCTTGCCACATATAAGCACAGAAAAGAAAGAGAGAAAGGAAGAAAGAGAGAGGAAGGAAGGAAGAAAGGAAGGGAGGGAGAGGAATAAAAAAAAGCTGAGACACTGAGTACTTACTTTACTTACTGCATTAGTTTCATGTTGCTGCATAACAAACCACCCTGAGATTTGGGGGCTTTAAAGCACAATCATTTATTATGACTCCTGAGTCATGACAATGGCCTAATTTCAGCTGGTCTCTCTAAAGAGACTGTGGATTGGATGGTTCTAGAATAATCTAGACCATCCTCATCTGAGACAGCTGAGTTGGTCTGGGTGTATTCATCCTCTGCTGGGACAGGTGGACTAGGCTGGCTGTCCTGGCTGTCCTTGTGGCAACGACAGAGTAAAGTAAAACAGCAGAAATGCAGAAGTCTTCTTGAGGCCAAGACTCAGAATTTGACACCATAATTTCTGACACTTACTGTTAGCCCAAAGTAAGTCACAAAGGCTGCTCACAGGAAATAATATAGGGATTACAGAGTTATAGACTGAAGGGCATGGATAAAGGGTGAAGAACTGGGGCCTTAATACAATCTATGAAAAAACCCATGCAACAAATTACATATTTTTCTAATGTAGAGAGACTTCTTATATACATCAACAAAGGGTTAATTATTCAAAAGAAAAAATGTGCAAAGAATAAGAAAATGCAGTTCATACAAAAAGGGAATACAAAAGTCTTATAAATGTATAAATTCCATTAATAAACCTCAACCTCATTTATAATTAAAATAATGCATATTAAGATAATGAGATACTTTTTCTTACATCCAAGAGACTGATGAAGTTTAAAGTTTTGGTATTAGATTGCGTTGGCCAGGGTGTGAAGATCCACAAACGTTCCCATTTCCTTTTGTAGAAATCTAATTAAGACTTCAGTGGAAGATAATTTGGTAATATTCATCATAATATGAAATGATGTGTTTTTTAAAAATGGTTTTACTTTTAAGTACATGCTCTCTGATTATACAGGTATACATGAATAGATATATGAAGGGGAATGTTAATTGTTTAAGAGCAAAACATGAAACAATTCAAATATTCATCAATATGTTCATGCTTACATACCATATGGTGATTAATTTAGTAGTATACCTTGCAAGCATTGTTAATGAAATAAATCTGTATATTGTTTTCTGAGGTTTCTTTGTGTTTTAAAAAAGAATTTCAGTTTAAATTGAAGGTATCTGAAATTGGAAATAGTTTTCCTTTTACTATGTAAATGTTTATACTGTTGATGTTTTACCATGCATAATTGAAAATGACCATAAAGAAGCAGTGTGCATGGCGAATTACTTAGTAAAGCAGTGAGTGAACAAAGCATTATTTAAGTACCAGCCTTTTTCTGCAAAATTATATATGCAAAGACATATGCACATAGAAAAGGCTGGAAGGTTGTTCACCAGATAATTAAAAGTAGTTTTAATGAAATGTCATGTGATATTTACATTTTTCTTGTACATCATGTTTTTATTTTTATTTTTCAAAGAGCATATGTTAACCTTCTAGCGAAAAGTTTTGTTTATTTTTTAAAAGGATATATTTTAAAATCTAAATCCACAAATGGGGAACCGTTGAATATATTCCTTTAATGGTCATTTAACAAAATTTCAGTGCCTGATCACTCTGTACCAGGAAGTGTTCTAGATGCTGCAACTGCATAATTTTAAGGAACTACTGTTTTAGGAAGGGAGTTAGACAGTGAACAACAGAAAAGAAAATGAAGGAGTAATATAGTTTCATATGGTGATTAATACATTTCAACACTTAAGAAACCACCCAATTTGCTTCTGCCTTCCCCCCCAGTTTTTGAGACAAATCTCTGCTCTGTCAGCCATTTGCACCTACAACTTGCTCTAACATTGTTTATTAATTGACTGTCTACTTTGTGAAAGGCATTATGCTAGGTGCTGAGGATATGACCTTTAATGAAATACGTATTACCTCACTGGTGTTAATGTCCTCCTTTGATGTAGCAGGCAGTTTTTTCTGTTACGTTTCTCAAAAGAGGAATTTGACCAGATCAGTGGTTCTCAAATAGGGGATATAAGAGTATTTAAGCATCATTTGGGAATTTTATCAAAGTACACATGGCAGACTTACACCTCCTTACTTTCCTAGACCCACACCATTCTTCTGGATCTGAATCAATGGGAGCAGTATGTGTGAGTGGATCCTAAATTTTAAACACTCCCCAGATGACTGTGATATAATTCCCTAATTGGAAACCACTGATTGTGATCATCAATATGGTCCATTTGCGCTCCAAAATAGGGACATTGCTTTAGCTTATTGAGGCAGCCAGTGGGAAAAAAAGGAAAAAAATAAGTATAAAATTTGTATCTATGTCTTGGTTAGATAATAAATAATTTCTTTGAAAATAGTAGTTGGAATTACTCCTCCAAGAACTGTCAAGTATGTTTCTTCTTTTTTTTAAATTGAAGTATAGTTAGTTAACAATGTTGTGTCAGTGTCCAGTGTACAGCAGGGTGTTTCAGTCATCCATATACATACAATAGTCCTTTTCATATTATTTTTCATTATGGGTTACTACCAGATATTGAATATAGTTCCCTGTGCTATACAGATGAAACTTGTTGCTTATCTATTTTATATATAGTAGTTAGTATGTTTCTTTATGTTCAGAAATAATGCTGCTGACCACTAGAAGCAAATGTGACTTCAAAGTCCTTGAGCAGAGGGAACAAGACTTTCTCTTTGCATGTAAAGCTAGGGCCAGAACAACTCCCTGGTTCAGAAGAGTCGATGGGAAGATGATCATTGTTGGTTTCATCATTTGTATCATGAAGATAAAGCTACCAGTTGAGTTACTGGTTTACTGAAGCACAGTTTTGGTCACAGTTCTTGCCCACAAATATGGGCAGCTTTGGAGTTTCACTTTTCCAGAAATGAGAGAGATGAGGAGGGGTGGGGAAGGGGGAGGTAGAAGGAAGAAGGAGTTGGGGGGAGGGGAAAGAGGGAAGGGAGAGTCATGGACTAAGTGCACCTCACTGTCGAATTTCATGGGTTATCTTCAGTCCGTCGGCAAACATTGAATATCTACTGTGTGTTCAATGTTTAATTCAGTTCATTGCCCTCTTTTCTTTGCCTTTGTCTGTCCTGCCTGGGTCTGGCAGCACTTTGGACCCTGAGTTCCAGGGCACATGGTGATGTTAGAGAGAGTGGTGACCTGGAAGATGCCTGGGACCCTGAAACCTCTGTGTAACCACCTCTAATTCCAGAATATTCATCTCTGGGCTCTTATTTAAGAGAGAAATACATTTCTACTTGCTAATTTGGTACTATTCAGGTTTTCTTTTATGTACAGTTATACTAAATCCTCAGTGATAGAGATACTTATATATGTATGTAAAGGAACCATGACAGACAGTTTTTGGTTTGTAAATCTAAATGGCATTTTCACAGGAAACTCTTCTTATCCAAGAGAGGCTCTCAAATTTTATGGTTAAGTTAAAAAAAAAAAAAAACCTACACACATTCAGCAATGATTAAACAATAGCAGAAGTATTTTCATGTAAAGATGAGGCTAAAGAAATAAAATTCAAAAAATAGAACGGTCTATAAAACTTTATTATGTAGTAATAAGAATAGCAATGATAATTCTAACATTAAAATTTTAAAGAAAAATATTTACAGTGGAGTATTAAATATATAAACATTTATATCACTAAAATAAACAATGCAGGGTTGCAAAAATCTATTAGCAGCATTTGCTTTATGAATTAGTTTAGTGTTGGATTAAGGACAAGATTTTTCCACCTAATGCTGTTTCTCATTCTTAGATAACTATTAATAGGTCACCTTTCTAATAGAATGGTCCTGGTTGTCTGCTAAGTATTTTAATGTGTTGTGATTAATTTGCTTGGACAGAGAAGTAGATAGAGTAAAACAAAAACCCCAGCATTGAAATGGGATGAGATGTTGAGAGATGTGGGATTGTTAGTCAGACATGGAGGTGTCTTATTTTGACACAAAGCTCTCTGTCTAACCATTCTGAAGGGATAATAAAGCACAAAGCATGTGGTCTGGAGTCCTTGACAGGAGGGACACTGTTTGATTAATGAGATGTGATATATAGTTGATTGATTTTAGAGCACATTTGGTGGTTTTCACAAGTGATCCATCTTAATTTTGGATATATTATCAATATACTCAGCAAATGTCATTGGCGATGCCTGTTACAATAGACGTGTTTTTCTATGAAAAGTCTTAATTTTTGCCATAATTCATTATTTGTGTCTAGTTCAGACCCAGTTTTATGTAATTTCCCATAAATATTGGTCTTGATAGCAATACAGAGAAGAAACTCTTTTACTACTATCCTATCTTTGTTAATATTAAATCTAAATACTGCTATATAGTAACAGTACATAATTGAATCCGTCACATACTATGTTAGATTAGTTACAAATTATATGGGATTTTTTTGTATATCTGAGGGCTTGCTTCTGGACTATTCTGTTCCTTTGGTTAATCTGCATCAGTGCAGTACTAAGTTAATACAGTGTAATAGTAATAATTGATATCTGATAAGACAAGGAACTTACTGCTTTGCTTCCTATTAAATACTCAGGCTCCTTTAGGAAAGTTGATTTCCCACATTAATTATAGAATCAGCATTTTTAATTCCTCCCCCAAAAGTGATTTCTTAAAAACTAGAATTATCACTAATTTGTAGATCAATTTTTGAAGGAATGGTGTCTTTCTAATTGTAAATATTTTAATCCACGAGTAAAATACATAGATGCATTGATTTAGGTGTTCTTTAATGGTTTTCAATAAAATTTAATCATTTGATCCATAAAGTCATTGTGTATCTTTTTTCCAGATTTATTTCTGGATATGTTATATTTTGGTTGTTTAAGTTATATTTTCTATCTATTTATTTGTAGTGTAGAGAAATATAATTATTTTTGTAGTTTGATTTTGTATTCAAAATTTGCTAGTCTCTCATACTAATTCTAATATATCTGTAAATTTTGGGGGGCCAGCTATGTAGAGCAAGGATTATAAACTCCAGCCTCTGGACCAAATTCTACCTGTTCTTTATTTTGTAAATGAGGCTTTATTGAAACACAAGCACACTCATTTGTTTATATATTATTTATGGCCATCTGCATGATACAGATTTGAATAGTTGTAACAGAGACTACAGGGACAGCAAAGCCTAAAATATTTACTGGCTTGCCTTTTATATAAAATGTTTGCTAACCTCTGATGTAGACAATAATGTTCACTCCCCTGCCTCCCCAAAAAAGACACACAAACATGTTTTCTTTATAATCTTTACACCTTAATTATTCTTAATATAATGGTAGGGCATCTAATATGGTATTGAATTGAAAGTGTTCATATTGGGTAAATTTGCCTTGTTCTTACACTATACAGAATTGCCTTCACCATCTTGTCATCAAGTATGCCTTAATACAGCTACCTAGGTTGTTACCGAAAAATCGGCCTCTGTACCCTGAAAGACAAATTCAAACTCAGAGACAGAGTCCTTGGGAGCAGTGGAAAAGAGCAGCTTTATCGCTTTGCCAGGCAAATGGGAGTCACAGCAGGCTAAAGCCTCAAAGGCTATGAACCCATTTGGGATTGGGGTTGAGGTTTTGTAAAAAAAACACCATTCTACTCTCTGTTTCTAAGAGTTCAGCCTTTTAGATTCCACATACAAGTGATACAGAGTTTTTATCTTTATCTGTCTGACTTATCTCAGTTAGCATGATGCCCTCAAGGTCCATCCATTTTATTGAAAGTGGCAAGGTTTTCTTATTTTTCATGGCTGAGTAATATTTTGCTATGACTATAAAATATAAATAAATCAATATCTCACACCTTCTTTATCTCTTTATCTGTTGACCAATACTTAGGTAGTTTATATATCTTTACAAATGTGAATAATGCTGCAAAGAACATGGGAGTGCAGATCTCTCCTGTTTTCATTTTCCGTAGATGTATACCCAGAATCTGTGATTGCTAGCTCATTTGAAAGCTCTATTTTTCATTTTTTGAGAAACCTTCATACTGTTTTCCATAATGGCTGCACCACTTTACATCACCACCGACAGTGCACAAGGATTCCCTTTTCTCCACATCCTTGCCAACACTCGTTACCTCTTATCTTTTTGGTGATAGCCATTCTAACAGGTGTGAGGTGATACCTCATTGTGGTTTTGATTTGTATTCCCCTAATAATTAGTCATGTTGAACACCTTTTCATGTACCTGTGGGCCATTTGTATGTCTTGTTTAGAAAATGTCTACTCAGTTCCTCTGCCAATTTTTAAAATCAGGTATGTATGTATATATGTATGTATGTATATATTTGCTATTGAGTTGCATGAGTTCTTTATATCTTTTGGGTATTAATCCTTTATCAGATATATGATTTACAAATATTTTCTCCCATTCTGTAGATTGCCTTTTCATTTTGTTAATGATTTTATTTGCTATGCAGAAGCTTTTTAGTTTAATGTAGTCACACTTGCTTTTGTTTTTGTTGCTAAAGCCAGTGTCAAAGAGCTTACCCCTGTTTTCTTCTAGGAATTTTATGGTCTTAAATTCTTAGGTCTTAAATTTCAGTCTTTAATCCAATTTGAGTTGATTTTTGTGTATGGTATAAAGTAGGAGTCCAGTTTCACTTTTTGCATGTGGCTGTCAATTTTTCCAACATAATTATTGAAGAGACTGTCCTTTCCCCGTTGTATATTCTTGGCTCCTTTGTTGTAAATCAATTAAAAGCATATGCAGAGGTTTATTTCTAGGCTTTCTGTTTTCCTTTATTGATCTGTAGGTCTGGTTTTATGACAATCTATGTATCTGGTTTTGATAATTATAGTTTGTGATATGGTTGGAAGTCAGGAAGTATGCTTCCAGCTTTGTCCTTCCTTATCATGATTGCTTTGGTTATTCTGGGTCTTTCATGGTTACATAAGCATTTTAGGATTGATTTCTATTTCTGTGGAAAATGGCATTAGATATTTGATAGGGTTTGCATCAAATCTGTAGATTGTTTTGGGTACTTTGAAATTTTAACATTATATTTTACCAATCTGTGAGCACAGAATATTTTTCCAGTTCAGTTTCTTTTTCTCAGCTTTTCACATTGCAGTATTACTTAAGCTGTGGACTTCTCATATATGGCCTTTATTATGTTGAGGTATAGTCTCTCTATACCCCCATTGTTGTGAGTGAATGATACTCATTTTGTTGTGATGTGTAATACTCATTCACTTGCAGATGTTGAACCACCCTTTCATTCTTGGAATAAATCTCTGTGATTATGATGTATGATCCTTTTAGTGTACTGCTAAATTTGCTAATATTTTGTTGAAGATTTTTGCATCTTTGTCCATCAGGGATACTGACCTGTATTTTCTTTTCTTGTAGATTTTTGTCTGGTTTTCGTTCCAGGCTAATGCTGGCCTTTTAAATGAGTATGGAAGTGCACACTTCTCTTTTATTTTCTGGAAGAGCTTGAGAAGAACTGGTGTTAATTCTTTTTCAATATGTTTGGTGGAATTCATTTGTGAAGCCATGTGGTCGTGGATTTTCTTTGTTCAGACCTTTTAATTACTGATTCAATCTTCTTACTAGTAATTAATCTCTTCAGATTTTCTGTTTCTTCATCATTGAGTCTTGGTAGTTTGTATGTTTTTAAGAATTAATCCATTTCATCCAGGTTGTTCATTTTTTCTAGTTCATAGTAGTCTCTTATGATTGTTTGCATTTCTGTAATATCAGTTGTAATGTCTCTTTTTTCATTTCTACTTTTATTTATTTGAGTCCTCTCTCTTTTTTATTGGCAAGTCTTACTAAAGGTTTGTCTAATTTTATCATCTTTTCCAAAACCAGCTCTTACTCTCATTGATCTTTTCCATTTTCATTTTAGTCTTCATTTCATTTATTTCTGCTCTGATTTTTGTTATTTAGTTCCTTCAACAAACTTTGGGCTTCATTTGTTCTTTTTCTAGTTCCTTTAGTGCACAGATGCAGAATAAAGAATAAAAAAGCAAGGGAAAGACAAGCAAACATATATCTAAACATTTCAAAGCCTATGAATAATTTAATTAAAGTTTTGATTAGACAGATTGTCAGTGTCCTCCTTTGTAAATTCATGCTGTCAGTTATTTTTATCACCAAACAACATGGGACAGAACTTCTAGCTATAACTATGTTAATCTTTAATGAGCATCACAAAATAATGAATCATACACATACTTTTAAAAGTATGCCATCTTAGAATTTAATATCTTAAAACTTTGTCCATGGTTTCTTAAATTATGTACACCATCATACAGTTATCAACAATATATCTTCACTGTTTCTCAAATGAGCTTGTTAAACACAAAGTAAGATACTGTTTTAATCTCTAAATGTATAAAATTTATTCTAAAATTTATAACTACCTCTACACAATATCCAATATTCAGCATTAATTGATGCAGCAAATCAAATACATTGTGTAAAATGATTTTTTCAGGGAAATCTTGTTGAAGGTGTGCATTATAATTGGTACAAGAATATATTTAGAGCAATTCAAAACATAATTTAAAAATAGACAAGTAGAATTACATTATAATGGTAGGCTATCCTACTCCATTAGACATCTCTAGTAACCGCATAGACAAGAATCATAAAGGATTGTTATGCTATGAATTCTAGTACACTTATGATTTTTGAAAACAATTCAAACTTACAAGGTCATCCTATAACTCTAACAAACCAGTTCACCTTATACTATTCTTTTCCAAATAATCATGCATCTGGAATGTTTTATGGATTGTAGAAGGGTAGCAGTACTATTTCAGTCAGAAAGAAAAATCTCACACACATGAAAGAAACCTAACATTTTAAGTTATCAGAGTTAACAATGGTTATAAATGAAGTGTGTTCAAATTTTCAGGAAAATAAAATGGAAACTAATTTTATTTTTATCTTACTCTTTTGATTTTTTATAAAATAATGACTAGGAAGTTGCTTCATTTCTGCCTAAGCAATAAAATGTTTAGAGTTAAGAAATTGTCTGGTGAATTCATAATCATAAACAGATAACAAGGTAATTTATGTAAAAATGTTGAGAGACTAGATATACAAATGGACAATGGCCAGACTATATCTGAAAACAGAATTCTGGTCACAATCTGCAGCAACCTGACTTGTAAAGAAGTCAGACTATCTCTTGTAACAATCCAGGAAACCGAACAATAACCCTTGTAATGATTTGTGCCCAAGTCCAGGACTTAACAAATGATAACCACCTTAAGTTTTGTACCAGCTTTCAACTGGGACCAACGAGAGAAAGTCCAATATCCACCTCTTACCAATCACACATAGGATGCCCCACTTCAGGTTAGCCCATTTTTAGTTTCCCCATGCCAACTGTCTCCAACTAAGTTATACCCTAAATTCTCCCCTTTTTTACACAGTATGAAGCTTTCTGATTACTCTGCTTGTCTTTCAGTCTTTGCCAAATGCATGGGATGGTGTCTGACTCTCTTGCTATAGGAAGCTCTAAGTAAATAGCCTTTGCTTGTTCTCGTTTGGTCAGTCTTTATAACCACAGTGTAATTTACACAATTGTCTGATTTGTGAAAGAATTTATAACATATATATCAGACTTCTCTAATGAAGATAAATATGAATTAGTTATTGTGTATACCATTGTTAACCCATGTGGTTACCAATAAAACTTACTGATTCAAAGATTTTAAACAAGATTGTCATCATTTAGGCTAGGATTTCTTGAGTACTGGCTAGAAGCGTATCTCTGAGATAATACAAAGGACTGCCTTGTTAAATCAGACTCATATGATCAGAGACCTTACCCAATATTAAGCTTTAATTATGGTTTCAAGGATACAAACAATCAAGAGATGAACAAAGTAGAAAGACATCTACTTTTTACTTTGAAATATCTTTGAAAACATGTTTTTATTGAGGTAGTTACTTTTCATTCATATTTTATATATAATTAGATGACTCCATACAATAAGATTTAAAAAAAAACTGTCTAATTTCTGACTTTATTTTTATAATATTGTTAGAAAAATACTACCAAGCACAAGGAAACTGTATTAGTGAAATACGATTAGAATCTGTCATTGACTGTCTTATTCTAATCTTTATCACTATTTGAGGCATCTTCTCTCCCCAAACTCTTCCTGTGTGAACATCTATGGAATTATAACTGTAGCTGTGTTCTTAGAATTACCCATTAGTCTTTGTAATTCAACTCTTTAAGACCAGTGACTTCATTCTTTCAATATGGTAAGTTCTGGGACCCTATCTACTTTTGTTCTTTTCAAATGAGGCTTAGCAGAGCATGTTGGCCTTTTTGACCAGGTGATAATTAACTTCTATTTCTGTCTAGGATTCTTTCTATTCAGACATTTTACATTTCTGAATTTCTGTAATCAACACATTAAGTGAACTTAAAATGTTGATAGCAGAAATGCCTCTATGTTTCCCTTCAGAAAGTAACATTGTTCTAAAAGAGGGCTGCCAGTGTGTCCCAGGCTTCCAAAAAGGGTTTAGACACAGGACGACATTATCTGAAGCAAGTTAGGATTAAAACCCTTTTTTTTTAATGAGAAAAAAATAATATGAATGCAAAGAACCTCAAAGGCTGTCTATTCAAAATCTCTAACTTTGGGAAGAAAGAAGCAGAGATTCAGAGAGATTTCACAGGTTGGACAACATACCAGCTCTCTTAGTCCTGTCCTGAAACTGCTGCTTTATGTGTTCAAACTATTTAGTAAGCAGCTTCTCATGGTGGAGACAGATCGCCTAATTGTCTTCCATGTCCAAAATGGATGTGGACATTGTCAGGGAAACTCAGGTAATTCCAGTGATCTTTAATTAGCTGTCTCTACAGATCCAAGTTAGTTTCATATTGTAACATTTCCCAGGCAGGATGCCAGGATCAGAAAAATAAAGCAAAGTCTTCATTATATATGACAGTGAACTACGGAAGTAACAATGACAGCTTGAAAAGAGTAAGTACCTGCATACACAGAAGCAATGGCATGGAATACACTGAACATGATTTTTTTTACAGTGCATTTCAAACAATTGCTTTCCAGAGTGGTATTTTGTCTTTTCTTTCTTAAAATAAAAGGAGATACAATTCTGAATGGCTATGGAAAGCTTTATGACACTCAATTATTATTGAAGAGTTTATTTTTTATTCAATGAGGAGTAGTTCTACGTAATTATCAGTCTTATTGCACAGATATATGTCTACATCAGAAGAATTCAGACATTTTTATTCAAAGCAAACATCTAGGGCTATTTGAATTCTAAAGTTTGCAAAGTTATGTATGCCAAACAACACTAACAGTATTAGAAATAATTCATCATAGTTAACATTTTTCTTCTACTCTTCATTTCAACATATAAGATAGAGCACAGAAATTAATATTGTTACAAATGTAACATTTTCAGTAACTCAAAGGTTAAAAAAAATTGGCAATAAAAATAAACATGTGCAAAGGAACAATAGGTAATGAACCCCTCTCCTACTATAAGTTTACAGATCATGCTGTTTATCTCGTAAAAAATAACTGTTTACTAATTTGGGAAGTACCAAATCTGTCTAAAGCATAGACAAATATTCACTCTATAAAATAAAACAAATAACTGATCAATCTTTTTAGCCTCCACATAATGGTATTTTGTGTCTTAATATTTCTCCCAAATCATAAAACACCTAAAAATGGTATGTTATAAAATGTTATTCAGAAGATACAGTTCTTTCAAAATAATTTAATTTTCTTAAATCAGTTGTTCTGCTCTGAAACTATTGTCCTAAATGAAAAAAGTAAGATTATATAAATCTTATAAGTAGATCATTGGTGTCCCCATGTTTTTCATGATTTCATCATTGGAATGCATTTCACAGCTGTTACATGCAGTGTATGTATATGTAAAGAGCACTACATTTGCTACTATTTCTTCCACTCTACATGACAAATTCATTTCACATCTCTTCAACTAGTGTAAGTGTTTTTATAAACTGTAAAAAAAAATTGTGTGAAAGTAATTTTGAGAGCTTCAGCATAGTTTCCATGGCTACATAAAACACTTTACTGGTGTAGATATAATCTAGAAAATTTCAGTTGTTGACTTTTATTCACATTATTTATTTGAGCTGAATTACCAAGAATTATACTCTGAATATTTAACAGGACATAGTTTAACAAGTCCATGTAATCTATGTATCATACTTTTTTGGATACTTTAAATCTATAAAATCTTTCCTTTTTTTCCTTTCATTTCTTTTCTTTCTTTTCCCATTCCCGTCTTCCTTCCTTCATTTTTTCCTTCCTTCCTTTCTTCTTTCCTTCCACCTGGTAATTGAATTGTAAAATGTTGGGGAAAGTCAGACATTAAATGATTGATTTCTACAACTGATGTCTTGAGAGTGTGGTCAACAGTATTTCTGTTATAGATCTGATCTGTTTATTGCAGAACAGTTTAGCAGTTGTGTATGAAAGGACTCTGTTCTGCTCTAAGATCACTTCCAGGCTTCTCTTCATTTTCACGTATATCTTCAGAGATTTATGCATTTATGTTTGAAGAAGCAAAACGGACCTAAATTAGTACAGAATAAATGGTGTCTTACTGATGCCAATATCAGGAGATGAGCAACCAGTCTAGTACTACAGGTCAAGTTAAGGAAAGAACTAAAGTAAAACTTCATTTTTGCAAATTAATTTTGTTGAATATGTCAATTCAACTACTATTTGCTTATCTAGAACAAGGTGTATGGATTGGGACAGGGGCCTTTAGTTGGATGTAGCACACTGCAGCACCCTGATAAACTACTTGGCCTCAAGGCATTGTCTGCCAGTGCCTAGGATGTTGAGAAAAAGAAAAGCCACCATACTGCACAGTTAAGAAGCATTTCACTTAACATGAAGAAGGAATCCTGAAGCCAAAGTGACTGGAACATTTCAGGAAAGGAGATTTGAGACTATCTAGTTGTTTGCTGGTAGGGAGAGAAAGAGGGAGAACAGAAAAGTCTAAGGCAATAGTCCCCAAACATGTTTACCTGTTAGCATCACGTAGGGAGCTTTAAAATGATACATATTCCCCAGTCCCACACAAGACAAATTCAGTTCCAGTTTCTGAGGTGAGTCCCTGGATTAGTCTTTTCTAAAAGTCTACCTAAATGACTGTAATATGCAGCAAAAACTAAAAACAGCTTTGAGCTCTGTGGCCAAAAGTGATATCGCATCTATTCATGGTATAGGATGTATACTTTGGTCATTAGTAATTTGACATTGCTTTATTAGTGCATTTCATTTAGTTTGTTTTGCCGTGTTTTGTTTCTGCAAGTGACTTTTTTTTTATAACATCTGGATGGATAAGTGTATATTTGACTCTAAGTAACTAACCTTCGTGTAATTTGTTGACTTTGTTGCCCTACTATAACAGTTGTATTTAATTAAGTTACAGTGGTTTAATGGTGTCTTACAGGTATCATATATCTAAGTTACCCACAAACTTCTCCACACCATCATAATCAATGGAGTCCAGAAAAATAGTTTATTTAGGATGTAATGTAATTTGTAATTACCTCTTTGAATAATTAGAGCTTCCTTATGGGGTGGGCATGAAGGGGTTATAGATGTGTCACAAGGTGTTGATCCCCTCTGCTCCCTTAAAGACAGAGTTGAGTTCAGGTGCCTAGAAATGGCTGACCTTATATCTCTGTCTGTAAATAACTTTAAGTCTCTTTCAGAGACAGTCTGATAAGAGACATCTAAAAACAAAACCCATGGTCAACAGGTACAAACAGAATGAACGAATTAGCTACCATCCTCTTGTACAATTAGCAAAACCAAAGAGATGCTCTCCCACCTGAACATCTTCTGGAGTTGCAACTACCTAGCGCTCAGCTGCACAGGGAGTATAATGGGCCTTATGAGAGCAATCAAGGAAGCAAGCACTGTGTGCAGGCTAAGCAAGACTGACAGGGAAGGTGGCAGTGAGGCAGGGTGGAGCTCCTGCCAGGTACGGGGCTTGGCAGCAGCCAACTTTAATCTCATTTCACATGTATTAAATATGTGTTGTGTATGTGCACACATGTATGTGTTTATGTATTTGTATATAAGAAAATATACTGTTTTTCCCACTGGGGTTCCTAAAGAAGCCTCCAAATTCCCTTCAGTTTGCATTAGTTTACCATAAGACTATTACCACTTTCTTTGCCATGACTGAAAAAAATGGGAAGCACCAATATAGTTTAATGTTAAATCTATCAGAAGCACTATGAACAATACAGATTGTCACAGTCAAGGTGATAGGGTTATTGTATTCCTTGGCTATCATTTCATAGAGTATATTTCCAACTTACTTCATCTTCTTTCTACTACAAAACCACTCATCTTTGACTTTTGGAGGACCAATAAACTCAGCAACTTGCAGATCTTTGGTTTTAATAGGGATACAATTTAAAAAGAGTATATCAAATTCATCTTAGGAGACACAGAATTAAGTATTATGTGGTAACATGTTATATGTTAATTATAATACACGTTATAATATATTATATGATATAAATATAATTAAATATATAATGAATTGGAAGGAATATTCTGAAGTGACTAGATGTTTGAAGGCAAGACAGTAAGCAACCAGAAATTAGACTACTACTTTCAGTGCTATTTGTGATTCTCAAAGTCATCTAAGTTTTAACTGACAATTATAGAAACCTTTTCTGAGCCAACTTGGAGTAGACTATTAATCAGTATTTGTCTTAGAAGATTTTTATAATAACTTAAAAAATAACTATAGAAGGAATAACTAAGAGAACTCCATTCACTTACAATTCAACTCAATTCAGCAGATATTTATGGTCTGTTAAGGGAATAGAACATGGAATGTTTCAAAGCCTTGATAACATCATTTGCTAAACATACTATGAATTGGATTATACAAGGAATTGTATAATAGGTAGGACAATGATTTATTTTTCCCAGACTTATATATCCCACTTGGGAGACAGAAATAAGTCTAGTAAAATAAAACTGAAAGCAGATAAAGCCTTTTATTGCTTTCTAAGTATATTCTTAGTTTCTTTATTTCTCTACAGAGATTGGCCTATTATTGTCTACACAATCTAAAGTTTCCTCAGTTATGTCACTTAAGACCTAAACCTCCACAAAATGAATACATACTCATTTGGCTTTGTGCCTTCTCGTTTTGTGCCTAATCTCCTTCTCTGACTCCTCAGTTATGACCTTACTATTTAAGGGGTCTTATCTAGCCACACTAGCTTTGAGGTGAGGACACACTACTAGTCATATGCTCTTTAGTTTGAGACAGTATGCTCATTTTACCATTGGTATTTATATTTTAAAATCTATCTTCAAAAATGAAAGTGTCATAGATACAGAGAACAAACAGGTGGTTGCCAGAAAGGGTGAGAGAAATAGGTGAGGGAAACTAAGAAGTTCAAACTTCCAAGTACAAAAGTAATGAGTCACGGGTAAGAAGCGTACAGTGTAGGGAATGAAGTCAATAATAACCTAATATCTTTGTATGGTGACAGATAGTAACTAGGCTTATCATGGTGATCATTTTGAAATGTATAGAAATATTGAATCACAGTGTTGTACACCAGGAACCAACGTAGGGTTGTAGGTCAATTATACTTCAAGAATAAACAAACTCGTAGAAAAAGAGATTAAATTTGTGGTTACCTGAAGCAGGAGGTGGGGGAGGTGGAATTGAATGAAGTCAATCAAAGGGTACATATACATACTTCCAGTTAGAAGATAAATAAGTCCTAGGGATGTAATACAACATGATAAATATAATCAACACTGCTGTATAGATGAAAGTTGTTAGGAGAGTGAGTCCTGGGAGTTCTCATTACAAGGAAATTATTTTTTTCCTTTTTTTTTTTTTTTTTTGTGTCTATATGGGATGATGGATGTTTACTAAACTTACATGGCAATCATTTCATGACATATGTAACTCAAATCATTATGCTGTACACCTTAAACTTATACAGTGCTTTATGTCAATTATATTCCAGTAAAACTAGAAGGGAAAAATGAGAGAATGTAGAATATACTCTTTAAAGGACTTACATAGTTTAAAAAATGAATTTAAAAATTCTTGTAAAGGGCTTTCTTTGAATTTAAATTCATGGTTATCTTGGTTCAACAATTCAGAAAAATAGAAAAGCACATATTTATCCAAGAAATATCTGATCAGAGGTTATTATTTAAGAGTAAAGTATTAGAAGCTACAAGTTATAAATAGTATATATAACTTATGATCAGTTTAAGTTACACATTTCAATAAATACTATTTTGTAATCTTCGAAATTATTCATTGTTCATTGTTTTAATTAAATTGTTCATTGATTTAATTAAAATAAAACATATTACTCATGTAAAAATCCTGTAAGTTACTTTGTAAAGAGTCAAGTGTTCTTCCTGCCAAATATTATTTTCAAAGAACCACATTTTTCAAACTGCTTTACAACATTCCACATATTTTGCTAATGCAAGGATTATTATTCTTCCAGTAAGTACATTTTGATGAGACAGAAACCAGATGTAGACACTATTATTTCCTAAAGCAACATATTTCCAGACTCTTAAAGAGATCCATGAGTTCCTGATATATGAGAAGCAAGTTATTTATACTAAAGACCTCAAGAACATTATAAAATACTTAATAATTTTCAGTTTTGCAAATAAAATTAACTTGCTAATGGTTTCCTATTAATCATTTTGTCTCCACAAAAATATACAGTGAATAACTTGTAAGTTGAATGTGCTATATGCTCCTTGGTAAGAGAAATAAAAGATACAATTAGAGAATCTAAAAATTAGCAGCATTGCTGTTCTATTAGTTTGCTACGTAAAACAAAATCACATGTAAAGTAAATCTTGGGTATTACTGAAGACTCAGACAGTAGCTTTAATAATGTATACAGGTTTTGTTTGTTTTTGTTTTTGTCTTCATGATGATTATAAATCAAGTGATCTTTTAAATTTGTATACAACTGAGCCAGTCAATTCTCCTCAGGTAGCTAGGAAATACTATTACTCATTGATCAAAGCTTTCAGCAAATCTTAACTGCTTGTCAACTGTTCAACAGCTGATTTCATCAGTTATTTTTCAGTTGAAGATAAACGTGCATTCCTTCTGCATTACTCATCCAGTTAAGAGTGCATTTTTCATTGCATTTTTAAAAAGATTCACTCTTTCAGATGTGAGCAATGTAATTCAGTCATTGAAGGTATATTGCCTTTTCAATGCATTGGAAATAATAGCCTTTAATTATTTACAAATATTTAACTAGATTTCAAAATAATTTTCCCAATAGATTTTTTAAAATTCTAAAACATGATTCTCCCCAATGATTTTTTAAAAATACTTATTCTAAGCACAATGGAGAGCTTAAAAATTATCTGTGTGATTAAAAATATTTAGAAGCATGTTTTATTTGGATACTTAATGCCAAAGTAGTATTTTTACCTGAATTATCTAGATAGTAACATTAATTATTTATTATTCTCTAGCCACAGTCTACCTCCATGATGGGAATAAGTTGTCTGTTGCACAGATGAACATGTGCATATTTTTCTACACAGTTTTTCAAAATCTAATAAATAGCATAATCATGCTTTTCATGTAAGCCAAGCATACTCTAAAATTGCATGTCGTTCCCAAAGCAATAATTGAATTAATTATTTTATCTGAAACTGTTGGATTAAGACATATAGAGTAATGATGCTTTATACAATATATATCTGCACATAATATCAATATAAGCCAATTAAGAAATGAAATTCCTATGCTCTGTGGTTTCTTTTTTAAAAGCCCATGCCCCTGTGACATACGATCTTTCTTTAAATATGGTGTGGATGTATTTCTATCACCATTTCAATGCCACAGTAAATTTAACATCATCCCATGGTTGACATCATGAAATTACAGAACAACATAGTGCCATAGATCAGAGATGGGTGGCAAAGAAACTGTCTAAACATAAAATCCGATATTCTTTTCCAAATTTAAGACAAGGCTTAAATGACTAAGTATTCCCTTGTGAGGCTTATAAGCATTTTTCCAGGGCATGTGGTCCAGTGTTCTCAGAGGCATGGGTGATGCTTTTGTGCTTGTCTTCTGTGGTGAAATCAAGAAGTTTGCATAAGTTATTTTCTTTTGACTGAGATTTCCTTGAATCCTGGGAGTCTTAAATAATAGGAGCAATAACAATTAAACCACCTCCTCTACATTTTGTGAATAGGCTTTGGGCTAGGACACTCCCTTACTGCTTGGCCCAGACCATTTATGATTCTGACTCAGCATTCACTTCTTCTTGCACTGAGACTGGATTAGCCAGTAGTGAAATCTTAGGGTCTTCTTGGTTCTTTTTTTAAAGCAAGTACCCTGTCCTAAGCATGCCCTGTGGCTCTCTTACACTCAAGTGCTTTGAATGTCCTCCATAACTCCACAAAGAAATTCTCTCCTGGGCTTTTCCTCCGAGGATTTAGAAGGCCTACTGTGTGTCTCAACCATAATCTTTTGCCCAAGCAAGCGTGGATGTTTTGATCGCTTACAGTATTTTTGGACAATACCCACAATGTATCCTCCCTTCATGGGTTCTGAGTTAGATGAAACAGTAACAGGAAACTTGCATCAATCCTTCAGGTCCCCAGACATCTTAAAACAAACACAGTACTTTGCAAATAAGATTTGTTTGGCTCCCTCTGGACCCAAGGACCAGAGTCTCACATTGGAAACATGGGCTGCCATCTTCAAGACTTCTGTAGGGCTGGGTAGGGGATGGAGAAAGCAGATTCTTTCTACATTTAGATTTTTAAGTGAGATTTTTCTTGATTTGGTATCCTTTTGATTACTGTGAACTTTTGACTGTTTCCAGATTTGACAAAATTGTTTTAACCAGTTTCTGGTTGTTTTCTTGATGTTTCTGTGAGTGAATAATGGGAGTTTGGAGCTACCTACTCTGCCATTTTGCAGACAGCTATTATTATTATTTGAACTATTGTCTCAGTTGGGAAAACCCCCTGGAACTTACTGTCCCTCAATCTCTCTATTTTATTCCTATTTATTAGTCTCCTGCTGTATTTATTTCCCTCATTACCCAGATTAAGTTTAATATTGCATGATTTCAACCACTTTTTCCAAATATCCTAAATTCCCTTTCTCTATTCCCTTTCTATATTATACTTTTATTCTTACTGCTTTTGCAATTGCCCAGCTATGGATGAAACCAGGCAATTGCTTTCTCCTTTCCAAATGTGGGTTTCTGGCTCTGACCAGAACACCACCGAACTGTTTGAAATTGCTGTTAATTCCTGGTCTAACCTCAGTTGGATTCCAACACTGCTCTGCTACCTTCCTGTGTTTCTCTAGTTTGTTTGCTTTCTCATTATCTACCTTTTACATTTTTCTTAACATCATTTCTTCTTTCCCCTTGCCCTCATTAATTACTTTTTTTTTTCACCTAACAAAGAAAATAGATATCATCAGGAAGCAAGATGTTGACTATTGTACACTCGGTCCATAAACCAGATTACATTTGCACCCATCATGTACTTTTTCCTGCTAACAAAATCAAAAAGGTTTCCTTTTTCCCATCCAAGGCTAAATCTTCTACATCTGCAGCCCTTCTTCATATATCTTAGTGACTCTGACTCTGTGTTGTTAATTACCTACTTGATTTGCCTAAGCCAGCTTATACTGGCTCACGACAACTGATGGATGAATTTTAAAGAATTTGGTCATGTTCATTGGACATGATAAAGAAATAAGCTTCTGCTTGGTAACTGTATTTATCTTAGCACTGGGTTTATAATTACTTTTAATTAAGTATGTTATTTATTTTCATTATCTAAAATTAAACAGTAAATATAACATTATTACTGTCCCTAAGAAAATCTCTAAATATGTGAAGGAGATTAAGAGTTGAACTTGAATGAACATTACAAATACATTTGATCTTGAATAATCATGAAGCATTTCGTAGTTTTAGATTGTGTAGGATTTTAGTATTCATTGAAAAAGATCTGCGTGTAAGTGAACCCATACAGTTAAAACCTGTGTTGTTCGAGGATCAACTGTAAATAGATAGATAGATATAGACATATTTGTTTTTTTCTTTTAAAAGGGAAACTAGCTTTAAAACAATGATATCCTATATATATTCTGAGTTTACTGTATGTTTTAAGTGCTTTGAAACTTTGTATGCTCATTGAGGCAGAGATCCCCAAATTCTGTCTATTCTTTCCTAGTAACAGTATGATGATCTTTTTCAGTACAGCAATGTGTCCAGTTAAAAAAAAAATCACCATTTCTGAAGTTCCTTTGCAGCAAGGTGTAATGATGTGACCAAATTCTAGCAAATAACTTAAGCAGAAATTGTGTGGGACTTTAGAAAAGCTAGAATGGTGGAACTAGAAAGAGTAAAGGAGCTCCAGAAAGTAATCTCTTTTTTCCCTAGACTTTCTGTGTATCTAGGGACTGAAAGAAGAATGTCCTCCTTCTTTTTGTAATTTTTCAAAAGCATTAAACATTAGATCCCATTTATGAGAATTTTGCACTGAAAAAATAGAGGAGTGGAAACTGAGTAATTATCTTCCTCCCATATCATATATTTTCCTTCTCCTGTTAATTTTTAACCAGTATACTGGCTAAGATGCAGTGTTTTAATGATGAGATATTTTGTGTGGTTTTGGTTCACATATCCATTCAACAGAACCAAACATTTTAAGGTTTTAATTTTTTGGATGGTGACCAAATTATGTTTATATTAAATTAGATCAGACTCTTTTTGATTTATATATTTTCTAATTTATGTCCCATTTTATTTTAAAAAGAATACAAATGACTTACAAATAAGTGTAAAATGTAGCAACATGAAGTAAATTTAAATAAACTTAGGAAAATGAATAAAGAATAAATTAGATTAAAGAAGGCCTGGGAACCAGAGCATGACTAGTTTCCAATATCCCTGGCATCAACTCAGATGAACTTACAAGGAGCAGCCTGTATGTTTGAGGATACATTCTTGAAAATACAACAGGAAGAGGGAAAAATAATACCTAAATATTTAATATCTATATTGATGTTGTCCAATGAAATAGCCACATGTGATTTAGACACTTGATATGTGTGTGGCTAGTCCAAATTGAACAGTCCTACATATAAGATATACTCTAAATTTCAGACCTAGAATAAAAAAGAAAGTAAATATTTCATTAAGCTTTATAGACATTACATATTTAATGATAATGTTTTTAAATATTATATTAAATAAAATATATTATTAAAATTAATTTTATCTTTTTTTTCATTTTGAGTGGATACTAAATATTTAAAATTACACAGGTGGCTTGCAATTGCAATTCATTTTATTTCTTTAGGGCAGCACTGGTCCATATAGTAAAACAACTTTATTACTCTAGGAAATTACCTCTATACCTAATGCAGGCAGTCCTCACTTTGCATAGTTCTTGTATGCCTGATTTCAGTGTCCATTATTTTAGTTTAGTTAACTAATACTAGTCCTCCAACAGCATGATCCAAATTTTAGTTACTATGAAATATTAACTATGAGTTACTGCATAAAGCATCAACTTCACTGATAGCTATTCACCCCACAAACATCTGTGTATATCATGTTCAGTGACCAATCATGACACTTCCTGCTCAGCCTTTTGATGATTGGTTACTGCACATCTGTTTCCAGACAGCTTGCCCAGACAGTAAAGCATGTACTTGTGTTGCCTTGCCTCTAAGTGATAACCCATGTGACAGTTTACAAAGTGAATAATCAAAAGACAGAATAGGCCAACAAAGGTGAAACTGCAGTAAATAAACAAAAAATGGTAACATTGGAAGTGAAATTTTAATGAAATGTATATGGAGTCATTAAAAAAAATGGCTGGTTATGGAAATGCTGGCACTGCCATCATTTGAGAAATCTAGTTAGGCAGTCAGAGGAACTTAGTGAAGGCTGACTTACAGACATAAATGAGGAAACTGGTTGGGATGAAAAGGATGCAGAGGAAGTGTTGCTGTCAAAACTTCACACTAATGGAACTTTCTAAAATTATTTTACAATGCTGAAAGCAAAGCATAAAGAGGAATATGTGTTGGAAGCTGATGCAAACTTAGAAAGTAATATATGACAGTTTGCCAAGGCGTATGAAATGTGCTTGCTCCCCATCCTAAGTTATAAGGTGAGAGGAAGGCAAACACTTCAACTACTCTTGATAAGTTTTTTTTTTTTTTTTACAAAGAGGTAAAACATATCAATTCTCAATGTTTCTAATGGTTTAAATTCTAGTATACTTAATATTAGTTTTACTAATTTTTAAAATTTCCTATATATTTACCCTTAAGACTAAGAACATTTTAATGTTTTGACAAAAAACTTTAAAGGTTACAGAACAATAAAAAAATTCTATGTTGATTATTAAGAGAGCTTTGCACAGTTCTAGCTTTAATGGTCATTTTTACAGTCCTGCCATCAGGCAAAGTGAGGGCTATCTGTGTTAAGATCAGAGAGAAATATTTTCTGAGGTTTCTAATAGAAATGTTATTTTAATGTTATTAAAGGCATCTTAATTCTTTACAGTAAAGTCAGTGACCAGATCTACTGGATTGTTTTTTGTAACACTCACCAAAGTGCTCAATGGCATCAATGTAACAAGGGAGTTCCTTGATTGGACACTGTGATGAGATCCAGGGTGTAGCTAGCTCACTGATCTTTAGCTCTTTATTCAGTGATAGATTTAGAAGTGGATTATCAATTCTTATAAGGCAAATTTTATGAACGTAATTTATTTCTAAGCATAAAAAAGGGAGCAGCAGAGAGTTCAGGATTATGTTCTAAAAGATATACTTCTGCTGGAATATTCTGCTGTAAGTGAAGTACAAAGTGCCTTATGTTTTAACAACCAGTAGAATAATACAATTATTAAATTAGATTAGCTATTAAACCAGTTAGAGGAATATTGATGGTTTTAAAAAGTGTGCGTATGCTGAGAACTGACCTTTCATGTCAGTTTTTCTTTCTTGGTCTGAAATGCTGAGCCAGCCAAGTAAGATTTGGTGTCAAGACAATGGTGTAGGTCTGTGAGTACTGCTCGTATTTGTTTTTGTTTGTTTGTGTAAGACCCTGGTGAGTATCCCTTAATATTGGTAAAACTGAGCACTATCTGGAGTATTTATTGGTTTCACAGCTCATTTTTCCATAGAGAATTACTTTACCTCAGCATGTTAGATTATATCTGAAAGTTATCTTCTCCCCCTTGCCATTAACTTTTCCCTTTATTGGCTATGGAAATTTTTCCATTTTCAATATTTTGACATGAATTCACTCATAGGACCTTTACATGAACAATGTGAGATAGGGTATTTTTATTACCCTTTGTCAGATGAAGACAGTGAGACCACAGGGAATAGTGTGACTATTTGTGACGTCCATGAGAATACACCTGGCAGATTTCCAACTGCTGGGAGCTTAATTGACCGAGGACCCCAGCTTCTTCCTCTGAAATCCATCACGGGAATGCTAAGGAAGGCTCATTCCTAGGTAACGTGAGACTCCTCAGAATAGCTGGCTGTGGTTTGACGACTCTCAATGACAGTCTGGGGCGCTTTCACCCACCCTTGCTCCCCTCTCTCATTGTCTAATGGCTTTCTCAGCCTTTCCAGCCCCTGCCCCATTTTCTTTCCTGCAGGTATTTCCACTAATAAAATTAGATCAGGAAGAGCTTCTTAGCTGACTTTCAGAAGGTGAACTCTTGCTGGCTTTCAGAAACACAAATGCAAACAAAGAAACTTGATATTGGAGATTACAGCTTGCTGTATCAGCAAAATGCAGTGTTTCAGGAGCTCAGAGGGAAGCCATTGTAACTATCACACTCTGTTTACTTCACATCTACCTGCTGGAGGAGAATAATGGCTTCTTTCCCTCTTGAACATTTCACATTTCTTAAGAGGGTTTCTTATTGGTGTAACTAAACTAGAACCCATTAGGCAAAGGAGCCTAGGAAATGGGGTCCAGCCCCTGACATGTAGGAAAAGTGTAGAAGGTGGGGTTTGGTGTTAAGGACATATACATGATAACTTTGGTATTCATAGTTAGAAATAATTCAAGAAGTGTTGCTGAAGACAAATTTTTTTTAGCTTGACGTACTTTAATTTCTTCCCTGCCATTTTATTGTAGATTTTGTTCTTTAAACTTGACTCAAGATGGGTCACTGAAATTCCTTAAAATATGACTTATCTAAAGTTCAGCATCCTTTTATTACCCAAATGTTTATCTTTCATTTACATGCATTTTTAAAAGTTTTTTTATTAAAATTTTTATTTTAATTAAAAGGTAATTTTAGAGTCACATGCACTTGTAAGAAATAACAGAGATCTCTTATACCTTTACTTGGTTTCCCCCGATGGTGACATCTTTTTTTTTTTTTTTTTTAATTGAAGTATAGTCAGTTTGGAATATATCAGTTTCTGGTGTACAGCATAATGTTTCAGTTATACATATATATACATATACTCATTTTCATATTCTTTTTCATTATAGGTTACTACAAGATACTGAATATAGTTCCCTGTGGTATAGAGAAAAAACTCACTTACCTATTTTATAAATAATAGTTAATATTTGCAGATCTCAAACACACAATTTATCCATTCCTACCTTGTTTCCCCCTGGTAACCATAAGTTCATTCACCATGTCTGTGAGTCTGTTTCTGTTTTGTAGATAAGTTCATTATTGTCTTATTTTTTCTTTTTTTAGATTCCACATATGAATGGTATCATTTGGTATTTTTCTTTTTCTTTCTGGCTTACTTCACTTAGAATGATGATCTCCAGGTCTATCCATGTTGCTGTAAATGGCATTATTTTATTCTTTTTTATGGCTGAGTAGTATTCCATTGTATACTGCAGCTTCTTTATCCAGTCCTCTGTCAGTGGATAATTAGGTTGTTTCCACATTGACATCCATTCTTTTCTAGCTTCCATAGGCTCTATAAGTGACTGTTGTCCTAATATAGGAGTAGATGGGGTTAGAGAGAGCTGCTTTGTATTTTATAAGGCAAGAGGTCTTTATTTTTCCAATTTTTCTTTGTGTTTTACTAACCTTTTTTCTGGGTGTGTGAAATGGTGGTAATGAATACTTGAACATTTAATCTTTTACTGATATCTTAGTTAACTCTTCAAGGAAAAAAAAATTAGAGCATGGTCCTTATCCTTAATGGTACAGTACTTTGCAATTTCTCTTTTTATCAAATCCCCAGACTGACTCTCCTGTTCAAAGATTCGTTTAATTACCGAACATGTGCTGCCTTTAAGTAATTTATTATTCTAGTCTCTGGGAATATAGTGGTGAATAAGACAAAATGTCCCCTGCTCTAGTGGAACTTTAATTTCTAGTGACAAGAACTATCTATAGTTAAATCAAATTAAATGAAAAAAGAAAGGTAATTTCAGACAACAATAAGCTCTATTAATAAAATAAAACATGAAAGAGAGAATTGCTGGGTCTGAGCACAGCATAGTTAAGAACACTGAGCTGAAGAGTTGTATTTATTTGTGACCTGGAAGAAAAGAAGTTTCTGACTACTAAGGGACGGTACATTCTACACAAAGGAAGCAGCATATGCAAACATCTTAATGCATATTTCTTGGCAGAAGAGAACATGATGCATTTAGGAATGAAAAAGGTCAATATGACTGTATCAGAAAGGGACAAGAGAGAGTTAAGAGAGTTATGAAGAATGAATTTGGACAATCAAATCAGAACCTGTAGGGTTCTGTAACCATGTGGAGTTTGTATTTTATTCTAAGAGCAAGTGCGCATCATTATAGCAGTGAAAACAGAAGTGTTAACATGTTCTAATTTGCTGCTTTAAATAAAAAAATAGGACTAAAATAAGTAATCCATGTTTTTTTAATCCAACTTTTATTTTATGTAACTGCTACATTTAAAAAACATTTATTAATCATTTAAACCAATATAATGAGCATTTTATAATGGGCTTTGGTTGTATTATTTTTACTAATACATATAGTACTCTTTCACAAAAGTATTTTAAAAATCTGATGGTTTATTTTTTTTCTGATTTGCAAAACAGTGTGCTAAAATTAGAAGACTACAACAATAATGAAAGTTTAATTGTTGCTTGTAAACTGCTTGAATATTAAAGATGTATTGATTACTTGTCCTGGAAGTCTCAACAACGATCCAGACTGATCTAAGTTCTTTGTGAATGATCTTTGTAAGAAAAAAATTACAAAGTGATAAAGAGGTAGAGAACAGGGAAAGTGCTACAGCAGGGAAGGGGAGGCAGTAAGCACTTCATGAAGAAATCCATCAGATAACATAACAGAGTTCGGCACCGGATATTACTTGTATTAGCCTGCTGGAGCTTTCCCATCAGAGAGCTTTCCCACAGAAACCCCAGCCCAGAACATAAGGAGACAAACTCTTCCAAAAGCCTTTGTGCCAGTGACTTGAGTGAAGGACTCAGGGTCATGAACTTTGGCCCCTCCCCCCACTGTAGACGGCACTCCCCTTGCACAGCCCATCTCCCTGAGTTTATGTCCACTCAGCAGTACAGTTTCTATGCCGAAAGTACTTCCTTCCAGCATATTATACAAAACAAATATTCAACATATGAAAAATGTTAAGTCCCTCCAGAGGAAGATGAATAGCAATAAATATTAGCATCCTCTTTTCTAGACTTAAGTTTAAGAAGCAAGGTTGGCAGGCAGACAACTGCAATGCTGAGACTTCAGAAGCATTTTCTGGCTGAGCTAAAGAAACTTCCATTTAATGATTTCACTTTCACACTTCCTTTTCCTGTACTCTTTCAGAATGTGTTTTAATTTATTCAGTCAGTCAGAATTGTTGAATGTCTGTTTTATGGGGGACAATTTGTTTCCAGCATTGAGTTGCATATACAGTAAGCTGAAGTTAAGTATGTATGTGTTTGTGAGTTTCTGAGTGCCAGTGTATTTATTATCAGGGTGATATATCTACTCATTTATTATTTTCTCTTCTGCAGCAATTTGTTTTTCTTTTCTAGAACAGTTTGTTTAAAAGGTGAAATGCTGTATTATTAGAGCTATTTTATGAAAAATAATATATAGCTTATACAAATTGCATTTTGATTTGGAACAAGAATAAAATTCTACCTAAATAATTTGATTTCCTTTTAAAATGAGTATTATATGAACTGAAAAGCTTACCTTTCTTAGCATTTATTAAAGATAAATGCATGTTAAATTTTTTGTTTCAGGTGTGTAACTACCCCCATTCCAGTACCAGTATTGTCCCATTAAACACCTAGCGTATAAATAAAAGAGGGTTACCACTAATTTCACTACCAGAGACAGCATGTATACAACTGGATAGAAATCTCAGATCTTAAACCATGTCTCACTGAAAACATAACTTAAAACCCTAACATTACGTATAGCCCCTAAACATTTTGCTCTTCTTTCTGGCCAAAAGTCATACTTTCAGTATTGAATGTTTAACCAGGGGTCTTTTCTACTTCTGAGATATAATCTCTTAGACAAGGTATTTGACTTCCTGCATCAGTCTTGCTTCTTCCTTTAGAATATAAATAATAATGCTTGCCATCAGTCTGTCTTAGCCATATAAGTTGTCTTCTTATAAAAAAGGTTGAAAGCAAGTCTCATGGAGCGGTGGATTAAAAGGCACAATTCTCAGAGGAAAACATTGGCAATTTTTTAATGATGGCTTTAAAAGAAAGCACAACAAATTATTTCTTACCAAAACCTAAGATTTTTATTTACACATGTCCTGCATATAAGCAAGATTTCTAGAATTTAGTGGTGTATGTGAAACACAAAAATACGATTTAAAAATTATGTGAATAACGATTGTCATACTTTAAATATCAGACATTGTTCTGGTGTCATTAAAAGAACTGCAAAGCCAGAGTGGGTAAAAAGCCTTTGATTGCTTCTGCAGTGGTTTCATTTTAAATACCATGTGCTATTAAATTAAATTATGAGGAACAAGAATAGGATGTTAGTGGAGGGCAGTTTGGGATGGCATGGTAAGCACTTTTGATGCTCTAATAAAAACACAAAGCAATGTTGGATAGAATTTAACGGAAAATTAAGAAGACATAGCTGAGCTCAAAACAAGGATACATCTCCAGAGATCAGAAATGGAAAAGAGAAACAAATCAGTATGTGATGCTGAAGCCACACCCAGCTTGGCAGGAGCTTTTCCCGGCAGAAAGTGGAAACCGAAAGTGCTCCAAGTCAAGTCTGACTCAGGACCAAGCCCTTTGCTTGCATCCAGAACTGAGATCAATTCCCCAGATGTATAAAATAACAAAAATAATGAAGTATTGTTTTTCACCTAATACCCTGATCTACAACTTTATTAGAAATGGTGAAGCTAGGGAAGCGAAGGATGGTGATGAGAAACAAAATCAAGCCACTCTCTAGTTCAGCAAATTGACCAATGACTTCTCCAATGAAACAAGGATGAAGTTTTGAAATACCATTGTAAGAATTGGCTATAGACAGGGGACACTGCGGGCTGGATGCAGGCAACTCTAAAGCTACTGGATAATAGGTGAGCACAGAAGAGGAGAAGAAGTCGGGGCGGGGGGGAGAGGGAGAGAGAGAACAGTGAAAGCTTACTACTCAAAATAAACACGCACACCAAGATTCCAAAGTAAAGGGATAATCAGTCAATCAATCAATTTCAAAAATGAAAGAACACCAACAAAATCAACAATATGAATTTGAAGTTACTCCAGATACAATTAATTTTAGGAGACAGTATGTTTAAAAAATAAACTTAAATAACATACTTAAGATGTTCACATATGAAGACATAATCTCTAATTAAAATTTAAAAAGGTGATAAAATAACCATTAGACCTGAAGAATGAATAAATTAAAAGATAATACTGTATAAATCACCCAGAATGAAGAAAATAATAAAGATAGAAATGTGATAGAGCAGTTAAAATACATACTAATAAGAGAAACAGAAGGTAGAAATGAATAAATAGAAGAAAACAGTATTTGCTTTACACTGTCTCAATAATAAAAATACTAACATTGTATAGTGACAGTTCAAGAAAATAAATTATATATGAACTTCATTTTTAAGCATTAAGTTTTAAGTAAACTACTTGTAAATAGAATTCAGTAATATATTTTAAAAGTACATTATTACTTCACATCAGAAATTCAAAGATTAGTCAACCTTAGAAAATGTATTGAAGAAATTCACAGTTATGGTTGGGCAATTCACAGAAATGGAAACCTGAATGAATAATAAATATTTAAAACAATGCTCAACTTCACGAGTAATCACGGAAATGAATTTTTTTTTAAAGTAACATTTCAAATCATTAGACTGGCCAAAATTGAATTATACCTAAGTGTTGTAACAATGGAGAGAAAGAAGAATTCTCATATATATATATATATTTTTTTTTGATGGGAAATAGATAGATCTTACAAAAATAATGTTTAAGAGAAAAAGAAGTTTAGGAGGGAAAATGTGCTGCCTGTCACAATTTATTTAAAGTTTGGAAACTTCAAATACTGTTGTATGTAGACTAGGTATAGATATGTTTTAATTGTAGAAGTATAAAACCTACATGGGAGGAGAGCAGAGGAATTGGATTAGAGAGGGAGGTTAATTGTGTTTGTAATATTCTACTTATTTTAAAATGACAAAAAGCGCATGTGAGAAATACTATGATAAAGCTAAGTGCTCCTCACATTGTCTTCGTAATTTTCTGTATGGTTGAATTATTTCATTTATTTTAAAGGTCAGGTGTGTGAATTGGGAAAAAAATCAGATTTTAATGAAAAATGAGTTAAATAAAGCATAAAATAGATGAAGACTGGAAAATCATTTTCTGCCAAGTTAGAGTAACATGGTTCCTCCAGTTTCATGCTTTACAGCTAAATAGATTTTTATTTCTTCTTCTTGCCTTATTATAGTAACTAGAAATTCTGGTCCTATGTTGAATAAGAGTGGTGAGAGCAGAATCTTTGCATGGGTCCTGATGTTAGAAAGAAAGCATAATATGAATGCTAGCTCTTTTGTTATTGTCCCACAGGTCCCTGAGACTCTGTTTTTTTCATTTTGTTTTGTTTTGTTTTTCAATTTTCTCCCTGTTCAAATTGGGTAAATTTTATTGATCTGTCCTCCAGGTCACTGATTCTATCCTCTGTCATCTCTACTCTACCGTTAAGCCCATTCATTGAGTTTTATTTTGGTTATTGTATTTTAAGTCCTATAATTTCCAGTTGGATGGAAACTGTTCTTCAACAGACAAATGGTTAAACAGGCTGTGGTACATCCATATCATGAAATATTGCTCATCAATTAAAAAAATTTCACTATTGATACATGCAACAGTTTGATGTATCTCCGGGGAATTATGCTGAGTGAAAAAAGCTAATCTCAAAAGTTTATATATTGCATTTTATATATATATATATATATATATATATATATATATATATATATATATATATATATATATATGGTTATAGTTATTGAAAATTATAGCCATGGAGAACTATTTCAGTGGTTGCCAGAGTTAGGGAAGCCAGGGAGAGAGAGCTATGACTGTAAAATGGTAGCAGGAGTAATCCATGTATTAGAACTGGTTGTATCTTGATCGTGGTGGTGTTCACCCAAATCTACACATGTGATAGAATTGCATAGAACTAAATATACACACATATACCAAGGTTTAAAGTAAATCTAGTAAAGATGAACACATGACAATCTAAAACTTGTCCACGAAAATCCTTCAGTAGAGTACTACATGCTGCTAAGTATAACCCTACATAAGACAGTTTGTTGGTGAAGTCTACAGCCTTCAGCTCTCAGCTTTGAAAGGTAGGAGTAGGACAAAAAATAGTTTGTTGTTCTATATAATGAAGTAAGAAAAATTTTAGAAATTTATGGATTGATAAAGAAAAAGAAGGTGAGACAGGATCAGCGAAAAGTGATTGGTTGAGAGAATATGTAAGGAGTTGAGAGAGGGAAATCACAAAATAGAAGCATTTTTGGAGACTCAAAAATGAGGCAAGAGGCAGAGTGAGAAATTTCTGATGGTAAGTATGTAAATAGACTCCCCTGACTTAATTTCAAGTTGTTTCCTGGCTCTCTCTCTACACACTGACTACTTCCTACCTGCTGTCCCTGCCGGTTCCTCCTGCCTTTATATAATCTGCACTGAGTGACTAGTGTTTGGGGCAGGAGCAGGACAAGAAAAAGTAATTTATTCTGTAAGTGGGTTCATTCAGTGTCCTCAACAAAAAGGTCAGACTACACACACGCACACACGCACGCACGCACGCATGTGCGTGCGCGATTCAGTAGAAGGAGGAAATCAACCAGAGAATCTCCGCATATTTTGTTTTGATGATGTGTGTGTATCTGAATGTGTAGAAGGAATTTTAATTTAAATATTATGGAACAGGGTGATCCCAGCAGGCTGAAAGAATCCAGATGCTTGATAATCCTATAGTCACACCTTGCAGATTTTCATACGAATCTTCCAGTTCCAGCCCCAACCCAACCCCCCGCTTCCCTCCCGAGTAGAACACCTCATGTATTGTTAACTAGTGGTGCACTGGCAGGGAAGATGGAGAAACAGGGCTTTCCATTGTGACGGACTCCAACTCAGCCTTGTGAATTCGAGGTGGCTTTTGAAGTAGAATACAACACCATGAGCATGAACTTTTCTAGAGGATTCTGGCTTACTAGTGATCTGGACATCAAAAATAGCACTCAAATCCTTATTTTGCTATTTAGGGAAAGAGGTGAAGGTCAGCAAGAGTTGAAGGGTTTACTGTGTGGCCCTCCTCAATAGATCTGCAAGTGCAAATCTCAAAAAACTATCAGGATATTTCAGGGTAGAGAATTAAAGGGAAAGCAAGATATGGCTCCATCTTGGTACTATATAAATAAGAGTCTACTGAAAATCTCCCTGTTTGGATTGACTCTTCCCTCCATGGAAATACTGATTAAAGCGTAGAGGAAATAAAGATGACAGGGAAGAATGACTTGTTTTGGAAAATTTTAGGGACGCTGAAAGAGGTATCTTCAATAGGAGCTAAGAGAAAATCTAAGACATACACAGTCTTTTGCCTCTGTCAGAAAAAGCTTGTGTTTGAAGTACAGTTAGAAAAATTCCTGGGAAGCATGTTAAGACTCTCAAAAGAATTTGTGTGTAAGGTGGGTGTGTACTTTATGGTTTAAAAAGAACACTCTCAGTTTAGGTAGAAAGTCTCTCAGACATCTTTAGATTTCCTCGCTTTTGAGTCTCCAAAGGTTTTCTGCTGCATCATTTTTCTCTCTACTACTTTAAGACAGTGGTTTTAAAACTGTGATTTGAAGAGCTCTAGGAGTCTATGCAGGTCCCTCAGTGCTGAGCACACACAGTACAAGAGAGAGGCAGCGAGCACCACACCATTCTACCAGAGCAGGTCTGCTCCAGTAGCTTTATTTGTTTATGCTTCTAGGCATCGTTTTCTTTTGAGTGAAAAAAATGAAGTTTGAAAACAAATGTACTGGCAAATCCCTAGATCTTTAACAGTAACGTTAGAAAAAAATGTGTCAATATGCTTTGCTATAAAAATGATATCCATCTATAATATATCTTACTGGAAGCTATACAGTAAGATGAGAGTCCACATTTCAAAATGTGAGGAGGAAAAATGATTTCATAAGTAAGCTGATAAAAGCAAATACTAGGTCTGAAGCTTAATCTGGAATTTGTATTTCTTATAGCTTATCAGTTTTGATTCAACTAATGGAAGACTGGAGAAAAAATGCATTAGGTTTGATATAACACTTAATAAATCCACAAATCCAATCAAGGCCCATACTGAAATAGTAATGTTTTATTAGTAAAAATATAACAATACAAATTAATAGTGTTTTAGGTATACTTAAAGCTATGTTAGCCTTCTTAATGTTATTCCTGTATATGAAATCAGGACAAATGGTCAGGGGTGTTTATCATGAGTATAGCTTTGTATCCGGTAAAAGGAGCTCTAAAATTTGGGTAGATCTTGTGAGAGAAGTGTGTTCAATTGACTTTTGAAGTGAATACTTTCAAAATGCCAAAGAAGAAGAACTGTTTCCAGAATATAAGGATTATAATCCCATTGTACTCCAGCCTAGCCAGAACACTACTAAAATCTTATATATTGTGCTTGATCACATAATTTAAGAAGATCATTGACAAACTGAAACATGATCCGAGGATAATTGACAAGTTCATAAAGCATCCTAGGACAATGGACTACCAGGTCATCTGATGGGCATTAGAAAGGATTTCAGTGGAAAGCTTAGTCAAGAGAAGCCTTGAAAGATGGTCGTAGAAATTCTATCTCTTTTCAGTCATAATAGACGACTGTAAGAGAATTAAACGTATTAGCCAGAAGACAAAAATAAGACTAACAATTGAAAGTTTTATCAAGAAAATTATCTGATAATACAAAATTTATGAACAGATGTGTTAAAAAGTAGAATGTGCTCCCTCCTGAAGTCCTACATTTCTTTTCATAGATACACACAAAATACTAAATTTGAGATTTTTATCTGTCCAAAATGTTGGAGAGGAATTCCTATCTTGGAAATGGTTTGTCCTAGATAAATTCAAAGTCCTTTCTAACTCTAAATTTATATAAATTGTGACTATCATTCTTTGAGAAGTGCTTTTTAAATATTTTAGGACTCTTTATAATCCAAGATTTTTAAAAGCCTCTGTTATGTTACATGCATTAAGCATGCATTTTATTCACCTTATCCTATCTCATGCCATTCTCATGTCCATTCATTTAGTAAATATTTCTTGAACACTGTCTGCCTGCTAACTATGCTAGTAGGCACTAGGCTGATACACGCGGGGCTCAGGTGCCAGTTATTTGGGAAAGACTTGACAGGGAATAGTGATGCTGGACTAAGGAAGAGTGAAATGGAAGACTAAATCTACACAGCACATAGGAGTGCATTGTACAGGTAGACACCTGGGACTGATCCCACTGGGACCTCTGAAGAACCCCGAAGAATGTATTTCAGAATCATCTCCCCAGGAGACAGAATTGCAGAGAATTTATCCACAGGATCCAATCTCTCATTGGTCAAGCATTGCCCCATGACAAGCCATCACCCTCATGTGTATCCGAACCATACTTGCATTAAAGCCTGGCAGATTTCATCAGCGTTTTAGTCATGCAATCAGAGAAGCCTCAGGGCAGAAAGCAAAAGATCCACAGTGCAGCTGATGGGAAGTGCTCCCAGTACACCTGTGTGGAGCTAGCTGCCGTGGCTGTGGCTGGATGAAGTGCTGGCCCAGAGGACAGTGGGTAATCTATGAGAGGAATCTGAGTCCATGCTTACCCCTGATTCAGCTCTTATACATGGTAAGAATTTAGTCCTTTTACTTTGCTGTTTCTCTACTCCTTCCTTCTCTCTTTCATATCTCTTAAGAGGAAAATATCCTCAGATTTTCTTTAGGAAGAAAATTTGTGTGAACTGGTCTAGCCTCTGTCTACGAATGGAGCTCAGGGCCACTCTGGCACATCTAAGGCCCAGGCAGAAACTTTGAAATGACTACTTAAAGCCCACTACTTGAAGCTGTAGGCAAATCATCTTGCTAGTTTGCGATATGCAGCATAGATGTGTGGGTGGGTGCTGGGGATGTTTGTCTTTTCATTTACGTGAAAAATGAAATAAGAATACTGGAGGTGTGTAGAAGAAAAAATAAGTTGACATTATAGATTCAATATGGATGGGCACTTTTAGATATCTTAAAAGAAAAAAAATATTATCAGAAACATAACCACATCCAGAAATTGCCACTTTTGTTTGTGCCATTGGAATGTTATAGTCCCAACTGTGACTCTTAAAAATATAAACATTGTCGTCTTTTGTTGTATTTTGGCTAAAGAGAAGTTTAGATGTTTCTTGTAGAAACTATTTGTGGATTCTGAGGGAGAAAAATGTGCAGCCATTTGTCTTGCTGATATTCTGTAGTTTAAAATAGTTTGCAATAATTTTAAAAAGAGAGAACAAAACTAAATTACTATCACTTACTTCCTGTTAGGAATTTATTATTTAAAGAAATAACTTGCAACTATGAAATCAGAATTTTCCTTCATTTTTGAAAAAAATTACAAGTTGACTTCCGGAATTTTTTAAAATGTACTCTTCATGTGTCATGTTAATCATGGGTGACCTTTCAGAGCCTGCAGATGTATCGGTGACATTCATACATACATTTCTTATAAAAGGTCAGGACAGAATTCCTTTTTCTGCTTACTTTTGAATGGAAAGATAATAATTTCTAAGAATCATTATCAGAACTGCTATTTCTAGCAAGATGCATTAGAGAATCACTCAGGTGTTTTCATGTTTAAAGTATATCTGAGTTCATACAGGAAAGAAGCAAATGTTTTGTGAAATCCTCAGAGAGGTCCATAGGGTAGAGGAAGAAAGAGAGGAAAAGCATGAGCAGGAGATGGAATGTGCTGACTCTGCACAGAATAAAGTCACTAGAAGCAAAAAGAGGAGACAGAATTTAATTTAAGTACCATTCTTCTGGTGTGTGTTCACTGAGCCCCGTCTCTGAATAGGCATCATACTGCGTTGTAATCTTTGGATTAATTTTCAGAATTTCAGTCCATATTGTTAGACGTGAGACACTAGAGGGTTGGAAAAATGGCTAATTCATTTTATCAGAGTGTATGATAATTGTCTGTTTGACGTAAGGAAACTACGGTGCCTTTGGCTATTTTTCAGGCATGAAGAATAAGCATGAAGTCATCAAACCTGTTTTAAAAAGCCTCTAAAAATAGAGTATGGAAAAATTATAAAGCCAGTTTTCAACACTTTTTGGAAGATCACCATGTTTCAAATGAATAATGTCAGACTGGTCTGTTTCCATTTTGTGAAAAAGGAAAAAAATCTTTCTTTTTAATGTGGAGAGAAGTTGTTGAAAGTTTGTTACTGCGGACAAAATTCCTTTCTAGACATTTGGCTTTTTATGGAGGAGGGGGAGTGCAGCGTTTGTGGTGAGAGTAGTATTGGGTAGTGTTATCTAAATGTTATTTTTAAACGGGTTATTGTTTTAATCAAAGGCTTTAATAATTCAATAGAGAACATACATATTAAATATATTGATAACACCAGGTGAAGAAGCCTCAAGTCCTAGAGAAAAAAATTAAGATATTTAATTGACATTGCAGAAGTCTATAGAAAGGTAATGTTTCAGTAGAATAAAACACAGGGAAGTGAGAATGTTTGCCTAGAGAAAGTAGCCAAATAAAAAATGAAAAATAATTCCTCCGACCTGGTACAGCAAGAACAGTTTCTATGGAAATAGAACAAAAGGTGATTCTATCACAAACATAGAGCCTTGTGCGCCAAGATAATTAAAGAGGGTGCAGGAGCCCATTTGACCTGGCATATTAAATACCTTTAAATATCCTCTCCTCACAGCAGCCAGAGAGATGTATTAAAGTCCTCTAATAAATGTCTATGGAATTTAAAATAAAACCTTCACATCACAGGCTACCTTACCAAGCCCCGCAAGATCTGGTCCTGCCAGCCTCTCTCATAAACGCCTCCACTTTCATTGCTTATACAGCTCCAGCCTCACCAGCCTCTTGGCTCGTTAGAAAACAAAGTCTTTTCAACTTAGAGCTTTTCCTCTTGATACTTCTCCTTAATAAGCTCTTCATAAAGGAGATTTTTGCTCCTTGTCTTCATTCTGGTCTGTGCCTAAATGTTACTTTCTTAGAAGACCTTTCCTAACCACATGTTTAACAACTCCCCTACCCCTACGCCATCCCACCCTCTACCTATTATCCTGTTTTATTTTCTTCATTATATATATCCGTATCTAATGCTATATTAAGTGGCTTGAATTTCCCAATAAAAATCCAAGCTCCATACCCACCGGGAACTTTTCTTTTATTCCCCTCTCTTCTCCTGTCATTCAGAATGTGGTTGACATCATATAGGACAAAAAAAAAAAAAAATGTTGAAGGCATGACCATTTGTAAATTAGCCATTTAGAGAAAATGAAAGCTCAAGAAGAGAAATCTCCCTTCCTGCCATGAAACTATCTGTATGGGTTTTAATGTATTGAAATGAGTTCTTGAGGGACATTAAGGAAGCATAATGAATGTTGAGTTCATTTAAGATGATTTATTAAATGAAAAGGTATAGATTAGGTGCACTCTTTTTATTTCCTTCTTGGATTTACTTGTGATTTTGTTTTCTCAGACCCACCCATCTCCCAGAGAAAAGCCCTATTTATCTTCTTTTATCCTGAAGTCCATTTAAAATGTCTAAGATTATGGTTAAAAAAATAGGGACTTTCTTTCAATTTTTAAAAATTTGTATGGAATTATTTTGGAATAAAACATTAAGTTGAAGTCATTTGTGACATTTCAGTTTAATATTAAAAGAAAGACTTTTTGTCATGGTAAAAACATCCCTTTTAAATGTATCACGTTATGGATATCAAACAGTAAAACACAAGAACATTATGAACGCAAGTTCTGATGAAATAACTCATGATAATCTTTTATCTTTAAGCCATTTTTCTGCATAGGTTTTAAGGCACACATTTAATAGGAATAGAAAACTGTTCACTTAGGAAATTAGAAAAAGACTCCTTTTCAGTATCAGGATACTAAGAATTCTAGTTCTCTATGGATTGCACTATTTGTTGGAAAGTTACATAGAAAAGAGCGTCCCTGCACTGTTCTACCACTGTGAGTATCGGTATTCTTGATGGTATGCCAGAATTTGTTAAAGCTGATTTAGTCCAGGCTGTATTCTGTTTGAGTTCAAGACTGTATCTTCTACTAGTGGAATCTACGTGAAACTTAGTAGATCTGTTTTCTAATTTATTTTTGTAAGGATATACATTTCAAGATATTGATTGCTTAAAAATCTAATAAATGTTTTTCAAACAGAATTTATATTCTGGATTAAAGTAGGTATTACCTGCTGTTGCAACCTATACTACCAGTAAAACTGAAAGTAAGTGACATATCATAGTTCATTTTAATATAGTAGTAATTTACACTTCCATTCTCAGTAAGCTTGTATGTAACAACCACCAAGGACATTTACAATAATGAGAGAGTTAGTGAAATCATATACTAAGAATTATTATTGAAGGGGCTGAAAAGCTTCTTAGCCCCAGTCAGTGATGCATAAAGGAGTTGTCTGCCTGCCTTTTACAATTTCAAAGTGGAATCTTTTAGCTAATGTTTCTTTCATCCTTTTAGGCCTTGCAACCTTCATGCATTTATTTTCTCAAATTTTATGTGAATATAAACTGTATCTCTTCCATAATACATGGCTTTAGTACCATTTGACTTTAGCTTATTTTGTTCTTTCTTTTTCTTTTCTTTTTTCTTTTATTTATTTATTATTATTTTTTCTAATGGCAAAGAACCTTCAAAAGCAGCAAGCATCCCTTGATTATTTCTAGCTATCCTTGCAGATTTCTCTGGTCACACATTGAGAAAACCCCATAATTACAGGATATTTATGACAGCAGCACTGCTATTTCAAGGAATTACATTATAGTTCACACTAAAAATAAAAGGGCAACACATTTTACATGCTGGTAGCTGGTTTCCCTTGATAGATGCACTTGCTTTTTCTATAGACTTAAATTTATCCTTCACCATCTGCTCCTCAAGTATTCCAGAAAAATACAATATTGCATCTGAATTCCCTTGAAAGTAAGTTATTCTTCCTCCCTATAGATTTCCATGTCGGGTTCATAGTCTTACCTGCATACAAATGCCCGATATTTGGGGAGCTCTCGTAATTTTGTACTTCAATTTAGAGAAAACTCAGGAGGGCACCTAGTCAGTCACTCCGGTAATGGCTGGGCACGATTGACAAGATGACGGAGGCATTGTGGCTTGTAAAATGTAAATGGTGGCTTGTAAAAAAGTTATTGCTGAAGCAGCTATATGGTTTTTATTTGTTTTTCTTTATTCATTTATTCAGTCTTTCAACAAAAATCCATTAAAATAGTTTTTCTTAAAACCCTTTGGAAAGAATTGTACAAATCCAACTTACATACAATAAGTCAGCGTGTTTGTTGCCATCATTTGCAGGAGGCTTACAGGACACCTATACCCTCTCTACCTAATGCAGTTTCCCAGTCCAGGTGGTACAAACTAAAACATTGGTCCTTTGGTTTCTTTTAGAAGAGTCCTTTAAGAAAAAGCCAAACCCATAAGTAGCTATGTTAATTCTTTTTATGTGAGGAATTTCCTAAACAATAGGGCTTCAGGGCAGGCATAAGGTCCTTATCCTTGGAAAGGAGGAGAGAGGCAGGAGAATTAGATTCTGAATACTGGGAGCGCTGGACCTTGTATGTAGTCTACAGTCAATAGACATTTGTTGAGTGAATATGAGAGGTAAACAAAAAACTGTTAAGATAAATCTGCCCTATTATAAGATATCGCCCTGAGGTAGTCTTTTTTCTAGGCATTCTCATTTTTACTTTGACTTTCAAATTCAACTGAAGTCCTACTTCTTTTCAGTCACTGGACTCTATCTTAAGACAGGGAAAGAAGATGCTTCATCTGCATTTGATATTGATAACCTCCCAGGGGTCTCAAAGCAGTATCATACCAATCTTGATGTGAAAACAACTAAGGAATTTCCTGTGTATAATTAATTAGTCCTAAAACACTTCCACATTAAAAAATTAACCAGAGTCTACTAAAAAGTTTGCAGACACTTAGAAATGGTGCAGTTTGTGTCTCAAATTGGTGAATGGCTGAGCAGGTGAAGGAGTTTGCATTTGACCTGATTATCTAGGGATCAGATGAACCTGTTAAACTTCCCTGATTGTTCATTTGTGAAATAGTAAGTTCAGAATTGATGTCGCTGGAGTCACCTTTCTCACTCTGTGACTCTGACTGCAGCTCTCTTCTCCGTGGGCATAGAACAGGCAAGTGTTCAGAGGCAGAAGAGAGGAAGGACTCAAAAGCTCCCCACTGTGACTTTTGGCCTAAAGTCATGTGAGAAGGGTTCCAACAAGTGACCCTGATTGTTGACCTCACTTCCTTGCAAGTACATCACAGAGAGAATCGTACTTTACCAAGGGCATTGTTTTAGTTGAGAACAATTGCCATATTTGGCACTTAGTGTTTTTCTTTTCTTTGCTTATTTTTGTATAGCAAATTGGAAAAAAGCCCCACAGTTTTATTTTCGCATTATTTTCTCAAAGGATCTGTTTAGAATTATAATTTTAAGGCTGAATGAGACCTCCAAAGCAAGCTAGTCTTTTTCTAATACATAAATCCCTTCTTGCAGCATCCACTAAAATGATGTATCAGCTCAGGTACTTTAAATGACTTGGAACTTACTGCCTCATCAAACATCTCATTCCACTTTAGCAGCTTTGAATGTAAGAAAGTTTTTTTTTTTTTTTTTTCTTGAGTTGAAATCTGTGTCCCTCACCCCTCTGTAACCTGAACTCATTAGTCCTAATTTTGCTTTCTGGAAGTACACAGAAAAAATAAGCTCTCATCTTCTTGATAGCCTCTTACATATATTAAACTATCTACTATATACTCACAGGGTCCTTTTGAAATAATCATTCCAAGTTTATTCAACCATTTTTTCTTTTAGAATTCACAGATATGCAAGTTTTTAAGAAATAGAAGGAATTTTAGAAATCATCTGGTCTGTTTTTTTCTACAAAGACACTTCTATCAGATACTAATGCTGGAGAGGATAAGAGTACAAAGTGCACAGTAAGATCTAGGCCTTTCGTTCAGTCTCATTATCCTTGTGATTCCAGAACTTAGGACTCCTCTTCCTGGAGTTCTGTGAAGGGAGCCCCAGGTTAAATCTGGTGGCTCTTTTTTTAAAATCTTTCTTTCCTCAAAGATTTTATCAAAGAAGCCTTATTACTTTTATTTTAGAGACACTGACATAGTAAGAATTTTAATCTAAACTTGGCCTGAAATACGAGGTTTCAAATACTTTCAGACTTTTCAAAGGGCAGCTGCTATGTATGGACTGAATTGTGTCCCCTCAAATTTATATATTGAAGCTGTCACACCCAATGTGATAATATGAGTACTTAAAGATGGGGGCTTTGGGAGGTAAGAAGGTTGAGAGGTTGAGAAGATGTCATGAGAGTAGGCTTCATGGTGTGATCATTGCCCTTTATTACAAGAGACACCAAAGAACATTTGTTCTCTCATATTCTTTCTCTCTCTCTTTTTTTTTCCTCTCTCTCTTTTTCTCTTTTTTCTCCTCCCCCTCCTCCTTCTTCATCTTTCCCACTATCTCTTTCTCTCTCTCTCTCTCATCGTGTGAGAACAACTAGAAACTGACCATGCTGACCTGGCATCCTGATCTAGGACTTCAAGCCTCCAGAACTATAAGAGTGTAAACTTTTGTGGTTTAAGCCACTATAGTATTTTTTTTATGGAAACCTGAGCCGACTGAAATAGCAGCTTTGGTCTAGGCCAGTTGCTCTCAGGCAAAGGCGATTTGGCAATATCTGAACCCATTTTTGATTATCACAATTTGGCAATGCTACTAGGATCTAGTGGGGAGGAGCAAGGGATGCTGCTAAACGTTCTATAATGCATGGGAGCGGTACCCACAACAAAGAATTGTTTGCCCCAAAATGTCAATAGTAGTGGGGTTGAGAAACTCTGGACTTGGTTACCAGTCGGGGTACCTCCATGGAAAGTTTGTTATTCATCACCATTTGTTATTCATCTTTTAAGTGCAGCATATGAAACACTGTCATAAGAGGAATTGCCTTTCTAAAATAAAGGAGGCTAGATGATTTTTCTCTTTTCACCAACTCTGTAGCAGTTTATTATGATCTCAAAATAGATATCTTGTTCTTATTTCAACAGGATCTTTGTCGTCCTGTGAATTAGGTTGATTATCTAATGTCTCAAATAATTGCAGATAACAGGACCTTTAACCCTGAAGCTGTCTTTCAGATACTGCTTGTATAAGTCAGGGTTACCCAGAAACAGAACCAATAGGATGTGTAGATATAAATATAGATGTATAAAAAGTGATTTATTTTAAAGGAATTAGCTCACACAGTTACGGAGGCTAGCAAGTCCAAAATCTGTAGGCTAGGCGAGCAGGCTGGAGATCCAGCCGAAAGCAGTTACAGTTTAAGTCCAGAGGCCATCAAGCTGCGGAATTCCTTCTTGCTTCTCACTGAGGGGGAGGTACAGTCTTTTGTTCTATTCAGGCCTTCGACTGGCTACCCACATTGTGGAGACCAATCTGCTTTACTCAAAGCCTACCAATTTTAATGTAAATCTTATCCAAATCACCCTTACAGAATTATCCAGGATAATGTTTGATTAAATATCTGTCCCTGTGGCCTAGCCAAGTTGACACAAAAAATTAACAATCACAGTGCCTCTTTCCTAGTTGTGTTGTACCCCGTCCTGTGCTCACTCTGGACCTCTTTAAAAGTGTGTAGAAGAGGCAGTGACGCATAAGATGGTGACAGTCTCTACAAAGAACTTACTTTCCAACCGCTGTGGTGGCTTGTGATTTAACCCTTGTAGAGGTAGATGGCAAGTGCCAGTTTGTAGTTGAAAGTCCATTTGGTACCTGATTCCATGTTTTATTTTGCATTTATTTCTGACCTGCCTTTGTTCTCATGCTGGAGAAGACAACAAGGCTCGCCTGTGCTGGGGGAGGGGGGTCTCACCGAGGCCAAAAGGTTCACCTCAGCCTGTAGATAACCCCAAGGACTCTCTGACCCTTGACCTGAGATCCAGTGGACTTCCTTCAGTGAGCAGTGATTTGGGTAGGAGATTTCTAGGAGTGGAAAGTGTAAAAATCACCTTTTACTTGTGCCCTCATGAGTAATAATGTTTCACTTTATTCCCTTACAGAGGTTTGATTTTATTGGCTAAGATGGTGTTAATGTTTTCCTCAACTTGACTGAACTTTAGGGAGGTGTTGTCCTCTCTATATTCCTCTGACCTGCCTTTTCTTAGAGCATTTACTTCAGAAAATTTGCAGTTGTAAGTTATTTCTCTGCCACATTGAAGTGTATGCTAAGTAAAATGAGTCAGACACAGAAAGATAAATACAAAACAATTCTTATCTCATGAGAAATCTAAAATAGTCAAGCTCATAAAGTAGAAAGTAGAACGGGGAGGTTGGTATACCTAACTTTTGTACATAATTTATATTTGATGTTTTAGATGATATAATTCCAAATCTTTATCTGAATTAAAAGAAAAATACAGAAAAAATATATCAGGGATAGAAAGAATGATCAAAATGTCAGCTGATTTTCTGGTATCACCCTCTTAGACGGGCTAGTTATGATTCTCAACCTTGGAGAAGTGGCCCTCTGTGGGAGATGTCCCCTGCATCCCAGCAGTACACTCCTCTTTTGTCACCCAAGGGGCAGGGTCGAGCTGGTCCCAATGTAGAATTTGGCCTGTGCTTTTGGATTCCTTCCACAGGCTTGGGGCTGTTTTTTTCTTACTTCTGGTATCTGCCCCCTGGTGGATGAGGCTGGGCTAGAGGCTTATGCAGGTTTCCTGGCAGGAGGGGTTGATGTCTGCCCACTGCTGGATAAAGCTTGGCCTGGACCTCTGGTGGGTAAGGCCCTGCCTAGAGGCGTTTTCGGCTCAGAAAGTGTGCTGATGGGTGAGGCTGTGTTTCCACCCACTATGTTGTTTGGCCTGAGGGTTCCCAGCCCTTACTAAAGCCTACAGGCTGTTGGGTGGGGCTGGGTCTTGGGTGTTATTAATCCAATCAAGTTGTCAGCCTCCAGGGAAGCTCATGTAGATGAACACTCCCAGAATGTCCGTCACCAGCTTCTATGTCCCCTGGGTGAGCTGCAGCAGTCCCCTAACTCCCCAGGAGAACTTCCAAAACCAGCAGGCAGGTCTGGCCCAGGTTCCTATGCAGTCACTGTCTCTGCCCCTGGACCTGGTGCACTCAAGATCCCGTGCACGCTTCCCAAGAGAATTAAGTCTCTGTCTCTCCCAGTCCTGTGAGGCTCCTGAAGTTAAGCCCCACTTGCCTTCAAAACCAGATGTCCTGGGGTCTTCTCCTCCCTACTGTTGGAACCCTGGTCTGGGGAGCCTGACATGGGGCTCAGAACTCTCACTCCTGTGGGAGCGCCTCTGTGACTTAATTGTTCTTCAGCTTTTAGGTTGCTCACCCAGAGGGCATGGGGTCCGACTATATTGTGAGCCCACCCCTCCTACCTTCCTGTTGTGGTTCTGTCTCAATGTTTCCGGTTGAAGCAGATACTTTTTGCTAGACTCCAGTCTATTTTCTCGATGGCTGTTCAGAAGTCGGTTGTGGTTTTGTTGTAGTTGCAAGGAGAGGTGAGTTCTTGGGCCTACTACTCTGCCATCTTGATTCAATCTCTAGTATCACCCTCTTAGAGACAGGGCTTAGTTCCATGGTCAAATGGCCCTACAGCTCTCTTACTTTACTTATAAGGTATGGAATAAGACATCTAAGGGAAGACTTATATGTCTAATATATAACGTATGTGATCCCATTCCAAGCAATTGAAGTTTTTTAAATGGCTGTAATATAACCCTAATGAATTAGTACCCAAGTCATCGCTCTTATCCCCTGGAATTCTCTAAAACTAAATGTATTGCTTTTCTATTCTTGTCAAACATTTTTGTCAAAAGTTATACACTTCAAGAGCTTATCTCCTTCGGTTTATTTTAAATGCGGTGAAAAAAATCAGTGGTTTCCGAGTTAGTTGTCTATTAGAATCAGCTAAGGAGATTTTAAAAATGCTGACTTGGGGGCTTCTTTGTAACTGTGGACAGTAGCAGCTGCAGAGCTACCCAATTCCCTATATTTTCTTCCCAAATTGCAAAAAACATTTCATATGTGTTCAAACATTCACAATTACATAGCAAATTTTTCTGGTTGGATATATGTTCTAAACAACTGTGTTCCTTAGAACAACACACACACACACCCCACCTACAAGAGTAGGAACATTTTTTAATGGTTACTCAAATTCCCATTTTATGAGAAAAAAAATTGTTGGTTATATATAGAAAGTTCACTTCCTTTCAATCCTTTGTGTTCTTGAGGTGTGGTATTTGTATAGTGGTCTGAAATTTTAAGTGTACAATACAGCGAGCTCGACAAGTAGCGCCCATGTAACGCAAACTCTTAATGAAGATAGAGCGTTTTCATTACCGCACACACACACACAAATCCCTTACCCCTGAGGCTGCTGTTGTTCTGGATTTTTTTTCACCATGGATTAGATTTGCCTGTTCCAGAACTTCATAAAAATGGAATCATACAATATATACTCTTTTTTGTTTGCTTTTGCTCAGCATAAATTTGATATTCATCTATATTATGTCATATAACACTAATCCTTCCCTTTTTATTTTTGGATACTATTCTATTTTTAGAATATAACTCAATTTTTAGTATCCATTCTCCTTTTGATGGGCATTTGAGTTATATCCATCTTGGGGCTATTATGAACAGCCTCGATAGACATTCAGATGTAAGTTTGTTGTTTGTCTTTATGGACAATTAATTTTTATTTTTCTTGAGTGTGGAGTTTTTGGGTCATATTGTAAGTGTATATTTAAGATGACAAGAAACTGCTAAACATGTTGCCAAAGTGGTTTTACTGTTTTTATATTCTTGTCATCATTATATCAGAGTTCCAACTGCTGCACATTTTTGCCAAAATATCTAACTGGCAGTCATTTTAAATTTAGCGTTTCTTTCTGGTGTGTACTGGTATCACACTGTGGTTTAATTAGCATTTCCCTGATAACTAAAGATATTATGCATCTTTATGTGTTTCTTAACTATTCATGTGTCTTTTGAAATGTCTTATTTAATTCTTTCCCGTTTTAATTTTTTTTTTTATTATTGTTGTAGGAGTACTTTGTATATTTGTGACTCAAGTTCTTTGTCAGGTATATTTTTTCTAAATGTTTTCCTCCCAGGTGATTTACACATTTATGTTCTTATTTTTTCTCTAGGTCGTGTTAAAAGTTCAGACTTACTCAGAATCATGTAACAGAACTCTACTTGAACTCTCTGAAGCAAAAGAAGGTGAGTTTGGGGGATTTACTGTAGAAATATAACAATATATTACAAACTAAAAAAAAGAGAGATACTATCAGGCCTCAGGAAAGAACTAGAACAATAGACTGTATGCCAAATGGTTAACTGTTTCCTGTTTCTGTCATCACATCTCTGACTAATTCTCTTTTTCTGCCTCCTTCTTCTGTTTATAAGAATCATTGTGATTACCTTGGGCATATCGACATATGCTAGGGTAACGTTTTTGACTTAAAGTTAGTTGGTTACACCCTTAATTCTACCTGCAAACCCAATTCCCTTTTGCTGTATAACATAACATGTTCATTCACGTGTTCCAGGAATTAAGATATGGGCATCTTTGCGGGAGTCATTCTGCATATCACAAATGAATTTCTCTTCTCTAAGACGAGAGTGCTAATAATTAAATGCCTCAAAGTATGTAGTTGATTATAGTAATATCTATATTCAGTCTTAATGAATTTTCATACTGCCTTTGGGTAAAGGCAGATTTATATAGAGAGATATATACTGCATAGTGTGTAGGCTGATTCAAAAGGTAAGAGGAAAGGCCACGAGGTGTGAGGGTTGGGTGCTCAGATTAGAGTAAAAGTAGGTACATACTCCATAGACAGTGTTGGCCATCTCCAAAGAGGAGGGAGAGAGAAAGGTGGCCAAATTATTTTTAAAAGATGGCATAGATAATAACTGCCCAAAGGAGGCAGGATTTGAGCCCAAGTTAGGTTAACTCTTGTGTTCACAGTCTAGTAATTATATTAGACTCTTCTACAGCAAGATAGTTCAGATTCATTTGGTTCATTTTATGAAGTACTTGAGAAATTAAAATTCCAGAAAGTATTTAAATAAAATGAAACTAGAAGTAGTGGTATAAGACATATGTGTGTGGGGGGGCATAAATTGGCTGTCCTGTGACTGAGGTACACCTCTTTGGGAAGCGCTAGTCTATGCAGTGGGGAAATATGGCTGCTGCTGTTGCATCTGGACTCTGGCAAGGTCTTCCGCCCTTGAAATTTCTCCTATAAGAAGCAAAGCCTGTGAAGATAGAGAAAGTTGAAAATGTAAATCAGCTGGGAGGGAGAAAATGTCCATGTTCTAGAATAGAAATGCCTCCTTCCAAAGCTCTTCTGACAGCTACTGTGGAAAGCCTCAGGTGGGACTCAGGGTCCTGTTTAGGAGCTGGAAGGGAATCCCTTGCAGGGAATACAAAGGTGAGGAAAGGTAAGGTCAACAAAACTCAAGGAAAATGTCACAGTTTTACATTTTTTGTTGTTGTTGTACTTATATATCTGTTTTTTCTAATGGATCATTTAAAATCTTGTGCCTTTTAAAAATGGTAAAAGAGGAAGTGTGCCTTTTATTTAGCATGGATATAAAATATTTGATATTGTTTATTCAATGTAAAACAGTTTTCAAATTCTTCAAGCTGTATGAACAACATCTATTGAAACCTTTTGCATTAATTTCCTTCCATGGGCCCCTTCATCCTCCAACCTAGAAATAAACAGCCTTATCTCCTAGTTCCTTAACGTTTTGCCAGAATATACTACATTTTTCTTCATATATTGATCATCTGTTGAAAATAATGGGAACATCCCCATGGTTTTCCCTTCAAGGGTGTGAGAAAAAATAGCTGTAATTTTTCTTAATTGATTACTTGGAGCAATGATACTAATTCACTGAAAATGGCACTTGCTGCTTCAAAATGATGTCATTAATGGGAAAGGAGCTGCCCCGGCCCCCTCCACCGTGTTCCCCATCACTGTCATCACCACGTAAATACAGCCCTTTGTCCCAAGTGCCCTGTGTCTCTCCTATGCCCACTCTGGCGCCAACACAACATTCTGAGCCTACTTTCTTGAGTTCATTCTCAGTAAGTCTTCAGACTAAAAAATTATATTATGAGTCCAGGTATGATGTTGGTTTTGTCAAATAGTTGTGCTTTAACCATAACTTTGAAAGCAGCTTTTAAAAAGGTGGCAATTATTGAATTATTGAAAATGTATGCATTCCTACAAAATTATATTTAAGTAAGTTAATTTCAGATCTTTGTTTTAGAAATTCTGTATTATAAATACAGAGATATCCAAGTCCTAAAATTTCATCACAGGACAAATGAATGTTCCATTAATGATTTGGAAATCTTACACTTTTATAAAGTCATAAAGATAAAATTTCTCTGACCTATGCCCAATGATATAAAAATCGAGCAATAATTTAGAAGATAATACTCTTTGATTCTTAATCAAAAATTTCCTCCTTGTGGAGCAAGAATGTAAAAGCAATTATGAAATCTAGTTTTCAACAGTCCACTGTTATTTCATCTAGACTTGTATTTATTATAGGTAATTTTCATATGATGCATATATCTTAGCTCCATCTTTAAATCTGTACAACTCAAGATAACCCTTTATATTGACACTACAGGATCATATATCTTTTATTCACATTTTCTTAAGCTTCTTAATTACAGTGTATTCACTGTAATGTAAAGAAGTTTTCTCATCTTAAGCTTTTAGGAAAAAAATATGACATACAGAAGATATATTCACTTTATTGTAGTTACTCATCACTACCATATGTGGCTTCTGGGGTCACTTTGGTAGTTCATGGTGCATTTTTCCACATCATTTTATATTATGAGGAAGAATGTGCACAGATGTGCATCCATTCCAAAAACTAATTCATAATCCACAGATTATAGGAGGAGGCTGAATTGAAATTAAAATTTCTTATAGAATACAGATGCAGATTTCTTATTTAGAGATGTCTAGGTAAAATAAAATATATCAGCAAAAGTATGATTATTCCACATCTCTTTTCTAGAGGCAACTCTTGATACTTTTTCTAATTATCTGTCTCCTTGTCTAGTTTTTTTAAATTTAAATCTTCAAACATCCCATTATTTAGCTTTTATATAAGGTCTCCTCTGCTACTGAGTCAGCTTTGCCTCCTTCAAAATTCAATCTGATTAGTTTGCCTGTTTTTATTCTGAGATCATATTAGGAGCTTTAAACTGAGTTTTAACCTTATTCTGAATTCTTACTCTGAATTATTCTGAGCTCACTTTGAGACTTTGAGTAAGGACATTTTCACAGGATGATTCTGGAAATAGTGTTGCTGTGTGTGATGTTAATATTCTAGAATATAAATTAGACTTTGGGGACTCTTGAATGTTTGGTAATTTGAATTTGCATTTTTCTTTCACAGAGATGGATAACTGCCCCAATATCATAAACCATCTCAGAGTCAATAAGTTTATTTCACTGCCAGTCTTTGTACATTTGACATATATTTTGCATCTTATTATAAGATAGGCAGGTTTTTAGTTGTAAGTTGTAATGATCATGTTTGTCTCTGTGATATGTCAGGATTTCCAAAAAATAGAGCTTTGAAACAGACTAATTATCATTTTTTAAAATAAATGTACACAGATTGGAGATAGCCAGTCCTGAGAATTGTACATTTTGGATATAATGACAGGATTTGCCTTCTGCCAAGACAGATAATATTTCACAAACAAGACTAAACATTTCAATAAGTTGATGTTTGAACCTCACTGTTAAATCTTCTGTGATGACAACTGAATTAGTATTTTAGTGTCCAAACAGGCAAATGATAATAGTATTCTCTCCTGTTCAAACAGGATTGTAAGCTGAATAAAAATATTAGTTAACAGTTCTGGGTTCTATTGAGAGAATGAAGGCACATCACGGAGAGAGGACAAAGAACTCAAATGGTCACAAGCACAACCTATCTTTTTATTGATTAGCAAGAAGTGCCCACCAAAGACCATTGGCTTTTTAAATCAGAACAGAGCAGTAGACAAGGTTCTGGAGTAACCTTACATGGAATCACTGCCTACCAGAGATACAACTTTTCATACAGATTCCATCCCACAGTAGACTGTGCATTTAAATCTGCCCAAGAGCCCCAGAGACAGTGACTCAGTTCCATGACCTGCTAGCTTAAATGTTGTCTCACTTGATCTTCACTGGTTTTCCAATTTCAGGCTTATATATTCCTGTTTATTAATTCTTTTACTAAGCTGGGAGACTTTTGGAAGAGAAACATAGTAATGAATGTGTATCTTTAAAGTATAAGACACAAAAATTATTAGTACAAACTGTACAGATGAGAAACCCAAGAGTAAGGAAATTCAAAGAACTTGCTCAAAATCACAGATTATGGAAATATGAATTTAAATTCAGTTGTATGTATTATCAAGGAACAGATATTCCTTATATGCCAGCATAGCCAGAAAAACTTGTGACACAGAAAACCATATCCTGCTCAAATCTTCAGTCTGTGGCATTCATTCACTATACAATTTAATGTGATCACATTTCAGAAACATATGGACTAAAACAGAAAGGCATTTTAACTTCACATCAATACTCTATGTTTTTCTACAAAGGAAAACAATGCTATGTTACTGAGGGTGATATAAGATTGTGAATAATAAATAGCTGAAGATAATGGTTTTAGAAGATTGTGAGTTCTTTGAAATCTCTTCTGCAATCCAAGAGTAAGCCTAAATTCCAAGATGACTGAATAAAGTTTATTTAGAGCATTCATATTTTAAGACAGTATTATAAGGTTTTCATGAGTTTTTTATTGTGATTTACTCTTAACATCAATTGACATAAGTGTGCAAAATAGCAAATTTTTATTAATTCAAAAGTAAGTTGATGAATGAGTCATTGAACTGTTTCCAAGACTCCACCTTGAAGGCCTATCAACCTACAATATACATTCCCATTAGTGGTGGTATTAATTATGCTGAGCCAGTTATATATATATAACTGTGACTACAGATGAATTTCAATATACAAAACTCTTCTCAAGGGCTTTAGTGGTATTAACATTTTTTGATTTTTGTTGTCATGAACCAACGTATGTTAGTGCATTTTTGTGAGTGATTCTTGTAGTTAGTCCTGTTGAGAACTGACATAAGCTAATTTGGGCAGTCATGGTTATCTGGTTCTTCTTTCTAGGTAAGTATTGATAGCCTCTTATGATTTGAAATAGAACTCTTTGTCCACAATGTTTCAATTAAATTATGTGCCAGGATGAATTCTACCACACATATAAATGTTTACCAGCAAAAAGGTGCTAAATAATTTTAAGTTTGTTGAATTTCCAACTCTGAAGAGTTTTGGGCTGTGAAATCGCCATATCTATATGTGTTCTTTGTTTTTCTATATTTCTGGAAAATCCTCATATTTTTAGCCCATCTTATTTCTACTAATAAAATCATTTTTATCATCCTTATGCTAATTAACTAACTATCCTGCTCTTCTGTTATCTATGGTTGATGTTTGTTTTGGGTGTTCATAGACTCCTAACTGTACTCTTTAAATTGCTCTTGACCTTGAAGTGTGTATTTTGAGTAGATTATGTCAAATGTTAACTAACCACCACTAGGACATTCATTAAAGTGGATTCATGCATAAAGGCACATACATACACATACCCTACAATATCCATGCTTTAAATAAATTACAGATAATATAAAACACCTTGGGAAGAAGTCTCTTCTTTAAAATGAGGAGAAGTTTTGGGTATCCTTTTAAGCTACATATTTTGGAAGTTTCTCAAAGTTTCTAAAATAAGTATGGCAGCTTCCTCTAGTTTCCTGATGTGCTACAGATCTTTTTCTGTTATATACCTTTGGATATTTTAAGTTATCCTGTTATATAATTTCAATTTCCTTGACTTTTGAAGATAATCTACTAATATTGAGTATCTACTGTGTGTCTGTGGGTCTACTCATATGAGTCATGTCACTATTTACATTTTCAAAATGACCAACTTAACATATTAATTTAAAATTTCTAGATCAAAGCATTTATTTTAAATCATCTTGATCCTACAAAAATGATATATATTCATATATACAAATATATATATAAACATATACACATAAAATAACTCATAAAATATTTATAAAATATTTTAGAAACATTTATGTCATACTTAAAATTTTAGATATATATTTATATATTTTATATAAGTATAAATTATATCCTTACAAATTATATATATATACTTTAAATATTCAAAAATGCTAAAATTCAATTAGGCTTATCTAATATATTATAATTATATATAACCATTTTTAAAAGTGCCTATGTGATTTTTTTAATTCAATAAACAAATTTGAATGCTAAGTTTGTCCAACTTAAAAATCTGTATGATAGAAAAATAATGTAGCATATATGGTCTAGTTTATAAAAACAGTATTGCTACTATAATGGATAATTCAAAGTATTTGGGAGAAAACATAATATTTTGGTCTCACATATAAAGTGTTAAACAGATATAATCCATATGTGTCCATATATTTGTCTATACCTATCTATCACCTGTCTCTTAATCATTTCTGTTAATGAATAACTGACTGCTCCATAATCCTTTCTCCATTTCCCATATTTCACTGAAGGTGCTAAGTGAGATGCTCTCTTTCCCAGTTATGGGAGACCATGTGATTGAATTCTAGCTGATGTGATACAGGAAAAGCTTTGGCTTATCTGATAAAAAGAATAGATGGAGCTAGTACTGCCCTTCCTCCTTCTTAACTCACCACCTTTAATGGACTTGTTATCTTAGAGGCTGAACCAACTATCTTGCTAAAATTAAGAGAAAAACATAGGACAAGAAAAAGTCAGTATGCTAATAACAGTGGCACAGAAAGATAGAAGCCAAGGCCTTGATGATGTTAAGTAGCTGAACAAATGCCAGTAACTCCCTTGCCTCTGGACATCAAGCTTTGGGTTTAAGTCGTCAGTTACTTGCAGCTATAGTCATTACAGTTGATGTGTGTGTGTGTGTGTATAACTTATAATTTCTCCAAAAAGCTTTATGCCTTTGTAATTTGATTTTTTTCTTCAGCTAGATTACTAATTATAATAAACTAAGTTTAACTAAAACTTAATTTTTATAGAGCAGTCTTAGGTTCACAGAGAAATTGAACAGAAGGCTCAGACTTCCCTCATACCACCTGTCCCCACACATGCATAGACTCCTCCATTATCAAAATGATGAATTGATGAATCTACATTGACACATCAGAAAATCAGTTAATTTTGATTGACATCTGAATGACCATAAGACTAATTTATACTGAATATTATAGTTTAAAATAATCTTATTTTTTTGTTGTTCTATTTCTGGATATAAGATCTTTTCACTAAATTTCTAACAATTATTGCCTAGGCAGTAATTGCAAAACTATTTATCTGTCCCTCTGCTCTAAATCTAAATATTTGTTTGGCTGCATAAGTTAAATCAATTTTTTTTTCTTTTTTCACTGAAAGAACACATTAGCCTACTATAGAATTAGTCTTGGACAGAAAAAAAAATGGGGATATTTTTCATCCCAACAATCATAGAATTTTGTATACATCTATAGAACTGAGCAGCAGGCATCATTAGGTGACTTCAGCTGGCCTAGAAATACAGAGTAATAAGAGAGTATCTGTATTGAGTATATGAGTATATCCATAAGAAAAACTTAACATCACAACATGCAAAATGATGCCCAGTGAATGATTCTTCTGGACCTTATATACTTACTGGCTTCTTGTTTTCATTGAAAGAGATGTAAAAACATCATTTTCCATTGTTCTTCATGTTCTTTTTAACCTACTCAGCGCTTCCTTATTGGAAATCATCCATCCATCTAGGAAACAAATTTACATAGGCTCACAACCACCAAAATCAAGGGGAATGGGAAATTCCCAACTACCTTTTCACTTCTCCCGATGATGCACAGAGAAAGAAAAACAGCTTCTAATGTACAAGCCCCATTTAAACTTTCATTGTGTCTCATAAAAGCTATACATGATTGAGTGAAAAATATTAAATGGCAGTTGAATTCTTTGCCAAAATCCTATGTATCACAGATTAAACCCTTTGGGGAGAGTGATTCTAACAGTGCTTTGTACCCAATATTTAAGGAAGTGGAAGTAAAGAACAGTGCTTGGTTTTCTGATGTTTTATTAAAAAATCGCCATAAGTTGCACTAAAACAATTATTGCTTCTTCCTCACCCTAAAGGGACAAGTTACTGAATGTAATAAGTAGCTCAGTTCTCTATTTGAGACACGTTGTAAATTGGTGCTTATGATTTTTTAAAATTATCATTAGTCGAAATTGTCTCAACAGCCGTCTTTAAAGACTTGGCTCTTGCAAAGGCAGTGATTCATGCTCAGTTATGAAGCTCAAACACAGTACATTTACTACCTAAAATATTTCTTTGCCAAACAGAGGCTGATGCATTGAGCCAGTTGTCAGAGTAATAACAATCAAATAAAAATGAGTGAGGAATAGAGGAGTTCTGCTTGTTTGTTTGCTTTGCCCTAAAACATTATTTAGGTTCTTTTTCTCTCAGAAAGAAGCACTTCCATTGTCTTTACCTTGCAGTCATCTTTTCCAGGATTATCATAAAACAAGTATTATTGATTACTGGCTTCCTTTTTTGTTGGTGTGTATTGACCACAAAAATAAACTTCAATTCCGTGTGGTGCAGTCACTAACTTAATTAATTAAGGCATTAATTAAGGATTCTGGGAAGGAATTAAAGTATTACATTTTAGTAGTATGTGTTACTATTTTTAGTGTTCACATGTCAATGTTAAAAGCTGAAAAAGAAGTGTATATATGTGTGTGTGTGTGTGTGCGTGTGCGTGTGCGTGTGCGTATAGGTACTTATAATAAATTTATTATAGCCCCAAATCATATTAGTTATCAATTGCTATTATAAATAATAAAAGTAAATCACTTTAACAGCATGCTTCACATAGCAATATACAGAGATCTCATGGACTTACTTTGTGAATGTAGACAGCTTTGAAAATTGGTATGATATGCTTTGGGATTCCATATATTCATCTAACAGAGTGGCTTACTTCTAATTAAATTACAAGCTTCTTATTTATGCTTCTTGTTATTCTATAAAGTATTTTTAGAAAGTGCATGGATTAATCAATTAACACAGTGTTTCTCTTATTCCAAATGCATTATTAGTTGTTTCACTGAGTTTAAGAAGCACTATAAAGTGAACTCGTAGAATTAAGCATGACTTTACATCTAAACAAACTGTATTGTGTTAGATCAATTCAGTTATATAACTACCTAATGTAATGATGAGAACTGGGCTAAGTCCTATGGGGGAAATTAAGAAAAGCGAAACCTGTTCTTGGTAATTTATTAGTTAACTGAAGAGAGCAGAAATTACCTAAGAAACTGTATGGTAAGTTGTAGAATATGGTGCCAAATGAGAAGAGATATTTGGTAGCACTGATCTCCCACCAACTACTCTTGTGTACTCATGCGAATCTTAATCCAAGTTGCTGGATTTTATTTATCATATGGCTCTATCCCACTTACACCTACACTACATTCCCCCAAGAGATCTAAAACAAAGGTTTTAATAGGTTAATTAGGGAAAACAGGATTATTTATAAAGGGTAAAAAGATGAAAAAAAACCCACTTCATTGTTTGTTCTCTTTACACTAAGAATATATATCTATAAATGAATCACTATGCTGTACACCAGAAATTAACAAAACATTGTAAATCGACTGTGCTTGAATTAAAAAAAAAAAGAATGTAGTTGGGAGGGAACTGAAATTCAGTGGAGGTGGGAGGATCCCAGGTGGCTGATCTCAGGAGGTGAAAATAGTGACTGTGATTACGATTGCAGGCACCAGGATAGGTGGGATAGTTAGAACTCTGTTGAACCACTGAAGATCTCTGCCTAGATCAACTGTTCATGGGGTTCTTAAGAGTGAAACTGTTATGTCTCTAAGGTCTTAACCTGATTTACATAACCAAAACTCTCCAGATATGGCAAACTAAAGAATAGGTCTGAGATAGCAAACCTGAGAATTATGGATCCTCAACCACTTTTCGACCTGAGGTAGTCCATTAACTGAGCCTTGTGTGAAGACAGAACTACCTGTTTTGGAAGATGGATCTCAATAGAACACTACAAATACATATAATGAATTTCTCCCTAGCCTTCCTCAGAGTTGCCTAGAGCCATTTTCCTGGCAAACTGTGTCCAGGAAAGCTGTACCTTAGTGTCTTCATCAGTAAAACGAAGTAATTATGGTCACTATCATATAAATTGCTTTGAGGATTAAGGAAAATATAATACCTCTGAAGTACATAGACTGATACTTGGTTCATAATAAGAGTTTAATGATGTTAGTCATCATTATTAAAATTCAACTTTTTACAACTGTTCTTCTCCTCAGGAAATGTGCCATATTTGTATTTTAGGAGTTTTTGCTGTTAGCTATAAAAAAGAATGATTATTTAAAGGCAAGTTGAAGCACCAAAATGGGCCAGTGTGGAAGTTGTGTGATGGATGTTTTTAAAAGTCCCTCAAATTGTCCCCTGTTTAATTAGAACTATGCTTTCCTTGAACTTATGATTGTCCCTGTAGATAAAGCTTTGTCTCAGAAGAGGTAATCACCCTCCTCTAAAATTCAGTAGCACTTCTTTTGTATCACTAATTGCATTGCATTATAGTTAGCTGCTTCTGTGTATGCTTCCCCTGAAGATGAGCTCCTTATGATCCAAGGGAAAATGTTACAGGAGACTTGGGGGCAGGAAATCGGAATAAACATCTACACTCCTCCATTTAATGGCCTTTGCATTTTACCTTGCAAATACCATTTTCCTTATATTTCAAGTGGAAATAACAATATAATCCAAGTCCCTCTCTGTTAGCCTTACATTGTTATGTGGTGAAATGGTAAGAGCCTGAGATTCAGAGTCAGCCCTCTCAAGTTTGAACTCAGCCCAGCCATCACCGTCAGTGTGACCTAGCTGATTTATCCACACTCCCAGTGTTTCTGTTTCCTCCTCTCCAATGCAAGGTTAATATGAGGATTAAGAGGACCAATTCGTACAAAGCACTGAGAGCAATGCCTAGCACGTAGTGATTGCTCAGTATATGTTAAATTACTAGTGAAAAAATCAATTAATATACACATAAATGTTTCATAAACTGCTAATACAGATATTCATTATTAGGACGAACTGCTTTAAAATGTGAATAAATGAACAAGTTAATTAATGAACAACTCTTTTTACTTTAACTATATGATATGTATTAATTTGTATACATATATACATATATTTTTTTTAAACCAGAGAAGATTAATGTATTTACAGGTCAATTCTGCTTTCATAACTGTTTAAGACTGAAATGGTGAGCTACAACTTCACATTTGGAATAAGTTAAAGATGGTTACATCTAGCCTTAAAAAAGCCTGCTATCCCTCAAGGTGTCCTTGACTTGGACAGTCAGGGTCTGGGTTTACAATAGGCGAGAACCGGTCCTCTCCTCACCGTATGCTCTCTTGCCAGTTGTTATAACAGCCACTACTGCCCCTTCCCATAGTTCTGAGGCAAGAAACATTCTCTCTCTCTCTGTGTTTTTATATAGTTGAATGCAGTGGTTTTTCTTCCTTAAAAAATAACATTTGTTTAACATGCCTGATGTTTTAGAAAGAAATTTAACACAACAGTAAAAGTGTCCTTACAGGTTAATATTTATATTTTTAGAAAATCATTCCTTTAAAAAACACTCCATTTTTCTGTTCTTGAAGACTGTATGTTGTTTAAGTAATTTGCAATATAACACTGAAGTGGTGTTTTATATACAACTTAAATAACTTTTTATGTTTTATTCCATGATTTTATATAGTGCCCTACTGACATTTGCCATCCATATCTGAAATCCCATATTATTGCTGGCTTCATAGATTGCAGCAATAAAATAGTATGCAAGATTGAACATTTACCACAAATCTCAAAAACCTGCAGGAGGAAATGGGCTCCGAAATGTAATGTTTTAAAATGACTTAGTGAAGCAGGGATTTCAGTAAATTTCATTTGCTCAAAAACTGCTAAAATTGCCCAGCACTTAGAATAATAAATAGAACTAGACATTTGTAATTAATACCTAACTTTAAAATAATTCAGAGCATTGTTATTTTATGTAAATGCCTTTGAAATACAAATATATCTTGTTCTAATGGAGCTTATGATTTTTAAAAATCCTAATTTAATTTTCTTTATATTTACTTTTATTAAAAATACTCAAAAATGTAATGAATTACATTATCAATTAACAATATAATCATGAGACCATATTATGTATCTGTAGTCTCCTTCTTAAATGCTTTCTTAATAATACTTTTTTGTCAGTCTACAGAAATATGCTTATAGGTCTTACCAAAAACCCAGAAACCAAAAAACCCAGAAAGATCTCTAAAAATACCATAAAGTGCAACAAACTAAACAGAATTGGCTTATTCTGAATCTTTCCAAATGATGGTTTCCAGGTTTGCAACTGGGACTTTTTGTTTTAATAGTCAAATCCTTCCTTTATATATATATTTTTCTTGAATTTATCATTTACAAAACAAATTCTTATCTCCACAGCCAGACTATTAAGTCTGACTTAAATTAAGGTACTCAGAGGAATAAGAGGTCATCAAGTGGAGTAGTGCTAATGTTGCTTTTTGGGATAAATGTTGTGTCTGGAATTCTTTTTGGAGCAGGCGAAGTAAAAATAACTAAAGCATAGATGAAAGTAAATGACAAAAATACACAAGTGCTGTTTTAGACTAAATATGAGTCTATATTTACTTGTTCTTACCTCTCATCTGAAACTGATGAAAACTAGATCATATTCAAAGACCCTTTCAATTTTAAAATAAAAAGTTTTCAGAATATTCCTACATCACAAACTGTTTAAATTAGACTTTGGAGCTTGGTGGTATTAAAGATCTAATTTGACTCATGTGTTAACCAGCTTCCAAGATGGTCCCCAGTGGTTTACACTTCTTGGTAGTCACATCTTTGTGTATCCCCTCCCACATTGTACCAGCTTTGGTCTGTGTGACCAACATAGCACAGCTGAAGTGATGATGCTATGTCATTTCTGAGATTAGATTTTTAAAGCATGGTGGCTTCTCTCTTGGGCATGCTCGCTAAGTTCCTCTCTTGGGTCACTCAGTCTGGAGGAGGTGATCTGCCAGATCCTGAGTGAGCCTTTGAAAAGGTCCATATGGTGTATAACTAAACTTTGCTGCCAACAGTCACATGAGTGGATTTAGAAACAGATCCTCTAGCCCTAACCAACTATGGCCCTACCTGTTAGCTTGGCTACAAACTCATGAGAGCTTCTGAGCCAGAACTACCCACTTGAGCCTTTCCCAGATTCCTGACCCTCAGAAAATGTGTGAGGTAATAACTTTTTAAGTGTCTGTGTTTGGGGTGATTTGTTATACAGCACTAGGTAAGTAATACAACTCACAAAGGAAAAAACAAGGCCCCAAATTTCACACCCTTCATAGCAAATCAGGATCAGTGAACTGGCCATGGATAATTAAATGGCTTAAGGCCCACAAGCAAATCATTTTGCTCTAAAAGGAAATGTTTCTCATATGCATATAAAAGTATTTGATCTATATTCTTAATCTCATGCAACAGCCCTCTGGGAAAGCCTCTCTGAGATGATCCTGGGATCTCCTATATTCCCTGGTCCCACTGTGTACACGTACACATTTATCCCAATTACATAAATTATTCTTTGTTTATCTTCTTCATTTCTAGATTGAAATTTCTTGAGGACAGGGACTTTCTTTTTACCAATTGTAATTCCTGTTATATAGTAGTTACTTAATATACATCAGTCAAATAAATACATGTCTGAATTACCATACTGTAGTTATCCTAAGATCCAAGCAAGAAATAAAAATCGTTTTAAAGTAAAAGGAAATTGTCATCATAAGCACAGTTTAGACAAAAAGAAATTGGACAGTCTTAAAGGATATTTTCCAGACCCACTGTCTGTTAACAGTTGCAGCCCCCAGGTTCCATGCCTCCTTGCTCCAGAGGGTCCTGAATGCATGCTAACAAAACTTGTCTATTTTCTGCTTATCTCTCCCTGCCACTCTTCTCTTGATACATTTCCTTAGCTCTAAACTTGTGATTCAAGATTGCATTTCAAGGACCCCCCCCCCCCCATGCCAATCCACATTTTAAATTGAAATACCTTAGAAGCAGAACTACATATACACATCCCTAGCTGGGCTATCTAGCAGTGTTGGTGTGAACCATTAATGAGTCCTTTTTGCTTCTCACCCCGGAACCCCTGGATTACACATCTGTTGGCAGGCACCTTGGTATACAGATCACCTGAAGCCACTGCACCAGGAAACAGAACCTCCACATTTGCCAAATATGTGGCCAGACGAATCATTTTACCTGAAATTTAAGGAAATCACGGGAAATAAATGGGAAGTTCAAAATAAATTGACATTTTATTTTATTTAGATAGAAATATCATTTCTGGTATTTCAGATTGAGTCATCATTGACTATTAGCAAGGCTGGGTCTTAATATCTATTTGATTTAATAATTGATTAAATACTTGTATTTATATTCTACCATCTTCTTTTCCTAAAGAGTTGCAGGTTTCCTAACTTAAAGTGAGCAGATAACATTTGTGTTTCAGTTAATGGCTGATTTGTGTGTTGGATGCAAAGATTCCACCAGTGATTTATTTCATTAAGTCAGTAATCATTTCAGCTGCAATAACCTTCAGTCACAGGCAGCTAATGCTGCAATAATGATTTCTGAGAAAGCTAATGCTAGAAGCCTCTAGCCATATTTGCAAATAAGTCCATGTATCATGATGTTCAAACATTGATCCAGGGAGCACAAGTCTTTGGTGACTTTTGCAGCATAGCTTGCAGACAGTAATTTTTAGAGAGCGTAAAGATTGATTAAGGAGAAGAGAAACTAATCACAGATTCCTCCAGTCTTATAGTTTTAAAAGACTATGAAAGATGATGGTGTGCATACCATACAACTACGATTATCTTAAATTAGCTCACTTAAGGCCAAAGTAGTAATGTCAACTATCAGGTTTTATTTTTATTTTATTTCACATATCTAAAATCAGTGTTGGCGGAAGTAGGTCACTCATTCTGAAAGACAAATGGAAGACAGAAAATTATACAGAAGTTATTTTCAAAGTACTGCAGACTCATTGGCATTACGTATAAAAATTCCTCTCCAGTCAATTATCTGATAATGACGTGGATAAGCATTTGGCTAAAAGTAGAGTGAATGCCTTTTTAAAGAAAAATACAAATAAGCCGGCATTTCCCAGACCCTCTTTGCTTTAAATAATAACCAAAATATGTTAGTACTTCTAAATTAAAAGTCACAGATTTTCTCTTCAAAGCTCAATTACTATCAGCATTTTTTATTATTAATATTTTGAATACTATGAAAATAAACACTTTTTTCCCCTTAGTTTAACAATGACCAAAGCTTGTAGATTAAGGCAAATGAAGGTCTGTTTCAGTGGGTTTTTGAAATCAGCTTTAGTGTCTGAGCTACTTTTTGCATTTGTGTCTGTATGTTTTTATGCGCATAGTTTTTCATTTTAAAAGTGGAAAATTGCTTCATCTGTAACACTTAACATAGCATTGAGAATGAATCCATGGTATTGAAAAAATGAGGTCATCTGGATGCTAATGACTTGCAAACTCGTATTTGTTCCAAAACTGTTCTCTGAACTTCATACAAGCAACTACCTACTTGGCATTTCCACTCTGATGCTTAAAGCCATTCCAAACTCAAAATATCCAAAATAAAACACATGTTCTCCCTGTCCACCTCTCTCCTTCTCTAATCAAAGCTGTCAAACAACTATTACGGCCTCTTAAGTGTTCCCTCAGCATACACTCATGCTCTCTTCCAATTCTTCCACTTCCTGCTGTCTGAGCTATCTTTTCAAGATGCAAATCTGATTATGCAATCAGTTCAGAAAACTCACTGAAGTTTGAGACCTGTTTCTTGATTATTCTTAGATTCTTTTACTTTTAATTGGTAACTGGAGATAAAGAAATCATACATGAAAGTTCAGGAAAGCAAGCTTACCTTTTTTCCTCCTTCTTTCTTCATCTTTTGGCTCATAAAGGAGAGTCAGTGATGGGTGGGAAGGACCTTGCTCATAGATGAGACCAGGCTTCACAGTCTCCCTCTCTGGCAGAAGCTAGTACATCTTAAGGAAGACAAAGGAAAATAAAAGAGGTAGTCTCAAAGCTTGATGGTCCTCAAGACTTTGGGTCATTGTCCAATCAAGGGAGAGATAACCTTGCCTTAAGCTGGTCTTAGTGGTGTTAGCAGAGACCAGGGTACATATTCTCAATGGGTTAAAGGATCTCCATAGATGAGGCACAGTGTTTCTTTGATTTTGAGGCTATCTGCTGTAGCCAAAGTTCAAGAAGTTTTTGCTGGATATTCCTAGCTTCTTGACTCTAATCTTCATATGACTAATTAGTGATAATTCTCACTTCCTCAATTTTATGCCCAGAGGCGTCTATTAATTAGTTAATAGTCTGAGTGCAAGTTTAAGGGGGTCTTTTTACCTGACGTGAAAAGTAGCCAGCAAGCCAGCACCGGTCTTTCCTCCACTGATTATTATAATACTCAATACTTAAATTACCTTTAGGACAAGGAGAAGAAAAATCCTACCATAGTTTATAATACCCTTGGCCTTTTAAAATTTCTAAACAGTTTTATGCTTCTTTTAGTCTCAGAGCTTGCAAATGTCGTACTATGTGTGAAGTACCTTCTACCTTCATCTAGTTAATGTATCCTTCAGGTCTCAAGTTTAGTGTCATTTCCTCATCCAAGATGAGGTCCTATTTCTGCATTACCTGTGTCAGTGAACTCTTCTACTGCAAAACATTCACTGCTGTGTTTATACTTGTGATAATTTAATTGATTTACATCCCTACTATTAGAATGTAAGTTTCATGTGGCCATAGGTCACATATATTATGTGTGTAGTGCCTTATACACAGTGTGCTCAATGAATGTTTGTTAAGTGGATCAATTCATTTAAATAAGAGAACAAAAATAAATCTTATAAATCTGTAAACATACATAACAAATGCAAAAGTATAATTTTACATAGGGGTATTGGTTATAGGCAGTTAGATACTGGAACAATAAATGTCTTTGTTATATATCATTTAAAAAATATACCTTATTAGAATATAATAGAAAAAGAAATGGGATTATCAGAATTGTGCAAATAAAGTATTGTGCACCCTAATATTAATTTCAATTTGTAGGGTTAATAGTAACTATTTTTAATGTCTAGAAATTGAATATATTATAAGAATGAGACAAAATCAACTGTTTTCGAAATGTGTATGATATCAGTAAGTCTCCATTACACAGGTTTCACCAGGGGCTGAAGTGAATGAAGGCATTTATGCCATTTTAAGTGTACTGATAGAGGACTCCAGTCAGGACTCAGCTTCATTTCAGCACTATTTCTCCTTCCTCCAATGAAAAAAAAAATTGAATAAAGATATATAGAGTATTTGAAAATCTAATCCATCTACACTCTGTCAGTTGTATCATAGCTGAAGCCAAAAGGAATTTTGACAAATAGCATGTTTCCCCCTGCTTTTCTCCGTGTGTTAATAAGCAGGATTTCTTTTACAACACAATTAAAGCTTATTTCACAACATAACCAAATGTTCACAAGGATTCTGAGGTAAGATTTAATGTCAAAGAAAGCCATTGTCCAGTGCAAAATCAATGACCTGGTCAAGTTAAAGACATATTTTAAACCCAATTATGTTGGATGGCAAGTCTAATGAGACCATTCAACAACTATTATCGTATTAGACATAAATTCAACCACCAACGTCAAACATCATTAGTTTTAATTGCTTGGGGATTTAGAAATTCATTTTTATGAAATATTGTTTTGTTGAATACTGGGAAGATTTTTTTCACTTATTTCCCATAATTACCATTAGGAAAAGTATAAAATTGTTGCATCTACTATATTATAGAAAATTTTAAAACCATGGCACAACTATGCCAAGAAATTAAAGTCTAAAAAAACATAAAATGAGCTTGAATAAGAAGTTGAATGCTGTAGCAGAGATGATGAAATTATTTGGTTATTATATAATATGAGAGAAAACATTTAGATTCAAATATACAACCTGGATTAATAGATTTAGGATAATGCCTATTTTTGGCAGGTGTTCAATAATAATTGAAATGAACATCACAGATGTTACAATATTTTTGTCTTTTAATATTAAAATCATTTAATTCTGCCTAGCCTGTAGCATAGCACTTTGGTGTTTTATCAAGAAAATTATATTATAAGAAATCATGTGTTGTATCAGTTTAGAATTTGACCAAATTACCTATACCTGAAATATCCTGATAATTTAAAAGTATTTAAATTATTCTTTGCCTGTGATATTTATTTTGCCTGTGATATACTTTGCGTATATAAAGATAGAGAACTATAGATTTTTCATTTCTTGCCTTTTGAGTTTGCATAATGCTCAGATCTATTAGTCTCTTTTATCTTATTCTTTTCTATGTGCTTCGTAGGTAATAGCATTCAATTTACTTTTAGGAAGAGCTATAAATTATGTAACAATTCCTGCCTACCCCCTTTTTACTACTAAACTAGACCTTTTTCCACCTCAGCAGGAAACGATATTGTGTTATGACAGAGTGGTGTGTGAAAATAAAATATATGGACTTTGGTTTTTGAACTCCAAACCCACCATTTTAGAAGGGTAAAGAGGCTGACATCTGAGCACAATATATTCTCTCATTGCCAGTGACCATTACCTCCCATTACAAAATGAGGTTGTCCTAGGTTCCATTATAAATTTTCTTCAGTGTTTGTAACTCAGCTATAAAACAGGCTCTGAGACAGAAACTCAACATGGGGATTCAGCTCTGGGGTGCTTTATTTTAATTCTAGTTTAGTTTAAGTTGGATAGCTATTTTGCAATAACAGGAGAGTAGTGGGGGGAAAAAAAGTAAATATGGCAATGTAGCATGTCTGTTTCTGCATTCCTGTAGCTAGGAAATTAATTTTTTTCTAAAATGCAGGTTTTTTTCGGATTGTTAGTTGGAGACACAATTGTATTGTTTAAAGGAGAGATATTAAAAATCATTGAATAGGCAAGAAACTAACACTCCAACACACTTAGATGAAAAATAACTAGTGTCTTCCTGTAGGCATTTATTTATTTTTAAGATTAACAAGTCCGCATGTAGCCACTGTCAACTTATCAGGTAGATAAATATTTTTTACTAAAATAATTTTAAATGCATAAAGTTGGTAACTTAGTAGAATGCAAAATGTTTGTTTATATAAATTTTCAGTTTTTTACAGATAAAGCCAATTCAATATTTAGGCTGAAGGCTAAGGTTATTCAAACTATGTAATTCAGTACCAATTTTCAGTAAATAGTTATAATATATAATATAAATTTGTATTTATGGATTTATATCTCTCCAATTTTATATCTGTGTTGGAGTTATCAACTTCAAGAGAATAATTATACAAATTACAAGAATAAAAACTGCAAAGTGTAATATAGTTTCTTTTTCACCATGTGGTTGGTTGTCCATTTTTGCAAACAAGATACATAAGTTGTACAACAAGTTGTTGACTTTTCTCTTTCTAGTCTCTTGAAGGAGTTTATGTAAGATTGATATTTATTCATAAATGTTTGGTAGAACTTTTTGTGAAATCATCAGCTTTGGAGTTTTCTTTGTGGAGAATTTTGATTGATTGGTTTCTTTGTTTCTATTAAGGATTTAATTTTCTTAATGATTATGAGAGAATTAAGATTTCCTACTTTTGGTGAATTTGTTAAATGTATTTTTGTTGGATTGATAGAAAAAAAGAGTTAACAAAGAGATTACTTAAATTGATTTTCTGTCAAGAAAATATTCTATTGTAGATCAAAGTTTCACCTAGCAGGTATGACCAATTAAATCTTGGGACACTATTCTCAGTGCCAACTAGGAATTATTATCATAAATCAGTTATTTGTAGCACTTAAAGATTGCTGTAAACAAAAAGAAATGGTGTGTATAGACCTAAAATGACAATTTTGAGGGAAGGCAGCTATGTAGAAGCAAGTTGGAGCTAGGTTGTATGATTGTTTAAAACCCATTTATTTGAGACATTTTAGGCATTCTTTAACAAATATGATGTATAAGTATTTAAAACTCTTGATAACTATAGATTAAAGGTTCTCATCCATAGATGAACAGTAGGGTCACCTATGGATGCTTTTAAAAAAATATGGATGCACAGTCCAAACCAATTAAATGAGCATCTTAGGGGTTGAGGCCTGCCATCTGTGTTTTGTAGGAGCTCCAGACAGTAATAAAATAAAGAGAAGTCTGAGAACTATTGATACACATGGACTGGTAAATGACTGCTGTCAAGACAAAATGCATCGGTTGAGATACCATGTTTTTGTTACTGAACTATGACACGTTCAAAGTAAAGTATGGGATTGAAATATGATTTTCATGTTTCATCAGTATTGTTACTGAGCACCTTCTCTTACCTGAGACTATTCAAGACACTAGGAACAAGGCAGTAAACAGTCAACTTTCTGGTCTTATGGAGTATACAGTTGGGTTGTGGCAAAGGAGGAGGAGCAAATAAGAAAATTCAAATATTTATAAGTGTTGTTTGGGTGAAGGGATAGACATTGTACATGGAAGGTCAGGGGAGCCCTCTCTGGGAGTTAATATCTTCTGTTTAAGGGACGGGAAAGAGAGGCTGTGATGGGATTATAGCAAGGGAAGGTGGCGCAACAGTAAGTAGAAGTCTTCCTCATAGCAGGTCTTGTAGTTGAAGCCAATGAGTTTAGATTTTTTCATTCAGAGCTTTTAACCCAGGGGAGTATATAGTTTGATTTACACGAAAAGAATGGGGGCCATCCTGGGCATAAAGTGAAGAATAAATTGAATATGAATCAGAGAGGAAGCAAGGAGACTAGGTGAGAAGGTGTTCATGTGCTCACAGAATAGGTGGTTTTGACTTGGATTAGAGTGAAAGCGTGGAAAGAGGTGGGAAGATAAAGAAACGTTTTGGAGTTTGACCTTACAGGACTTGCTGAAGAATGTCATACCAGGACTGAGAGAAAGAAAGGAATACATAATGACTTCTAAATTTTTATCTTCAGCAACAGGATAGGCACTAAGGTGATGAAGACTGAAGGAGGGGACAATTATGTGAAGAAGATGAAATACGGAGTATAATTTTGTTTTGCCAGTGTCAAGCTTGATATTCCTAATAGAAATCCAAACAAAGATGTCTGGTAGTCATTGGACATGCAGGTCTAGAGTTTGTTCAAATAACAAAGACAAGCCTGAAGTAGAAGTTTTTGAGTCAAATATATTGTGATAATTATGGCAGACTCCCACTAAGTAAAAGAATGAAAGTTATGGAGAACCTGTTGAGTCCCAGAGACTGTAATGAGTGGGTTGCTGCCCAGAGAATCTGGGGTTGTCTTAGAAGAAAAATAGGTCTTAGGAAGAGTTTGGATGTACATAGAAGTCAGAAGTCAGGAAAAGTTTGGAGGGAGTTGTCAAGAAGCAGAAAGATTAGGCAAAACAATGAGTCCTAACTCAGCAAACAGAAAAATTGAGTAAATAACTCTGTGTATAGTCTGGACAGCATTTCTGTTGGAGCTTTTATCTTTCTGATAGAGCTGGAATAAATTCTGGAAATCATGTCCCAAAAGAGAACTAGGGAAGCTGACCAACTGGTTTATTAACTAAATTAATGTAGCCAGAAATAAGGATAGATATTGACAAGATACTTTGGAAACTGAAAAAAGTTGGGCTAATCAGATATTCCAGATAAAGATTTAACTTTCCACTTCACAAAATTCTGTAGATTTAGTTAAATGCAGTAATATAGTTGATTTTGCTGACCAATCAAAAAAGTACTTTCCTTGGAGGAAAACTATTTACCAAACCTGGAAATATACATATATACATACATATACAATATATAGACATATACAAATATGTGTATCAGCAAGTGATCCTAGAACTAGTAAACAATGCAAACAAAAAAATGCAGCAGAGCAGTTAAGTAAAATTAAATTTTCTGTGCAACTTGAACTCATGGGCATGTAAAGTCTACTGTATTTTCCCCAAGCTGTGTTTTTATGTCCCTAAAGTGAACAAAGATTCTATTATAGAGTATGTCTGTGATAGTAAAGGGAGTAAAATATTTTATACAAATAAATATGTGAGGGAAGTCCTTTGGATCTGAGGTTTTGTATTGTTTCTGGCATGATTTCTTTATATAACAAAGAAGCCATCTGTAGACATCTGATTGGTTTCTACGTTCTTAACAACAGCAAAAAGCTTAATGTTTTTCGCACATTTGCAGTGTTCTTGTATTTCAGATTCAACACTTGTGAATTGCACAGAATGTGTTGCATCATCAGAAAATATTCAAAGTAGGAAAATTTCTGCTTTACATATAGGCAGGGTGACTATAGTTTTGAGGAAATGTTGGTATTTGCCTTATCAGGCCAGTTTGGGAGATCAAAACTTACCTGGATTTTTGTTTAATTTTCAGAAAATACAATATAATATTCAGTTAGTGTTTGTGTATTGTCTACACAGATAAATAATGAAATTAATTTTTATGTGTCAGCAAACACAAGAAAAGTAAAAAAAAAAAAAGTACTTATTTTTGGTGTGATGTAAACTCAGCTGTTAAGAGGGTATATTGTCTATGTGGAAAATAGATAAGCTGTTGGTTTCTTATTTCCTGCCTCTTAGTCATTAGGGCTGGCATTACATGCAAGGAAGAAGAAAGTGAGGTACAAAATTCATGTTACTCAGCTTTTCTTGTAGGTCACAGTTACAGTAAAAGGTATAAGAGCCAAAAGAAAGCTTGATTAAAAACTTCCCATCTGAGATTAGAGTTGTCTTAGATTTCTCTTAAGCCTATTTCATGACCCAATAACTAACAACCCTTATATGTGTGATCTCTTGTATTTTATTACTAACATAATTTAAATATGGCTGTGTTGGCAAATGTAGAAATACCCATTTACTTCATCGTAGTGTGAGTGGGTTCTAAAGTCAGATGTAACTGTTGTAGCATCTGGTAAGAAACAGAGCTGAAAAGTAAGCAGATAACCATATGCAGGTACTAGAGTACCTGATTCAGGAAGTGACTGGCATTACAGAAAGCTAATGGAGGACTGCTCTGTGTGTGATATCCAGTATCTACTCAAAAAGAAAGGAAGGAAGGAAAGAAGGCAAGAAGAAATGACTACTTCTACCTATTTAGATATTTTGGCTAGAATATATCTCCATATCATTAGATACTGTATTAATTTTTCAATAAGTAATTTTGAGCTGTGTGTCGTAGGCACTCTTAGTCACTTTCCCATTAGCTGCTAAATCCATTACCTCCTTCCAGTAGAACGTAACTTTAATGTGTCCAGCCCCACATAATGTACCACAGCTGGACAAAGACAATCACAGGTGTTGTTCTACCCCTTTGACAGATAGTCAATTTTCCAGACTCCTTTTCTGCTACCACCAGCCACGTGAACCATTCTCTCCAATGAGACTTCGCATAATCTCTTGGGATAGGGGTCTTCTTTAAGAAATGTTATGTTCCTAAAAAAGAGACAGATGTGATAGATAGGCACCTACCTTCACTCTTTTACTGCTTTGATTGTGGAAATGATGCCTGCATATTCAGTAGCCATCCTGAGCATACAAGGTAATAGCAGACAAGTGGATATGAGCTAAGTTAAGCAAAGCAGAAAAAAAGAGCTCTGACAACTAAAATAATGCTTGCAGCATTTTACCTCCAGACTTTTATTATAAGTGAAGTATAGTTTAAGGACTATGAGTTGAATATTCTGTTAATGTATCTAGTTGAATTTCGGATATATTCTGGCAGAATTATTTTTAAGAATATGTGTAGAACTCTTTGATTCCAAAATTCTACCCAGTTCCACTTGGGTAATGTTGAAAGAGAAACAGTCATCCTATGTTTGAGTTACTTTGATTCATAATATCCAATGAAATCATGACACACTCATCAGTTTCTGGTCCTGTGATTATATTAGGTTCAGTTTCATTAAACATAGCTGTTTCCTCTGCACTATAAAGTAGAATCTAGAATTGGTTTATTTATTTGCCAAGATAAACCCTTATTTTTTTTTATTAGAAGAAATAGTTGTGTTTTTTTCTGTGAAAAATAATGACTGTTACTTTCATTGTGTTATGTGATTATAGTAATGCCTTTGATGATACTTGAATATTGCTGTGGGATTTTAAAAATATATCAGTATTTTTTTAGAAGAGGTAGAATCAGGAATACATCCTGAAATTTCATCTGGCTTCAAAGATGCTCAGAGAACTTCTTTAGAGATGGGCCTGAAATCACATCATAAAACAAAGAAATAAACATATATATTTACACATACCACATTTTCTTCATTCATTCATTCATTCATTCATTCATGGGCACAGGTTGTTTCCATATCTTAGCTATTGTAATAATGTGCAGTGAACATGGGAGTACAAATATCTCTTTGAGATAATGATTTCTTTCCTTTGGATATATACTCAGAAGTGGGAAAATGGGAATGCTGGTTCATATAGCAATTCTAGTTTTAATTTCTTGGGGAACTTCTCATAATCTTTCATATAGTAGCTATACCAGTTTATATTCCCACCCACAGTGTACGAGGTTCCTCTTTTCTCTAATCCTTGCCGGCATTTGGTATCTCTTGTCTTTCTGGTAACAGCCATTCTAACAGGTGTGAGGTAGTGTCTCATGGTTTTAATCTGCATTTTCCAAGTGACTAGTGATGTTGAGCATCTTTTCACGTACCTGTTGGCCATCTATCTGGATCCTTTGCCCATTTTTAAATCAGGTTCTTTGTTGTTTTGCTGTTGAGTTGAATGTATTCTTTATTTTGAATGTTAACCCCTTTTTGGATATATGGTGTGCAGGTATTTTCTCCCATTTGATAGGTTGGTTGTCTTTTCATTTTGTTGATATGTTTCCTTCATCGTACAGAGGCCTTTTTGTTTGATGTAGCTTCACTTGTTTATTTTTGCTTTTGTTACCTTTGCTTTTGGTGTCAGATTCAAGACCAATGTCAAGGATTTATCCCCTAGGGTTTTTTCCTAGGAGTTTTACGGTTTCAGATCCTGAGGATGAAGTTGAGTTCCCTCCTAATCAATTGTATGGCACTAAACTGGGAGTGGGGTTTATGGCAAGAGCGTGCCTTTTCTACCTGTTTCAATGTGGGCATTTTCTCATTCACCCTGTCAAAAGCAGCTTCAAAAGTTTAACAGATAATTTGAGCAAACATTGATTCAAATTAGCACTAAATGGGAATTGGTTAGGAGTGCTCCACTGACAAGATAACGGCAAGAATTTATATAGAGAAAACTCAGAAAAAAACAAGGAAATTGACTGGCTATAGTTTAAGTGGTCGCCTTCTCTGGGAAAGCCTAGTTGGCTGTTTGTCATTGGTTGTCCTTAAGTTTTGATTTCTTAACCTTGAGACATTTACAGGCTTAGGCTTTGTGGAGCTTAAGTAGGGGACACATCACAACTCATTCTGAAATGCCAGTATTACCTGCATGCTAAGATATGACAGTCACCTCAGTCTGAGGGTCTCTTTGTTAATTAATTTAACAAACCAGTACATGGGAGCCCCTCAGCTAGTTTCTGAATGTCTTTAGAGGGAATTACTCCTTGAATAGCTGTGTCTGTGGGAGCAGGGGAGCTCAAGAGCCTCCTGTGTCACCATTTTAGCTGACCTCCACTCTAATTATTTTTTATTTTTCATGTTGCCAGCTTTGGTTTGCTATAATTGTTTTTAGAGATACTGGTCTACAGTTTTCTTGTGATACCTTTGTCTAAGTTTTGTATCAGGCTGATACTGGCATTATAGAATGAGTTGTGATGTGTCCCCTCCTCTTCTACTTTTTGGAAGAGTTTGTAATTATCCAGCCTAGAACTCAATAAACCCCTTTAGTATGCAAGCTCAAGCTTTTCTTCAGATAAGGGAGATTTTCTTCTGTATTGTTTCTAAGCATTGGCTTTTCTTCATCTATTCCTATTTATTCTGATTTTATACATTGGGGCCTATTACTATGTGTCTCAGTATTTCCTTCATGATTTTCCTTTCATTGCTTTACTTTGAAATACTTCTTCTTCTTGATCTTCCTGGTCACTAGTGAAGAACTTCTCTTCTTTAATTCATGTAATCATTTTGCTTTATTTTTCAAAAACATTTTTATCTTCAGAAAATCTGAAAAACTGGGTCACTTTACTTAGTCACAAGGAGAATATGGTTTTGGTTTTATTCAACCATTTTGAAAGCAATTTTTATACATGAATGTTCTTCTAAGAGCTAAGGATGAAAATACAATAGGTAATGAAACAGATTTCTGTGAGTGCCTAACTTAATGGGGGGAGGGTATCTCTGAACTTAAAAAATTTAAAAGGCAAAAAAGAACAATTTATGTAAGAATCTATAGCAATCTTGTGAAGTTTGGCATTTTGTGATGAGATCCAACATAGCATGTAAAAAGCCTAGAGGCTTTCTGTTCTTAAATTTCTATGAGACCAAGTTTGGGAATGCTAGCTTCCCCTCAACACATAGAATAGGGCTGAGTTTCCCTCATTTGATTCTTTAGTGGTCATTGGGAAAAAAAAAAAAAAGCTTCCAGAGCATGCTCGTACCACTATCTTATGCTCTAATTATCAGATTTTAATCTGAATATATATATAGTATGTATGTATGTATGTATGTGTGTATGTATGTATGTTTCACATATGAATGTCCTCAATGTCATCATTAGTCTATTTCAGTACAGTTCAGTGCATGCGTTGGTTACTGATAAATGTGTTTATGTTGAAAAAAAAAATTCCAGCCTACAAAAAATTACCAGTGTTTATGAAAGAGTAATTTACTTTTGCTTATTATCGTTTTTTAAAGAACTTTAAAAATTAGTTTTATCTGCTCAATAACATGGAGAAATATTTGTTTAATTTTTGGGACAATATGACACTTAAAACCTTACTGCACATAAACTCCTTGTCAGAATGGTATTAAAGCACATGCTATAAGAGCAAATGCTATTAAAATGAACATAAGGAAGAAACACAAGAAAAATGACACATTGAGGACTCTAAAACTCTCTGTTCTCACACAAATCATACTTGATAGCCAAACTTATTTCTTTCAATTAGTTTAATGTAATTCCACACACAAAAGATGCTGTAGCACTGAATTTAGTCTATATTTACTTACTTGAGCAATATGATATGATATAACTTTATGATTAAAATCAGAGCCTCCAGTTACACAGTGGAAATCGGTAATGTGGTTTTAAAGATACTGAAAAAGCTGATACCACTTGCCATCTCTTAAAAGAAAGACCCTTTTACTCCCCACTGAGTATGAACAACACAGGTCAGTCTACTGTCACATTCCGATATACAAAATGTGGAAGGGACAAGCAAGTACTTGGATCTTATTTACACAGAGCAGATGACTAATTTATTCACACCATTCTGACTTTGTTGGTTCTTTCCATGTATGCTTGTTTATATATATTATTTTCTTCTATTTCATCTGAGTTTAATTGCTTTTCTTTGACTAACTTCTTGAGATGGGTATTAAAATCTGATTTTCAGATTTTTTTCTTTCTAATATGTGTACTTAATGCTATCAGTTTCCCTCTAAGTATGTTTGTGGCTGAATGCCACACATGTATACATTTTACTTTCATTATCAGTCATTAAGATATTTTAATTTTTTATTAAAATTATTTTAAACCATGTTATTTGAAAATAGATTCATTAATTTTGGAAAGAAAGTTGTATCTGTACTACTGATGTCTAGCTCAATTCATCTGTGGTTTGAGAACATATTTACAATCTAATTCTTAAAAATTATTTAAATTTATGCTATGTTTAAGGATATAATCAATTTTATAAATTTTTCTTTTGTAGTTTCAGAGAATATATATATATATATTGTAGTTATGGTTACAGAGTTACATATATGTCAAATAGGTTAAATGTTTTTACTTCTGTTTTTAAAAATACTATATTCCTTTAATGCTTTCTTATTAAGTTGTGATGAGTGCATTATTTATAAAATTAGAATGTTGTAACATCCCAGTGTATTGACATTTATTATTTGGACATGTCACTCTTTGTCTGCTTATCTCCTATTAGTGAAGCTACACTTCTTTTGATTGGAGTTTCATGTCTCTTACTGTCAACTTTTCTGTATCCATCTAGTCAAGGTGTATCATTTTTTCCCTCATTTTTTCATGGAAGTATAGTTGATTTACAATGTTGTATTAGTTTCTGGTGTACAGCATAGTGATTCAGTTATACATATATAATATATATATTCTTTTTCATATTCCTTTTCATAGGGTGCATCATTTTTAAGCACCATGCTGTTGGATTTCTACTGGATTCCCTACTTGACAGTCTTTAATTGGCTTAATATTTAATTATTTTGTATTACATGAATCATTTTTATCTAAATCTATTTTGTTTTAATATTGGTTTTTATCTTTTATTTATTTTGTGTTTCTTCATTACCTTCTCTCTTTTGAAGTATTAATTACTATTTATCATTGCATTTCCACCCCAATTAATATATTAGTAAATCATTCTACCAATATTCTTTCAGAGATTGTTCTAGATATTGAGTGTTTATCTTTGCTTTATTCAAGTATAATATAATTTAGGATTTTACCACATTCTAGACAATGTAAAGAAAGATCTTTAAAAATTGGAGCACCATTTAATATTCTAATATTTGTGCTATTATCGTATTTTAATTTCTTTTATATTGTAACCAGCATACAGATTATTAGTTTTATTATTATTTCAATACAACCACATATTTGAGTTTGTGTTGCTGATCATCCCTTTTGCATCTCCAATTTTTTTTTCTGGGATAATTTTTTCTGAAGTATTTCTTTTCAATGAGAGTTTGGTAGTTATTAATTAGCTCATTGTTGTTGTTTTGGAATTTTAAAAATTTTAATATTTTCCATGAATGTAGCATCTTTGTTGTTAATTTCTTTTTGCACTTTGATGATGTTATTTCATTTTATTTTGGCTTCCATATTTTATATTAACATGTAAATTCTTAGACTTATTGTTGCTATCTTGAAGGTAATTCATCTTTATTTCCCTAGTGTCTTAATTTTTTTGTTTATTTTTCATCACTTTCTATGATGTGATTGGTTTGATTTATTTATTTTCTCTCTCTTTGTCTTCATAGTACTTCTTGCATATATGCTTGTTATTTTTGTTGAATTTCAAAAATAGTCATTATGTGTTTTATTATGGTTCTGGCCCTCTCTCCACTTTCTCTCCTTCTTGACACCTTTTCATGGTGTCTCTTGTGTCTCTTATTCTGTTTTCTGTATTTCCCATCCTTTTTTTCTCTGAAAATTTCAATCTGAATATTTTTTGTCCTACAGATTGTCTAGTTCATTTATTCTTTCTTGAGCTGTGTCTAATCTGGATTTAAACCTATCTAATTAAGTTTTAGATAAGTTTTCCATTACGTTCCTGTTGTAGTTTTCAGGTTCCTATTAAGTTTTCCATTCTGTCATTATAGATCATGTTCATAACTTCAATCATGGTCTGGATCTCCTATAGATTCTTTTCGTCTATTCAGTCAATTTTTGTTTTTATGTATGACTGCTTTTTTAACAACTTTATTGAAATGTAGTTCACATTCCATTTAAAGCATATAATTTAGTAGGCTTAGTATATTTACAGAGTTGTGCAACTATCACTGCATCTACTTTTAGAACAATTTCATCACTCCAAAAATAGAAACTATAATTAGTGGATATGGACTCATTAACAACGACTACAGTTGGTCTTTGAACGTGGGTCCACTTACATGAGGATTGTTTTCAATACTACAGAATTCATGGTTGGCTGAATCTATGAACATGAAACCACAAATATAGAGGGCCAACTATAAAGCTATATATGGATTTTCAACTGTGCAAGGGTCAGTGCCTCTAACTCCTGTGTTGTTCAAAAGTCAGCTGTAATTTTTTTCAGTTTCAATTTGTTATGTATGAACATTTGTATAGACAACCTAAGACTCTCAATGACATTAGCCCCCTCCATAAAGATTTGAGGTTGAAATCATGTAGTAAATTTCCATCATTTTGCAGCTGAAGACAGTCAGACATCCGTGGTACATAGATGAAATGACCAGTCCGAGATTCTGCTCTAGCTATTGACAGAAGCAGAATGAAAGGCTCATTTGTTTTAGTTCTAATCCACAGATCCAGATAAAATATACAGTATATAAAGAAAGAATAAATATCAAATGAAAGAAATTAGAATATGTAACTGTATTAAGGATGTGAAAATGCATTGTTTTGGGACTATAAAAACCAGTGTATCTATTTTTTGTTTCTTTTTTTTTTCTTTTGTTTTTTACTTTAATATTTTGGCACTTAACGTTAAATTTCTTTTTTTACTGTATTATATTTCACTGGCTTAAGAATTCATTTTATAGTCACAGAAATTACATGCCTACTTTCACAGTGGACAGTTTTATTAGGCATGGTTAATACAAATTTGAGTTGTAATTTTAACTTTGAGAGTACATATAAATATGAAAGGAATAATTAATTCATTAAAAGCAAACTTAATGTCAATTATGTTTTTCCTTGCAAGTCTAGATATAAAATACATCATCTTTTGCGAAATGACTATGCATTCAATAAAATGACTGTGCATTCTGGTAAAGTAGTAGTAACTTGTTCTGGTACGAAATAAGGTCAGGTGAAAATTTTTACATAATCAAGAATTTAATGCAGTATCTTCATTTCCACAGAACAAATATATTAAAATATCTTGTCATGTTAAGATAAAATATGCTTTTATTTTACAATTGGTGCAATTTGTAGAGAAAACTGACATGAACAAGCAGATAGTATTAAAGTCACAGAGCATGTTATTGAATTAGAAGTAAATAGCTATGCTTACAAATAAGTTATGCTAGAAAATTCAGCTACCACAGAATTTAGAATAATGAAGTTATATTTTAGACTGACTTAAATCGAGTCCTGATATATTATGTAAATAATTAAGAATATATAAATGTTAATAGTTCTAAAACCTATGAGATTATAGACTGAGGTATAAATTTCTGTCACTCTTTGATATTGTTATCTTTGCTGTGGAAATTTTTAAAATTCATAACTCATTGTCTATGCACATTATGCTTTGATTCTTTTAAATCTTTTGGTCTTCAGTTAGTGAAGTCTATTTTCTGTAAATATGTATGTCAACAACAAAATTTTAATGATTTCTACTTAGTTAAAATTACAATAATTATTTTATTATTGTGGTAGGCAGAATTCTAAGCTGATCCCCATGATTTTTGTTCCTTCAAGTTAAGCCCCTGATTAGGTTATATTACACGGCAAAAGGATCTTGCAGATGTAATTAAAGTTTAATCAGTTGACTCTGAGTTAATCAGAAGGGAGATTATCCAGGCCAGCCTAACCTAATCACCCAAGCCCTTAAAAAGGAGGTTTTCGTTGGTTGTTTATCAAAATTAGATAGATTCAAAAAATAAGAGAGGAAGGGTTTTCCACTGCTCTGATGGAGGGGGCGGCCACTGGGCAAAGACCTGAGAGCAGCCTCAGAGGCAAGGGCTGTCCCTAGGTGACAACTAGCAAGAAAATGAAGACTCCAATCCTATGACCATAAAGTAATGACTCTGTTAACAACCTGAGGAATGAACATGACATTTTTCCAATGCCTCAGGATGAGAACTCAGAGCAGCTGAAACCTGAGTGTCAATTTGTCATACCCTGAGCAGAGAACCTAGTCATACATGGCTTGGAATTCTAATCTACTGAAACTATGAGATAATAAATAGGTGTTGTCATAAGCTGCTGAGTTTGTGGTAATTTGTTATGCAACAGTAGACAACTAATACAATCAGTAAAATTTGCTGCTGGGTTGATGAAAATCCCTTATGCATTCAAAGAGACGAGTTTCAGAGCATTGACTCTGTTGGCTAGTTTAGAGTACTGGGTTGTCTGCAGATAGGATAAGTGAGGAGCTTAGTGTGTGATGGAATGGGGCCCCGAGGAGGCTTTCCCTGAGTCCTGATTCTGTTTGAATCCTCACATTAATATAAATAAATGATTTAGAGAATTATAGCATATAGAATCTTCCTGGGAAAATTCTTGGAAGCAGAAATTAGCTTTATAGTCATTAATTGGTGGGAAGTTATTACAGACTAGAAGCAGCAGCTTTTTCTATGGGCAGTTCCTGAGTAAAGAGAGAAAGGAGATCTTTTAAGAACTTAAAACACCAAAAATAATGAATCCAAATCTGGTTGAGAAGTGAGAGGCCCAAAGAGAGTGAGTTTAAAGAAGTTGATAGGGAAAACTTCCTATAACTTTCTATAACTGTTACAGAAAGAAAGTGCCAAAGCCAAACAGAAGACGAGGAAGAAGTATTTTGGTTATATTTAACAGAGACTTGTAGCACCTCAGTGAAAATAAGTAGTTAATGGGAGTTTTTTTTCAGGCACTATAGTAGATGCAGGGATAATACTTTGGGAGTAAACTAACTCTTGAGTTACACCTGTAGGTGATACTATAACACAGGTGTATACCAGCACAGTCTTGAATAGCTCCATTATCTTGGCAAATGGGAAATATAATGTATGTATCTTTATAATATAATATACATGCAAAATGTAGATAATATTTGCTAATATTTAAAACTATAAACATCTCAATACAACTCAATACCAAAAACAAACAACCCAGTCAAAAAATGGGCAGAATACCTGAATAGACATTTTTTTCCAAAGAAGATATATAGATGGCCAACAGGCACATGAAAAGATGCTCAGCATCACTAATCAGAGAAATTGGAATCAAAACCACATTGAGTTGTCTGTCACCTCACGCTTGTCAGAATGGCTATTATCAAAAAGTCTACAATAACAAATATTGGTGAGGATGTGGAGAGAAGGGAGCCTTTCTACAATGTTGGTGGGAATGTAAATTGGTGCGGCCACTGTGGAGAACTGTGGCAGTTCCTCAAAAAGCTAAAAAATAGAACTACCATATGATTCAGCAATTCTACTCCTAGTTAAAAAAAAGGAAAAAGGAAAACTTTAATTTAAAAAGATATATGCACCCCAATGTTCATAGCAGCACTGCTTACAATAGCCAAGATATAGAAACAACCCACGTGTCCATCAACAGACATATGGATAAAAATGAGCGAATATTACTCAGTCATTAAAAAGTGGAATTCTGCCCTTTGCAACAACGTGTATGGACCTAGACAATACAATGCTTGATGAGCTAAGTAAGACAGAGAAATAAAAATTCTGTATGATACCACTTTTATGTGGAATCTGAAAAATAAAACAAATATATATAGAAAAATAGAAACAGACTCACAGATATAGAAAACAAACTAGTGGTTACCAGTGGGGAGAGGCAAGGATGGAGGGGCAAGATAGGGGTATGAGATTAAGACTACAAACTACCATCTATAGATAAGCAAAATAGATAAGCAACAAGGATATACTGGATAGCACAGGGAATTATAGCCATTTTTTTAAATAACTTTTAGCCAATTAGCCATTATTCTGTAATAACTTTTAGTGGAGTATAATGTATAAAAATAATGAATCACTATGCTGTACACCAGAAATTAATGTTATAAGTCAGCTATACCTCAATAATGTTTTTAATTAAAATATTTTTAAAACCTCATTTGCATTCTTTTTAAAACCTCATTTGCATTCTGATTCTGTTTTATTTCATTCATTTTCTTTCTTACTCTCTGATCTTACTATGCAAGTCAGAAGAATTTACTTTAAATATCCTACTAGTTATGTCTTTGGAATAACATTAACTATCATTCTTATTTTCTGGCTTTAAAGTTTCTTTGGACTGTGTTTTCTCGTTCATCTTATATTTGATTGATTTGAATATACAACTAATATTGTCTTTTTTTTTTCCTTTAATAAGGAAAGCATTTATAAGACTGGACTTTATTTGGAGTAAATTTTGACTGTATACAACAAAGATTGAGATATATCTTTATTATTATTACTTATCAGATATAATTTTCACTTCCTTTTTGGTATAATCATTAATCTGCAGAACTGTTGAAAAGTTACAGCAGTAAAGGTAAAGTTCAAATTAAGACTTGTTGACAAGGATAAAACAGATATGCAATCATCTGGGCAAAAAAAGCATTTCAGGTGTAACTACTGCCAAGGTCCTAACGTGGAAAGAACTTGGTAGTATAGAAACAGAACTAAAGGTATACAATGTGTTCACAGTCCCTAAATAAAGTCAGGTTTTTTCACCCTTTACCTAAACCATTGCACCAATATCTATTCCAATTTTGTGTACTTCTTGAAGGAATGTGGAAATAAGCTCAACAAAATAAATTCAATTTCTTATTGAACAGACAGAGAGACAAGGCCATTAAGATGGATCATAGTAAACATGTTTAAGGGAAAACTTGCTCTCTTCTGCTAAGGCACAATCAGGTAAAAAAAAAAAAAATCATCTCCCTAGTTAGTCTAGAAGCTTTGATCAAAATGTAAAAATATAAATAAAATCTGTTTGATAAGGGATGATCTGAAAAGGAGGAACCTGATTATTGAATTTTATTGTTAAGTAGGGTTGATTTTTGCCAACTACTCCGAGTAAGTTTCTTCAATGCTAATCTTCATCACCACACAATAAAACAAACCCATTTTGATGTAGTAGATATAGACACCATCTTGCATCCCATCAAAAATATAAAAAAAAATAGAATTAAACTTTATTTATATTTTACTCTTTTCTTTCTTGGCAACAGAGGATGATAAATTTTTAGAATAAACATTTGGTTCAATTCATCAGCGTATGTGTTCAAAAGATTCTAGTTGTCTCTTTGACTCCTTGTTGACCCTAATTCTAAGGAAAACACAGTGCTTAAATGTGTAGTGGACTAATCTCTCAAAACCTGAAAATCAAATGCTTTTTTCAAGAAAACTCAGGAAGTATAAAGTCACTACCTCTTGCATTGGTTTCCTAGGCTGCTGTAAAAAACTACCACAAACTGAGTGACTTAAAAAAAAAAGAAAATTTTATTCTCACAGACTTCTGGTGGCTAAAAATCTGAAAGCAAGGTGTTGGAAAGGTCATTTCCTTTACAGGGGCTCTGAGGGATAGTCTTCCATGCTGCTCACCTAACTCCTGGCAGTTGACACTAATCATTGGTATTCCTTGGCTTTTAAACTGCATGTGTCCAAACTCTGCCTCTATCATCACATGACATTCTTCTTGTGTGAGTCTGTGTCCAAATTCCCCTCTTATTATAAGGACTTCAATCATTGGATTTAGGGACCATCTTAATCCAGTATGGCCTAATCTTAACTTGATTTACATCTGCAAAAAGCCTATCCTTAAATTAGATTACATTCATCTAGTGAATATGATCTAATTTAGATCAGGGGTTAGGCTTAAACATACCTTTTTGGGGGACACAATTCAACCCATTTAAATTTAGTCCATTTAACCTACAACTTAACTTCTCTCAGCAACTGTATTAGTCATGGCTTTCCAAAGAAACATATATGTATGTATGGAATGAATTTGTAGCTGAAAAAAATTTATTTAGGGCTAGCTGTAAGGCCTTGTCAGGTTATAGTTAGGAATTTAAACATGGTTTTGTGAGCATCAGCTATTTATAGCAAGGAAGCTATTTGTATCAGCTAAGCATTTTTTGAAATGTAGCTGTTTTGAAATGTGGAGGATATATTGAGGACATTAGTGGTTGGTGTCAGGGAAAATTGTTAGAAGGTTATTTCTGTGGTCATTCAAGAACAGTTGAGGGGCTGAGCTATTGGAGTAGGTGTGAGAATGTGAGATAAGATAAATAGGAGTGATCTCCTTCATGAGCCATTAAATTTCATGTGAAGAATCAAATGCCTATTTAAACATTAGGTAATAGATGAAGCATCCCCAAAATTGTTGACAAAGAAGGTAAACTTCATCATTCAATAAATGTTAAGCACCTTCTTTCTACGAAGCATTTCACAATGACAGGATCTAATGTTGTGATAGTGTCACAATATTTACTCCATCTCCATTTTCACCTTCTTCTAACCTGCCTTCAGCACAACAATGACAAAAGCATTGGCAGAGGATTTTAAGCTCTGTACTGGAAGCCTTCTGGGATGCTCAGGATAGAGCAGACTGAGAGAGGTGAGGTAAAACAACTAAAGTATTTTGCTGACCATCCCTCTTCAAAAGAGGGTTCATTGAAAGGTGAAATTAAAATCATTTTTTAAACAATGTCTTCTGGTTGCTATGTAAAATGATGATATTACAAATGAATTAGTCAACTTCAGACAAATGCTTACACTATCATTTAAAAATTCTTTGAAAAGTGATAAATCATGGGTACCTTTAAGACAGCTGTAGCATTCTAACCTTAAAAATCTATGACTTGTTGCTACTTGGTACTGACAGTTTCTAACTATACCTCTGACTCTACTCTTCAGCTATTCAATGAGAATTGAGATTTTTCAGTAATGACCTCTTCATTTCCTCATTTCCCTAGATCTTCTTTTAGCACAAGTTCTCCATTTTAGCTGAGTTATATTTCCAGATTTTTATCTATATTAAATTGTATGCCTTTTTCCTCTGCAAGAGTATTAACCCAGATATATTTGTATGCAGTTATACTTCTCTTTGTTAGCTGTCTTTTCCACTTAGTCCCTTTATTTAAATTTTAAAGTTATAATTTCATTAGTATGTTTTAATTAATTGGCTTTAATATCTACTGTGAGGCTCTAGCAACTTTCTCTGCATTGTTTCAGAAGTTTCTTACTATTATCATTGCTGAATGTTTCACAATTTAATATTTCCCAATGATTCATTATATATTTGATATTTTAAGAGTCTATAAAATATAAGACATAAATGTAAAAAGAAAATTTCAGTTTATGGAGTCAAATACAGTAGGGGTGTTAGAGATGTCCCTGATGTCTGTATTGAGCTGATTGAGGGGTCTATGAGACTGGCTGAGGGATCCCTTTTCAATACCCGATCTCACATGCCTCTAGTTGTGCATTTTAAAATTACACACATGACTCATTGTGCATTCTGTGTTTAAGCATCGTTGTCACTGGCTCCTAAAGTTCTGCAGTAGCACTGAGATCTGCCTTACAATTTAAACATCAGGCAATCTAGCTTTCTCTCCAGTCGCTCCTCCGCCCTCTCTTCCAGGGCTTCCCTTTCAGCACTTTCTATGTGGTACTTTATTACATTAGCAACAGGAAGCTAATACAGACGCTGGTACCTGGAAATGGGGTGCTGCTGTAACAAATGCCCAAAAATGTGGAAGTCACTTTTAAAATGGGTATTAGGTAGAGGCTCGAAGTTTGAGGAGCATTATAAGAAAAGCCTAGATTTCCTTGAACAGACTGTTAGTATAAATATGGGCATTAAAGGGGATGCTAGTGAGGTCTCAGAAGAGTCGAGAGGCATAGTAGGGAAAACCTGTGTTGTCTTAGAGAATACTTAAATTATCATGAACAGACTGTTGGCAAAATATGGACATTAAAGCCACTGATGGTAAGAGTTCAAAAGGAAACAAAGAAATGTCACTGGAAACTGGAGGAAAGGCTATTCTTGCTATATAATGGCAGGACATTTAACTGAATTGTTATCTTACAGTTGGGTAGACAGTTGAAGTTGTAAGTGATGCACCTGAATATTTAGCTGAAGAGATTTCCAAGTAAAGTATTGGAGGTGTGGCTTGGTTTCTTTTTTCTATACTAAGAAGTGAAAGGAAAGATATAATTTGAGGGATGAACTGGTAAGCAAAAATGAGCCAAACCTGCCTCAGGACTTGATCTGGGAAATTCTCATATTATTCAGATTTCAAAAAATGCTAATATTAAGGATTCATTATCAGGAAAGCATCCTCTGGAAATAAAGCCAAGGGTGTGGCCAGACAACATTTTGCTATTGCCTGTAACGGATCAAAATGTCATAGTAACAAATCACATAGAGGGCTTTTTTAATAGCTTATGCATATAAGCCATGGATTTCCTAAGTTATCTGAACAGAAGTCAGTAGTGATAAGATTGTCCAGAAAGATCTGTGGAGAAGACTCTCGTCTAGCAGAATGAATCCCCATGACATATGAGGGAGACTATCAAGGTCCTTGGGAATGTAATACCAGCAGAAATGCTCCCTGCTTGTACTTAAAGGACAGGAGAGGAGACGCAACTATAAAAGCAGAAGTGAGAATGATCTAACTACAAGCCAAAAAATGTCGACAGCCTCTAGAGGCTGGAAAAGGCAAAGAAGAGATTCTCTCCAGAGCCTCCAGAAAGAACGAACTTTGCTAACACCTTGATGTTAGCCCAATAAGACTGATTTTGTACTTTTGATTTTCATGAATGTATGATAAGTGTGTGTGTGTGTGTGTGTGTGTGTGTGTGTGTGTGTGTGTGTGTAGGGGGGAGTTACTCATTTTGTTAAAGCAGCAATAGAAATATAGATTTGATTGTTATAGATTTGATTCCTTTGGAATCATTACTACATAATTGGATGAAGAAAGGTATGAATGGATCCTTTTTGGGTAAGGGTGCTGGGAAAAATACATTGCAAACAATTATTTTTATATAATGGCAGCAGGTGCTTTTGCCAGGTTATTGTCAAGAATGTTTAATCCTTCTTAGAATGTCAGCTACCTTTCTTATTCTTACTGTTTTCTCCGGCACCTCAAAGCACCAGTGTCTGGCCATGTGAGGCACACATAAATAGTCATCGACTGGAATATGTGAATGAGTGAATAAAATAATGAATGAATGAGTGAACTGTTCATTATATCTTAAATTTTATTTTAATATTTTGCCTTAGCACAATATTTTCATTGTTGGTTATCTTCTAATGACCTTATATATTAAATAGAGTTCTATAATAATTAGTTGCCTCAACATTTTCCCCCTGTACTTGATCCTCCTTCCAGCTTATTCTTTCTAAAAGAAAGCTCAGAATATCACTTTCTTGCACAGTAACCTGGAGATCTAATGACTTAGCCATTAATAATACGCCATCTAAGGCCCTTTGACTCTAGGGTCACTATATTTTTCTAGCTAAACTCACTATTTCCCTACAAATACTCTATTCCAAATACTGCTTCCTTACCTTGAACTTCCCCACTCCATCTCATCTACTTGGAATGTTTTTTTTCCCTATCACTACCACCTCTACCTGTCAAAATTTCCTTTAAGCTGCCTTTCTTAATCCCTTCAAAAGACATCTTTTTCTTCTTTGAACTTTTTGTACTTGTAATAATAATAATTTGTGTGTCGTTTCTCCATATTACCTTCTCTTCTTTAGCTGGTAAGCTTCTTAGGAAGAGGAACCATACTTTTCTCAGTTTATCTTCTGGGAGTACTTAGAACAGTATGGTACTGGACATAAAAAAGTTCAATCCTGGGCACATCCATTTATTACAAGAATCTAAATTCTACAAATTTCTTAGTTTATAATTATCCCCCCTTCGTCTCTGTGTGTGAGTGTCTTCGCGTGCACATGCGTGTGCAGGGTTATGGCAAAGGAAGCAATTCTGGAAATAATTGAGAGTTTAAATTTTCTTTAAGCTTGTAATGAACATTTGGTGAGGTGAGACCTTCATTTCATACTCCTATTTTATCAAAATGAATTTCAAGTATTTTAGAAATTCTGGATTTATCCATGTAGCCATCATACCAAATTTCATGTAGTTAGTTCTAGACCAAACAGGGCATACTGAATCTTATCCAAAATAAGGTGTTACACTGGATAGTCTTCATGAAAATAAAGAAAATCTCTATACTTGTTAAACTATGGCTAATTTGATTGGAATTTCAAAAAAATACTCTAAAGTAGGAATCTTGGTGTTACTGGTTGGAACTCAAGATACTGAAATAATTTAAGTATGTAGATTTTGGCAAACTCTAGGGATTACTTATTTATGTATTTACTTTTAAAATTTATGAAGTCTTATTAAATCTACTCTGTTCACATGATCTCTCAGAAATTTAGCACTAAGCACTTTTTTCTTTCTGCCTCAAAGTACTTTGATAGCAGTCATTTGTAAGAATAGTCTATAAATACTGACTTCTTAACAGGGCATCTTATTGAAAACCATGACTTTTTATATAGAAGGACTTTAAAAAGAATCAAATTTGATCTTTTCATCTTTCTAGTGAAAGTTTTCCACTGTCAGCTGGCCCCAACAGCCTATTTCATTAAAGATGCTGTGAATAATAGTGAATATGGTTTAATAATAATAAAATAACCATCCCAGTATCTATTAAAGTAAATTTTCATTCCTTCAGGTCTTATCAAATAATTTGGATTCCAGATTAATTTAGTTAGGTACTATATTGACATTTGCCTTATCTTTTGTTACCCAAAATGGCTGTTAGAAAAAGAATTAATGGAAAGCCAATGTAGAAAAAGAAGGAGTAATTTTATATATTGTCTTCAAGCACACAAAAAAACTTGCATAGGAAATTCTCAGGCCCTTATAATGGGAATTTACAAGTGGACTATTGAAGTCTGACAGCATTCTGAGTGATGATTCTTTCTGTTTTCTTTGTATGAGGCAGCTCCAAAACAATAAATCACACACACATTGTTCAACATTCTGACGAATTTAAACTGTCACATTATTGTGACTCATCTGGAAATTTTATTTGATTTATAATACTGATGGATGCATCATTTTGTAAACATTAGTTTTTCTGCAGGGAAATTATAGGAAGGAGATAGCCTTTGTTTATGTCTGTTTAGGCCCCTTAAAAGCTCTTTGACCTTGGCCAAATTCTTTTATTTATCTGGACTCACTTTTCTCATCTGTAAAACATCTATTTCCTTCTAGATATTAGTTGCCTAATTTGAAGTAAACTAAAATTGTTTGAAGCTTTCCTGAATCCCTGTATTTATTATCAGAAACTGTGTAGAGGTTCTGTATTCTTTAAATATTTGTACTGTCTTGTGTACACTTTACTTCCCTTTTATATAAACCATAGTAGGAAAAAACTCCAAAGCATTTGTAGTTCTTTGCCAGTGTCTTAATCCAGTGGTAAGACAAATATTAAATGCAGAATATTGAGGTTCCGTGGTATAACAAGGTATACCATATCCCTATGAGTAAGGGAAATGATCTAACAGGGTGGGTGACTGTTAATAAATACCTGTATTCTCTTTACATTAACAACATATTCCTTCAAAAATGACTATATTTCTATGTGAAAAAATTCAAGTAAAAATAGTAGTAAGTGAAAAGGATCATATGAGATGGCACATGCGTTACGGGCACTAGCCCTGTGTGGGTTATTACTGTGTCTTATTCCTATTTGACTGATGAAGATATTGGGGTTGAGAGAACCCAAATGCACTGCTCAGCATCACTTAGCTAAAAAGTGGGCACCTTGTTGCCCATGCTTTTATCACTGTGTTATAACACTGCCCAAGATATGTATTGGCAGGAAAAAAAAAGTAAAATATTGTGTATTTTGGATGATGGATGGAGCGCTTTGTTAAAGAGACAGACTTATTCTGCATCTCCTTGGCGCTTTCTGTAATAAATCTTTCCATTTTGTAATAAAATTTCTATTGTCTCATGTTTTAAAATACTACTTTTCTAAGACTGAAATTTAAGAAAAGATCGCCACCTTGAGTGATTTACCTGCAGAAAAATAGTTCTCTTCAGTGTTAATCAGTGATCACACATGCAAATACATACCAATCTCTTCAGTTTATTAATTTAATTATGTAAAATGAAATATTCTGTTTTGCCCATTCATGTTAGGAATCTGTTTACTCACATTAAAAGAAATTCATACATAGTTAGAACTTACTTTTTAAGTAGAAGAGAAGAAATATGTTTGCTAGAGTGCTGATAAATTCACAAGATACGTTCTTCAGTGTTTGCTATTTTACAGTTCAAATAAGTAAAAAATTGGCACGATTAAACAAAACATATAAATAAAAGAATTTTACTATCATTTTTCTTAGATTTTCACTATTTTTTAAGTCGTGAGCTTCCTTTTATGGCATGGCACTAGCCCTGAGACTGAGAGATGGAACATTGTTGTTTTGTTATATTAATTCTGCTATCTGTTAAATTAATAATTAGCATTTATAGCTTTGAAATATGTATTCCACATTAGAGCTTTTGTAATTTTTTTGATTTAGAACCATATCTTTATGGAGCCCATCAATATTATGCTGTGTATGTATGTATGTGTGTGTGTGTGTGTGTATCCCATGGAATGACTGTGGAAAACAGTCATTTATTATAAAAATATATATTACTCTTACTTCAGATTGAAGTACCCTTCTTCTTCTAAAAGCAGGCCACAGCCAATAACTGCTTGAGTCAAGAGCCTGGTCATTTGGGCAAAATGTGGGCCATTTCTATTTTAGCTCCACAGCTCCCTGTAGGGTTGGCTGAAGCCACAGGACCTGCATTGTAACACATTTCTCCCTTGACCCTAATAATCATTCCACACATTCAGCTCTGCCTAAGATTCTTCTTTCCTGGAGAATACTCCAACTTGCAACACAGATCAGAGAGCTGAGGGAACTCAGAGAAGACAAGCATTGTAGAACACACACACACACACATAAAATTATTTATCCTCCTTTTGTCTATCTGTCACATCATATTGTTTGGCATTAACTCTTTTTTTCCTTCACGTTTCCCTTATTATAAATCATGTGGCAAACAAGGACCTACTGTGTAGCACAGGGACTATATTCAATAGCTTATAATGGAAAAGAATCTGAAAAAGAATATATATATATATAAAAACTGAATCCCTCTGCTGTACATCTGAAACTATCACAATATTGTAAATCAACTATACTTCAATTAAAAAATCATGTTATAATAAATACTCTTTGTAAATTTTGTGCATGAGAGTTCCTCTTTTAGTAGCTCCTAGGACAATTTTGATTAGTACAAAATTGAATCATGTTTATAATTTTGAAAAGTAGAACAATTAAATACATCTTTATTTGTGGATAGAAAAGCTGTATTTTTAATATAAACTGGTCCAATAAAGTGTCTTTTATTGAACAAAAACCAAAGGCTAAATAATATTCAATTTATTAGAATAGGTTTTGTGAATTAGAGTAGATATTAAATTAATCATGGGCTTTTCATCCAGGAGCTTCATTTTGGGAAGAGTATAGAATTTCATAAACCTGATCTCTCTTGCCTTCACTTATTTGTACTCCATTTTTTTCAAAGTAATTAATGAGTCTTGGAAATCATAAAATATTAAGGCAAAAGTTTTTCAAACTTTTGAGATAATTCTACCCTATTAAAATTTTTCTAACAAACAACTCATAATTGGCTTTACTAGTTTTTATTGTCATCTGTAATACTGAAGCAGACACTTTAAAACCAAATTTAACTATGCTAATTTACTTTTCTGGATGATCTGTAATGCCTGGAATTGTTGGGTTTTTATGGCCTGGAATGTTGTCTGTGTAGGTAAATGTTCTAAGTGAGCTTGAGAAGAATGTATATCCTACTGTGGTTGGAGTATTCTATAAATATGAATTAGATCAAGTATATCGATAGTTCTGTTCACCTATATACTTCCTGACTTTCTGGATGTTCATTCTATCAATTACTGACAGAGGTATAGTGAAGTCTCTTATTATAATATTGCATTTGTTTATTTCTCCCAGTTCTACTAGCTTTTGCCTCATGTTTGTTGATGGTCTGTTGTTATGTTGTCATACACACACACACACACACACACATGTTTAGGATTATTGTCTCTTCTAAGAGATTTGATCCTTTATCATTATCATTATATAATGTCTCTCTTTATAACTGATAATTTCCCTTATTCTGAGGTCTGTTTTATCTGAAATTAATTATTCTAGCTTTTTACTAATTTCATTAGTGTTAGCAGGGTATATATTTCTCCATCTTCTTACTTTTATTCTATCTAAACATTTATACTTAAAGTGGATTTCTTGTAGACAATATAATTGAGTCTTATTTTTTATAATCCATTCTGACAGTATTTGTCTTTTATTTGCTATATTTATATGAATCATACTGAATACGATTACTGATATATTTGGATTGATACCTACCTAGTTTCCTATTTATTGCATTTATTCTTTGGTCTTACCCCTCCCTCCCTTCTCTGGTTTAAACTGAGCATTTTATATGTTTTCATTATATCTCCTTGATTAGCATTTAAATTACATTTCTTATAATAATAAATTTAGTGCTTGCCCTGGAATTTCTGTTATGCACTTAGACTAATCAAAGTCCCTCTGCAAATAACACTACTATTTGCTTATTTTTTTCCTCCCGTTCCTTCTGACATTGGTGCAGTGCATTTCACTTCTCCAACAGTAAGTGTTTTTACTATTATTACTTTAAACAGCTAACTTTCAGATCAATTAAGAATAAAAATACTTTATTTTACTTTCATTTTTCTTTCTACAATATTTTTAAACATCAGTTTCTGATCTATATCATTTTCCTTCTCTCTGAAGAACTTCTTTTAACATTTCTTACAGAGTAGGTTTGCTAGTGATAAATTCTGCCAATTTTTGATTGAGAATCTATTTCTACATCACTTTTGAAAGATAATTTCACTGGACATAGATTCTACATTGATGATTTAAAAAAAAAACACTTTAAATATTTTATGTCACACTCTTTTTACTTGTGTGGTTTCTGAAGGGACCCTTCTGTAACTCTTGTCTTTATTCCTTGAAGCGTATGAGTTTCCTAGGGTTGCCATTACACATCACCATACTCTGGGTTGCTTAAAACAACAGGAAATTTTTTCTCATAGTTGTGAGGGCTAGACGAATGGAAACAAGGCATGAGCAGAGTTGGTTCTTTCTTAAAGCTCTGAGGTGGAAACCATCCTATGCCTCTCTTCTAACTTCTGGTAAGTGCCAGCGGTTTTTGAAATTCTTTGGTTTATAGATGCACCGCTTCAATCTCTGCCTCCAGCTTCACATGGTGTTCTTTCCTCTGTGAGTCTGTGACCCAGTTTTCTTCTTATGAGGATATCACTCATTGGCTTAGGCCTCACCCTAATCCAGTATGACCCCACTTTAACCTGATTATGCCTGCAAAGACCCTATTTCAAAATAAGCTCACAATAATAGGTACCAGGAATCAAGACTTCAGCGTATCTTTTGGGAGGACACAGTACAGCTCACAGCAGTAGGTGAAATGTCCTCCCCTTTGGCATCATTCAAAATGTTTTCTTTGTCTTTGGGTTTTGCTTTTTGAATAGGATGTAACAGGTATAGATTTCTGTTCCTTCTTTATTGTTTTATTTTGTATTTATATTGCTCAATGTTTTCTGAGCTTCCTGAATCTGTAGTTTAGTGTGTATGACTAGTTTTAAAAAATTCTTTGTCAGTATTACTTCAAGTATTTCTTTTACTCTGTTCTCTATTTTCCTTCTCGTATTTCTGGTATTCTAATTGTATATACGTTTTGAAAATTTTCCACAATTCTCAGATGATCTGTTCTTCCCTTCTCCCCTCCCCCCACCATTCTCTCTATATATGAGTTTGGAAAGTTTCTATTGACTAGTCTACTCTTAGTCTCCAGAAAGTCATTTAAATACCATTTAAATGTTCTTATCAGTTTATGGCTGCAGTGACTTCTGCTTTAGACAAGCACAGCTAAGCTGTGACTTTCAATTTATCTGTCTTTTTAGATATCATGGTGGTGGGCAATTTGCCCTGCAGCCTCATTTCTCTGATGGTTCCAGAAAAGTTTACTGATTTTTAGTTTAATTTTTTTCTTGTTTTGAAGATTGGACTACGACTTCTAAGCTCTTTATATAGTGGAGCTGAAACTGGATGTCTCCACTTTTTTTTTTTTTCTCGTAAAACATTTTGTATTGCTTACTTGGATCTCTTTGAGTACTCAGTATTTGAAGTATATAGCATTGCTATCTTGCTCTTACAACAATTCAGTTATCAATGGAAACATATTCTTTCACATATTAATCTGCTTTTTCTTCTCTTGGTTCCCACATTCCCTTAAATATATTTGTTGCTCTATATGTATTCATTAGTTTAAGTCAAACTCTTCATATTGCTCAAGTTTTTAAGCTCAAAGTGAGCAGTGAAAATTGGAAAGTATGTTTGTTCCAGCCGGCCATGTATTTTCTGCTGATGTAAAGGAAGGGCAACTCCCTCATGTAATTCTCATCCGATGCAGAAGTATACACCCAAACCCAACAGCAAAAAATATCATGAATACAAAATGCTAAAAGCCAGACCATCGCAGGAGCTCGGTAGGAATACTTACTAGCATAATTACTAACCAGCATTTTGAAATCCTCACCAACATAACATGTAAATAAAATGAGTGTCATTATAAAATTGTTAACAGAAAGAAATTATTATTACATTATAAACTTTTAACTAATTACACCTCAGTAGGTATTATGATTATATAATCATATAATCCTTTAGAAGATAGCAAGTTACTAAAATTAAACAGAGAAATTGATGTCAGATAGAAATAAGATAAATACACAAAAACAATAGTTTTATCTTTTTGTGTGTCTACTTAAAATTGCCAACTGGACATGGAAAAATAACTTCACTCACAGTAGCACTAAAAGCTATTAATATTTAAGTGTAAAAGAAGCAAGATAGATCTAAAAGTGCTAAATGGTAAAAGCTATATAATTTTACTAATGAAAGTGAGGACTTCAACAAGTAAAACAATATAATACACTCCTACTAGGGAGGACTCGGTATCATCAAAATAGCAATGTCTAAATTAACACATGTAAGTAATGCATTTGCAATTAAAACCAAACAAATGTATGCATTTAACAATATGATTCTAAAGTGCATATTTCAAAAGAAGTATAAAAAATTAAGAAAATGATAAAAATGAATAGTTATGAGAGGGCTGGTCTTAAAAGATATCAACGTTTAAGTCATGGCCAATTTAATCAAAAGTTTGGCTCAGAAACTAGCAAATAGATCAAATATTTATTCATTGCCAGAGGAACAAAATAGACAATCTATAATTTCTCTGTGGGAATCCAATGTGAACACATACTGAATTTAATCTTGTAAAAATTCATTTAATAAATGATGTTGGAACAATTGGCTATCTAATTGATAGGATAGAAAGTTGGACTCCTAAAAGTTTTAAATAAAAAAATTAGAATGTAACTCCTTTAGTAAACTAGAAACCCCTTACGCCTGTGAAGGCATGATAGACGTATTATATTACCAGCCCTCTCCCAAAAATGTGTATGACAGATGCTGCAATAAATAAACAAGAAAACTGAGACTGACAAAATAACTACAGTGTCTATGAAATCCTATGAATTAATAAGAAACAATGAAAAAAGGGAAAATTATATAAAAAGACAATATCAGAATAGTCAAAATATACTTGAGAAGATGCTCGATTTCTCCACTAGTCAGGGAAATGCAAATTAAATCTATAATTACATTTGTAAAGCCACTAGATTGTCAAGTGCATTATTGCTGAGTGTTAGCAGGATATGAAAAAAATGTATCATATACATTCCTGATATGAACAAAAACTGTTACTCTCTGGAAAAGGCAGGAAAAATACTTCTATATGTTTTATATTGGCATAATAGAAGGAAAGATATGCTGATTTCTAAATAAGATTACAATGTCACTTTGATTTTCTGGCTTCAATCAGATCAAGGCATCCCTCATTTATAGTCCTTAGTTAAGAAGATGACAAAAATAGGAGTCTCCTAAGGAATCTTAGTAAGAATAAATAAGAGTACAGACTTGGCAAACCACTTCTGTAAGATATAATACACAATATGGATTTTGACAGTCTGTAGATGTGTAGAAAGCCATTATATAAAGCTTGGTTGAAGACTGATTATATTGTTTAATCCAGAATAATAATGCTAGAAATTGTGTTCAGTAAAATGCAATATAGTTCAAACGATAATAGTTTTAGCTCTAGCTGTGATGAAAACCCCACTTTCTTTCAATATAGACATTTAACAAAAACAAACACTACCATTCTGTATATTTTGAAATACTTAGTGTGCTCTGAGTCACTTGTGTGCACATTTTCTAAAGTTGATGGAGAAAATGATTTTATGTTCTGTGGAACACAAAGCACAAAGTGAGTGAGTAGTGCAACTAAGAGTCTTATTTAAGTTCCTTTTCCATCTGTAGGGAGACAGAAGAGAGTTGAATTAACTGACTTGAATAAGGTAAAATACAGCAATTGCAATATGTCATAAAAGAACAAGGAAAGTAAGGATCAAGGAATTTGCCTCCTATTGGCAAAGCGAAAATTAAAATAAGGGAATAAGTTTAAATAAGGGCAATATGATGATAGAGCAGGTAAAGAAATCCTCAGGCTGTTAAGTGAATGGGTGCTGGGCGAGTGGAAGACAGTTTTAGTAATTCCTGCCTTCTGGTATTCACACTCTGATGCAGCTCTCTCCCCTTGAGTGTGGGGTGGACATAGTGATTTACTTCTAATGAACAGAATACAGAAAAACTGATTTACCTGTGTTTGATGATTAAGTTAAAAATCATGACTTCTTTTTACTAGTATTCTCTCTTATGTTGGCTCGCTCGCTCTCTCTCCCTCTCTCTCAGTTTCCTCATTTTGATCAAGAGGGCTGTCATTCTGAAACAGTCCATGTGGCAAAGAATTTATGGCAGCTTAGAGCCAACAACTTGGAAGGAACTGAGGCTTCTCAGTCCATCAACCCACAAGAAATGGAATCCTGCCTGGGTTCTCTTGGAAGAAGAATTTTCCCCAACCGAATCTTGAGCTGAGTGTGGTCCTGGGCTGAGATGTTGATTGCAGGCTTGCAAGAGACCCTGAAGCTAAGGAACCAGGTGAGCCATGCTTGGATTCCTGACCCATAGAAAACATGAAACTAAATGTGTGTTGTTTAAGCCATAAGATTTAGAGTAACTTGTTATGCAGCAATAGGTATGTAATATAGTATGTGCTCTTAGTTAAATATAAGGGGAATTATTATGACATGATTTATGAAAGCTTCATGAAGAAAAAGAATGAGCTGAATCTAAAAGGGAGAATAGTATTAGTTGTTGTCCAGTTAAACTTAGCGCATTTTTAAAATGGCCATGATTAGCTGAAAATAATACTTGGAAGAGCTAAAAGAAGACAAGCATTAATTGGAATGAAATGAAGGGGACTGAAAGCAAGAAAAGTTTAGCAATTAAGAAAAGATAGGGAAATCATAAGATTTTTCAAAATGAGAGGGAGATGGACGAGAAAGAGGAGGAGGGCAACGGAGAAGGCAGAGGGAGAGGGGAGAGAGGGAAAGGTAGGGGAGAAAGCATTAGATGTGGATATCTTAATTTCCATATGTATGGCTTTTAAAACATTTTCTAATTTAGCCATAAAAATAGGTATTTGGGTTACTATGAATGGTGAGCAGTTTATTTGAAATTAAACATCATTAAATAGGATTCTGAAGTGTGTGTGTGTATGTGTGTGTGCTTGTGTGTTTCACAGATGCTATGTTATGAAAATATTCAAGGTATTTTAGTCCAAAAATCCTGAAAGATTCAAGAGGAATCCAGAAATACTTGTGAGTGGTTCCTCTATACTCCATTCCACTTTCACGAGTGTAAAACACTCATGTAAGCTCGCTCTGTGACTAGTGTAAAGCACTATGCTTTGTTTTCAGACACTGAAAGAATGTCTTCATGGTGACTATCTATACACTTCAGTGGTGGGACACCAGAAAAACCAGACTCTGAGGATACAAATGTGTGCAATTTATTGATTGAAATTATAAGCATCTATATTAATTCATCTGTTTTCCTGCTCCAGTCTTTTCATGCTGTTACATAGTTAACAAAAGATGATCTCTAGGTGGTCAATAACATCTACTCTAAAAGGCTGTGCTGTAAAGATCCATAATCTTACCTCACTAATCTACCTAATTTTGTTGTTCCAACTGTATTTCAAGCAGCAGTGATCTTTGCCTACTTTCAGACTACTCTGCCTTCAGTTAGCAAGGCAGCCGTGTGGATCAGGGCTGCGCACTCCAGACAAAAGGTAAGAATCACTTGGCGTATCCATCAATGTAATAACTCAAAGACTTCCTTTCCAGATATTCTGATTCTGAAAATCAGTATGGGGACCCAGAATTTTACACTAGATGGTACTTACAATTAAAGGAGTTTAAGCAACACTTAGGAAGATGATCAGGAAGAAGAAAAATAACAGCAGTTGTCATCAGAAAAATGTGTGTATCCTTTAGCTGAATCTTAGAAATCCAGATTATAACATATTACAATGAAATAAGAGTTGGAGTAATTTCTGAAATTTTATGCTTCTTAAACTTTGAATTTTAAAACAGAAAAGCATTTTAAAAACAGATTATTGTATCACTTTTATGGTCTCTGTGGAAATCTAAGAAAAAAACTGATTAGTAAAGGTTAGCATCTCAGAAGAAGTTTTCAATAAGCAGTAGAGCAGAAATAAGCAAATAAAGAATAGTCTCTCTGGATTGGAGACCTAAGTATTACCTTTATTTTTGGTAGAGGCCAAGGTAGAGCATATAACCAAGTGGCCCCCACTCGGCACTGAATCAAGCAGGCACACCCTGGGAAGAGCCACCTCTGCAGGAATAATAACTAGTGCTTTCTCCAAGTGGAAGGTAGACCTGGTTCTATTCATATCATTCCTAGTTTGTTCTCAAATTTACAAATCAGGTCAATGACTGCTTCTCTTTAGGAAAAGACTGAGGAAAGGGGCAGGGAGGCCATGAAGGAGTTTAGGAGCAATCTCTCCTAGGGGACACTAGGAGGAGGGGGGAAAACGTTCCCTTAAAAGTAAACACATGGAAACTAGTCAATATCTTTACTTAGACCTTTGGATTATCTCTTTTAAGTGTTTTTTAAATCATGATTTCTTCAACTCCTACACCCTCTTACTAATTATGAAACATTAATTCTGAAATTTCAGCCAGCCATAAGGACATAATTATACACACAAAGTGAGCATAACCTGCTAATTAAGATAAAATTATGTGACTGAACTAGTGTCCCTATTATTATCTCAGTGATCCAGTCTAACAATGTGTATTATTGCATTTTGTACTGTATTAATATGCATAGAAGACAGAGGGTCAAGGAGTCTGTAAGGAATGAATCAAAGCCAGAATCTCAAGGAGACAAGAGGATTTAGAAATTATCCTAGAGAGTCTACAGAAGAGGCACTGTGCAGACTTTGTAGTGGAAACAAAGAGAAGGAAATTATTTACCACCCACAACTCATTGAAATACTTGGAATACTCAGAAAATATAGAGTAGTTCTTTGACAGGGCATGAGGATAGAAGGTAGAGGTGATGGGAGGAAGGCTTAAGAGGAGTTGACGCCCCCTCTTAATGTGTTGAGGACAGAAGACTGGAGTGTTTATGACAACCTTAGGAATGATTTCTTCATTGTTTGGGCTAGTGTCTTTAAACTGTTCTTTTCCCCATGAGCACTTATTTGTAAAAGTTTTAAGACTATAACCCTAATTATTACATTTACATCTGTATGTTTATAGATAGAGATATCAAATTATATAATATCGTCAAATTGCCTGATTAATTGTTTTTAGTAAAGTTTAATATAGAACCTTGGATTTTCTGCTAGGTAATTAGAATTAGGAAAGTTGATAGAAACTAATAGGCTAATAACAATGGCTGGTTTGTATAGAGTAAAATATTTGACTATCCTAATCTAAATCCTTTGTCAAAAGAACATTCAATTATAGATATTTCCTTCCATTTAGAAGTATGTACTGCATTTTGAGATACTGTCATTATAAATGCTCAAATACTTAGGTACTTAAATGAATAAGCTATCTAAAATGCATAAATTGAAATACATATACATATAGTAAGGAGAGTTACTTTCTTCCATGATAACGGATAAGTGATTTGTTTCTGTCCCTTTGACTCTCTCTTATACTTCACATGCAATGTATTGTAGTAACTATTTATAATGGCACACTCGTACCTTGGTCCATGCGTGGTCCATTTTAATTTATCTAGTTAATTACTTAAAATGCTGTAAAGCACCTTCAAACATATCACTAAACTTTAGCTCTTTTATGTGAGTTTTGCCACCTAATAGCTTAATACTTATCATCTAAATGGAAGGCTGAATCAGGTTGCTGACTGCTACCAGCGTAATTGTTATACGTTAGAAGAAAATGTTCTTTACTTTTTCACACTGATAACATTTACTTCTTAAAAATTGAACACTCACTTACTTAGTGGCCACATGCCTTCTCTGCAATTATTTTTTAAGTCTACTCTATTTTTAAAAACTAAATGCTAATACTGTAACATCAGAGGATTTAATTTATATTCATGGAGATTCATACATAATCACATTGATTACTTCTACTTAACACATTAAATAACTTGCTGACTGGCATAAAGTCTTCAAATGCTCAACATGAAAAATGACCAAATGAGATATTTTTCGAGTTAAGGAGTTGAAAAAAATCATGTAACTTGCTTCAATTTGGGGGGCTAATAAACCTGTGATAGCTGTTTCATTTATTATTTTGTCTTTTCAATGAAGACATAACACGTCCATGTTTTTCTCTCAAATACAGTAATCAAACTTTCTTCATTCTCATTTCATTTTATTGTTAAAGAATCTGGAAGCTGCCCATAACATAAAGCATTGAGAGCAAACCGTTTCAAATAATTTGTTCTTTGAGAATTTATTTTTTATCTTTTCCAACTCCAATTTTTTTGTCCTTGCTTCGTTTTTTAAAAAACTTTTTTGTGATGCTAGTAGCAAGTTCAGTTTCAGAATCAATTTTTTAATATATGTTTTAATATAAAAATAAATTAGAATTTGCTTTAAGAATAATTTAGAATAAGGTAGTTGTAAATTGGGTTATATTCCAAACTCATTTAACTTTTCTATACCCTTCTAACGTTGGGAGAGGCTGTGTCAACTAACTCTATGACATAATGGATAGTGACCCAATTTAGTAGACAAATTGGCCTATAAAAGAAGGAGAGGGGAATAGAAATCAAGTGCATAGGTTCTGACATTTAAATATAACTGCTATTTCAACGTGTAACATTGTAAATGTAGTAGATAATATTCCAATGCACATAGAGTATTCAAAGTTTTCTAAGTGTTTGCTTTGGTAATTTGGTAACCTCTCCTCTTTCTCAGTAATGAGGTAAACATTTCAGGCTTAACCAGTACGTAGCTGAGACAGATACTAACTGTATGGGCAAGCCAAGGGGAAGGAAGCAGTTTGGCCTTTGTAAGGGCAAGCCAGAAGAGGCATCATAGAACTTTAGTACTCAAACTGGTTGTAAATGATGAACATAAAACAATAGATGGAGGTAAAAAGAAATAAATATTTAAAATCCCAGGGGAATAACAGAGCATGACGTATTAGGGAAATTTTGAGAATTTGAGTAAAGCTTTATAATATGTCTCTGCTAGAAATGCTACATGCCCACTCCAGCGACCCTTCTGCTCCTGTGGAATCTTCCTGAATGATCAAAAGAATTGGGTTAACAGTTACTGCAGGCGTTAACAGTGAATGAAAGTATCTCCTAAAGTTGGATATTACATAATATGTGGCATCAACTGGACCTGATGCCCTCACTGGGGCTAACTTAATCTGGGGTTAACGCATCTTTAGGTGAGACCAACAAGAGAAAGAATACTGTTATTCTTGTTGCAGATCCAGAAACTATAGTGAAAATCTGAGGTGTTGTTAAACACTCAACCTCCTTTTACATCTCAACTGGATCCTGAAGAAAATTACAGTCCCTGGGGTTTCAGTTTATCTCATGAGCTGGTAAGTTAGTCTGTTGGTGCTGCTTCACGGATGCAGGAGAAGGCATGAGACTCCTGGGTCAGGGGTAAAGGACTTTATCACTCACAGCAGCATGAGCACCATATTTGCACTGGTTCTTCTTTTTCCACTCATCCACTGGAGCCAATGCAAGGGGGCCCAAATAGATGCTGCATGTGCAATGAGTTGCACTACAGGAGAAAAACACGGAGCTTGGAGAATTTACCAACTTAAGGCAACCACAAGTGGTAAGCAAGCCTGCCCTTTGTCCCAAAGAAAGATATGACCTCATCCCTCAGGGCTGCTTGCTGTAAACACAGTCCTGAGAAACGGCTTAGGTATGATGCTGTCAGGGCTTTGCATGCTTGGTAAAACCTACTAAGACTTGTAGGAGTGTGACAGGTTTTGGAGACAAAAACATAAGTAAGATTGTGGAAGTAAGTCCACATCTGGAAGGTCACCCCATGAAAGACTGTTCTACTTTCATTCCTTTATTTAGTTAGTTTTGCAAAAATAAAATGTCCCTGGATTTCTCAATGTTTCCATAAAATCCCTTAGCCTCCTGAGACATGGAAACATTTTACTCTTCACATATCATGAGAACTAGAGCTATCGCTGTTTATCTTGTAAATTGTTTCATCTAATAGGATAATAAAACTCTATTTCCCCAAGAGAGCCAAGGGTGGGCCTGGACTGGGTCCCTAGGTTAAGCTGCAGGCTGCCCTGGCGGCTGGAACATTCTCTCCCCAGGTACATACTGACATTTCAGTAGGAAAAAATCCCCAGATAGAGGGGGCAATCTGGTTCTTAGAGAGATTTTTATTTGTATACCAAAGGATTGGAGGCCTTTTCAAAAACCTTCTCAGGAAGGGAGGGAGAGAGCTGCATCCTCCTTTATAAGCAGAGAAAAACTGTCTTACTTCCACTCTCACCTGTGGATGGTTGGGCTGCTTATGTAGGAAAAAATCCTATCAGCTCTTTTCATGTCACCTGATGATAGGGGTAAAAGAATCAATGTATTTATCATTTACTGTGAGTTGACAGAAAAATCTGTCTGTAAGCCAGAATATCTCCTATGAGCAGTTCAGGGAAAATCAATAAAGGTAAATATTTTAAAAACCAACATTAGTCAGTTTTCAACAAATATCTATTGATCATCAATTATACGCCACACTTGGTTTTAAGGCCAAAGATAAATTAGAACTAAAAGGAGCATATTCCCTAACATGGGGTTTGTAGTTTAGTCAAAAGATGTCCAGTGAGCAAAAATGACACTAAAAGTGGACTATTATCTATTCTTATGAATGCTACAAAAATAAATATAAAAGTGAATCAGGTTGTTGTGAAGGATAATGGGGAAAATCCAACTTAGATTACTATAAGGCAAGGCTTCTCTTAGAAATTACTTCACAGCACTAATATATATTAATAAAGAAATACATCCATGCACTCTTTTCTCTCCTCCCTCTTCTAGTTTGAGCACTACTTTATCCTAGTGCCTAGGACAAGGCCTTGAACATAGTAGAAAGTTAGGAAATATTTCTGAAATGATGAGTAAATCACTGAATGAAAAAAAGCCATTTAGTCATTCAACGTGAGCCCTAAAGTGTAGCAGTTAGTCAGGCCAAGATTGGAGGGGAAAGCATTCCAGATAGGGAAAAAGCGTGTTGAAAAACCTTGGGGAAGGAGTAAACAGGACCTTATTGGCCATGTTAAGGATTTTGTATTTAACTCAAGAGTGATCATAATAAATTATACATTTTAACAAGGGTACAAGAGGATGCAATTTATATATTTTTAAAATGTATACAGGCCATTAAGTGGACAGCGGATTTTCTGAGAGCAAGAAGAAGTAGGAAAGTCATTTCGGAAGTTCTCCATTAGGCCCTGGTTGACAGGAGAGGAAGGTGACAGTGGACAGGGAAATAAGTGAGCATACTGAAGAGAAGACTCCTACATGGAGTCAGTGAGAATTGCTGATGGGACTGAGGAAGAAGTTGGCATCACCAGTGTTAAGTATAGAAGACAGGAATCTGCTGAAATGTGAATGTGTGGTATAGTTCATTGAGCTTTGAAAGGACTACTCAAGAATACATCCAGCCTTAAAATTAAATCCATTGAAAAAAGTAAAATGTAAGAAGCAATGGAGAACACATTAATCAGCAAAATATCTTACAAATGCTTATTACTACCTATAATATGTGGCTTATTTTGTAGGTGTTTTTTAACATGCTGAAACTAAATTTTCAGAAAACAATGATTTGCAAGATGGCAATGGAAGTATTTTAAGGTTAGTTAAGCATAAGATCCCTTGGTGAAAAACTTTGGATTATGCCAGAAATACATATAGTTTAAATATGTATGTTGAAATTTTAATTACTAAAAATAAAACCTGTAATACCCAAACCAACAGATGAAGTTAAAAAAAAAAAAAAAAAGGAAAGTGAAAAGAGAGAGCTAAGATTCAAATGATTTAGAAATGTTCAAGGCTAAATGGGAAGATAATTTTGCATAAACAAGAAAAGGATATACATGAGGATAAGACAAGGTTACAAGATTTGAAAGCACAATTTACTATCTTCTCAAGGGCAATAAATACCAATTTGAATTATTAACAACTTCTTTAAAAAGTGCAATTAGTTAATTGAAAAAGTATATTAAGATACTGTGTTTTAACATATGTGAAATCTACTAATTTCTGATCACTAGCTTTATAAAAACAGTGTATGGTTTGGGATTTTGCTCTTAATAGGGACTCCACATCACAATTGAAAGAAAATGCTGTACCTGCAGGATGAAAGAAAAGAGGTGATGTTTGCTTTCTTAGCCTTCAAATGGGAAGCCAAAGAACTGGAGACTGAGAGAAAGAGACACAGAGAGACTTCACCATATCTGAACAAGAAATACTGCTCTGTTCCCATCAAACCCAGACACAATAGAGAAAATCATAACCTTGATAGACTCATTTGCTCTAATTGCAAACTAGACACTTTTACAGATACAGTAGGAACACAAAAGATCCTCCATGTCATGGAAGAGGGTGTTGCCAACAATTCTGTTAGTACACTCATTAGAAGGACACAAGTCCTTAGTATCTTTTTCATGATTGTATCCTTTTGCTCATTCCTTCACCAAGTTATGAGTCCCAAATTTGTTTCAACCTCATCCCACATTTGAGCCTAACTATTTTAAATGATAATAACCAGGTAGCTTATGATTACCTTGTGCTTTAAATTACTTTATAATGAATTTATATTTTTCACACAGTCCTAAGAGGCAAGTCAGTGTGCATACAATCTCTATTCTACAGATGAGAAAATGATGACTGGAGGGGTGAAATGTCTCTCCTATGTTTACAAGTCCTAGGAGGGGAAAAATCAGGGCAGGTCTCTGATTCCCTAACATCAAATTTGGTTCTCTTTCTGTTAAAACAAAGTACATTTTATACAATATCACATGATTAACTTGAACTATAAAGTTGCTTTGGTTAAAGTGATTTATAAAATAAAGGACTTAGAGCGCGTAATTACATGATTATAGTTTTATATTAATAAAACCACACTATGAAGAGTAGATTTGATTTAAAATTAGTACTTATGGAGATGTGCATTAATAAAATATTTTAATAATAAACATGAATAAGAGCTAAGGGAGTGAATTCAGCATATGGAGACACTTGTTCTTAGAAACCTGATTAGCTCTAAGGATACTAAATCTTATCACTGGGTAGAGTTCTGCTAGTAAAAACTGAAGATTTCTTTCCTAGTCTCTGTGCTTCATGTAATTTGGTTCTTAATACCCTCAAAACACAGATCAGTGTTAAAACAAATGAGTGTTGGCATCAGCAACTGTTGCCCAGGACCTGGGCCATGCAGGTACCTAAGCATTCAGTATCTGCTGACATGCCTTTCCTTTTCCTAGTCTCCAAGGGCTACCGGGACAGGGGATGAACTCCCTCAGTTCTCATCCTTACCTTACCCTGACTCTCCTGTGGTTCAAACTGACAAGAAGCTTTGAAAGGACAAATTTTTTTTTTCCCTACAAACTCTCTAGAGTACCGATTCACAAACCTGATTGTAGCAGCAGAATCTCCAGTGAGCTATCTGGAAACACAGATGTGTAGTCCCCACATTGACACACTGACTTACTAGTGCTAGCATGTGCTTTGGGCACCTCTGTTGGTTTAAAAACCCTCAGAATGATTTGGTTCTCAGGATGGGAACAACTATTGCACTGTCAAACGTCAGCTTAGGGGGCTGGGGACTGACTCTCTTACCCTGTCTTTTAATTTCTAGATTCTTAGCCTGTCACTTTAGAAATACTCCAATCCCAAAGGATAGATAGCAGTTTTTGTTAAACAAAACTCAGGGCATTCTCTGGGCCATGTTTTCATATCAGATGCAGTTAATGTTCCTGACAGGAAACACCTCATCATGGCATTGTCTACCTACTGCCTAGAACACAACCAGTCAGGTTTTACATTTTCTTATTTCTTTTCAGCTTAATTGAGAAGCTAATTTGGACAAGGTTCAAATTATGAAAAAATATGATTTCTATCACTCCCTTTTTCTGTATGTCTCAGAATGTCCAGTAGTAAAAAAAGAGTCACCACTAAACATGCCAATGATTCTGAGTATTCACATCTATCTTCTTTTACCTTTGGGATGTATTTCCTTTCAGGCCCCTTCTGTCCTTGAGAATAGGATTCCTACAATTTAAATACCGGTTGGGAGGAGGTAGCAATCTGCTTAAGCCTGAAGCCTAAGCCATGTACCTAGTTTTAAATGAGAGCCAGGTGTAGGAGTTGTGGGGTTCAAGAGCAGTGAAACACAAAGTCTTACTTTGATTCTGTCATTCCTACAGTAACCTCTAAAATGCAAAAAGAATTTCTATTTTCCGTAACTGGAAAAATACAGACAGTTGTGGGTAAGAGATCTTTAAAAATTTATACCCACCTGTAGTTTTGATACATATTTAATATATTTTATTGGATTTCACAATGCTGCAGTTTATTTTATTAAAGATTCATTCATAATATCCCTCCAAGATTTTCTCAAGCACGGTAAGATATAAACTTCATGGAAGGAGAGATTATTGTGAGATTTGTTTGTGGCTGCATGGCCAGTGCACACAACACTGTGCCTGACACATCACAGATGCAGAGTAACTGTCCATGGCATGACTGAATGATGGCATCTAAATAAAAAGCTTTCAGAACCTTGGCTGTAAGCCGCATGGGTCCCCAGTCCTTGTTATTATTAATTTCCTTCATCTTCAGCCATTTTAAATATTTTTGAATGCCCTTTAAACTTAATAGAATTACTCAGAAAGTTGTCTTTATTTTCCCTGATAGCACCCATTCTCACTGTCCAGTGTTGGTTCTGTGTTTGCAAATGATCTAGGTTATTCTGAATAATATGAATAGTGCATACATAAGTGTAACTCACTGTGTCTATCCACAGTCCTTATCTTTTCTGACCTTTCCTCGTTAATAGCATGGTAAAGGTGTAAGAATTAGAAGGTAAGCAGCTGGCAAATGAGGTCACATAAACATTTAGAGCAGAATTTTGCTAGTTCCATTAACGACCACCTCTGAGTAGGCTGTATTTCAGATACTCACTTGGGAAGTTCCCTCCACTTTGTATGCTTGGAGGTGTCTTTGGCCACCTCAGTTTGATTATGGGACTTTGGCACTACTGCCTTTGTGATGCAGTTCCTTCCACTGCTAAAAGACATCGTCATCTTTCTAGGGGACTATCCGTCATATATTCACCCCAGTAGCTCATTCTCTCATGGCTTCTTCCCATCCTTCTCAGCCAGAGTTCTGATGCTTCCTATTCTTTGGAGGAACTGACTAGAAGCAAGTTATACCTCTCTAAATTGTGCTCATTTAGCCCATTATCTGTGTTTAGCTCCCAAGGTCCAAAATTCTCTAATCTTACTATAACTCACTCACTCCCAAGTGCATGTGTTTACCGCCAGGATAGCAAACTTGGGACACATCAGGAACAATCACCACTAAACATGCTGTCAGTGATGCACTTTACTGGGACGGTCCTCTTCCAGGGCATTTTTTTTCTGTGTTTTATCAAAATAAATGTTCTGTTGCAAACCCCTATATCTTCAGACATGACTGAGATTCTTATCATTAGATTCTCCATAGTCCCCATGAGGGGCAGGGTACGTATTTCTCTCTATATGTAGATATTTATCTCTTATATGTACATGCCTATCTCTGTGTATCTATGACTCTATGAATTTATCTATTATCTGTCATGTATCTATCTGATCTGTCGTCTAATCTATCATCCATCTATCTGTAACTATTTCCTCCTTAGGAAGACTTGCCTTATTAGTTTTGTGTCACTGCTGACCCAAAGTAATCTGACTTCCATTGGAGATTTATGTTGAATGCAACTTCTGTAAAAGTTCTTGTCCAGCATCTCCTTAAAAAAAAATTTTTTTCAGTGAGCTCTCCATTGAACTTAATCTAAACACCAAGAAAGAAAAAAATGGCATTTAAGCCATTTAGAGTCTGAAATACATTTTTCTTATTTAACATACAAGTGTTTTGATATATCTCAAGTTTTGTTATTTGATTTGTTAATCTTTATATTAGGAATTACTTTCACGGAAGGATTACTGATATAAACTAATCATGGCAATGATAATATAGAGATTAATTTTATATATTCACATTCCCTTGTATGAGCTAATAAGATAAAATTTTCATACAGTTGATTTTTTTTCAACTTTATTCTCGAGTATGACTCAGTAAATCTGATTTATAGGGCAATTATGCAAAACTCTTTATTATCACTTTGGATTAAGAGTGCTCTAGGAAATTATCTAATAAAATGGTGATTAAGCCCCAGCATCTCCTCCAAATGAGAGCTCTGGTCTTTATTCATTCTTATTCTATGCCCTATGCATAGGGTTTCAGTGACGTCTGGGAAATTTTCTCTTGGGCCCTAAATGACTATCTCTACGAAACAACAACAAAAACTAGCGGCTGCCAAAGCTTTGAAATCCATTACTCTGTAATGAAATCCATTACAATCCCTCATCTGATGTATTTGACATCTAACTTTTAGAAACCATCAAACATATGGACAATAAAGTATCCTGCAGAATTTTTCTCTGTTATTAATCTCAAATCATAGCAGAGGGTTTAGACAAATGTGCATGTATCTGGACTTCTAGAACTCAAGAGATGACTAACTAAGGAAAGTGGGACTGAGATTTGCTTCCACTCAGTGTAAGCCAACTCAATTAGCCATCTTCTAATTGTGTTTTTACCTCTGGAAGACTCTGGGACAAATGGCTTGGCCTGTGAAGAGATCTTTTGGAAGGCCACATTACTCAGGATTTTATGCATATGAAACCTCCTTTTTGTTTGCATATCTTTTAAAATAATTTTTAAATGTATGTACCCACTGATATATTTTAAGATGACTGAAAATGTTTTATTAAAAATTTAAATAGCAAGAATAGATTTATAATTTGAAACTATACCAATCTTTTAAAAAATATTCTGTGACATAAAAATGCTATTATTTATGGCTTACTATTATTGATTTAAATGTATATAAATGTTTTAATAATAAAATATTTTACAGTGCTCATTTTTCTTCTGTAACATATTTAGTTTACACTTAGTCCACAGAAGTTTATTCTAATCTGATTTTATTTTGAGCTTGAAAATCATCTTTTATCATCCTATTCTATTCCTTTGCAACAAGAACATATATATATATAAACTTGAATTCAGTATATTATTTTGTATGACCCAAAGTTCTAAATGTTACGATTTTCTTGTGAATTTCATCATTGAATATTAGAACACATCTCATTAAATAACAGAAATATGTAACATTTTTTCAAGATAATTATTTAACATAAAAGTGAAATTTTACTAGAAGTGCATCTCTTTATGAGGTAGATGGAGAGTTATAAAAATTGATTAAATTTATCTGTGGACAGATGTTAATTTTTTATTGACTATCACATGACTAAATATTAATTTTTATATTTCTTTCATTATTATAAACTTTGAAAGTCTTATTAACATAAATCATTAGATAAGAATAGAAAGAAGTTGTTCATATGCCAAATATCACATAGTGATTAGTCATCAAAAATTATTTTTAATTAGGTAGATGCTGAGAGCTCAGTTAAGCCCTTAATCAATTTTGTTGAAAATAAAACATTGAAACAACCTACCTTGCAAAATAATTTGTTAATCATTAGAGTTATTTACTTTCTCAACATTCACAGCAATGTTTCTAATAATTCTTTTTTGGCAGTTAAAAAAGAAGCCCTCAGAAAGAATTCATACCATGTCTTGACAGTAGGCACATTCTCAGGCAGAACAGTTTTAGGAAAGAGACATAGAGGAGTTGAAATTTTTGAGTTTAAGTTACTTAAATCTCTTCATGCCCATGAACTCAATGGATGCCTGCAACCACATTTAAAACTAGTGAAGCAGAGAACTGACCTGAAAGGATTTCTTGATTTCAGGCTTATAAACTCTGAATTAAGTGAGGCAGGAAAAAATCCCCAGAGCCATGAGGACTGGCAAAAGATTCTATTTAGGTTTTGGCTATTTACACTTTTCTAAAAAAAACTGTTGCCTTATATGTTCCTTGGACCAAGGGAACATACTGATTCTTGACAATGCACTTCTAATAACCCTGCTCAATCTCACCTGTAACTGTCTGTACATAAGCTAAAACACTACAAAACGTTACTTTTTTATATAATTAAGCTCAGTAATACTAAATTCCACATTTGATTTTCCCTTGCCTTAGAACAGGTAGTAGGAGCAAAGAGTTTAAAAATGAGAGAGAGAGAGAGAGAGAGAGAGAATCAATTGTTTTCTCTTAGCCAGTATAAATGTAGCCTCAAAATGCTAATGATATTTCATAGGCAAGTTCATGAGCTTTTATGTATTTTTTAAAACAGACTTTATTTTGTGGAGTAGTTTTAGGTTCACAGTTAAGTAAAAAGTACAGCTGACCTTGAACAACAGGGGTTTGAACTGCATGGGTCCACTTAAATGTGGATTTTTTTTTTTCATAGTAAACAGGACAGTACTGTATAATCTGCTGTGGAAACTCTAAGAAGGGAGGGCCAACTGTAAAGTTATAGATGGAAGGCAGTGCCCCTAACCCCAAGGTTACTCAAGGGTCAACTGTACAGAGATTTTCCATACCCACGTCCTTATAAATGAATAGCCTCCTGTATTGTTAACATCCCCCATCACATTGGGACATTAGTTACAATCAGTGAACCTACACTGACACCCAAAGTTCATAGTATGCGTTAAGGTTTATTCTTGGCTTCTAAATTCTATGGGTTTGGACAAATATAGGGGACATGTATCCACTGTAATAGCATCATAAAGAGTAGTTTCATTGCCTTGAAAATCCTCTGTGGTCCACCTATTAATCCTTTCTCACAAACCCTAGCATCCATTGCTCTTTTTTACTGTCTACCTTTTCCAGAATGTCATATTTGGAATCATGTAGTGTGTAGCCTTTCCAGATTGGCTTCTTTGACTTTGTATTATGCTTTATGATTCCTCTACGTCTTTTTATGTCGTAATAGCTCATTTCTTTTTAACACCAAATGATACTCCATTGTCTAGATGTACCACAGTTTATCCATTCACCTACTGAAGGACATTATGTTTGCTTCTCAGTTTTGGCAATTATGAATAAAACTGCTGTAAATATCCACGTGCAGGTTTTTGTGTGGTTATAAGTTTTCAACTCCTTTGGAAAATTACCAAGGAACGTGACTGCTGGATTGTAAGGTAAGAGTAAATTTAATTTTGTAAGAAACTTCCAAACTGTCTTGCACACTGGCTGTAACAATTTTGCATTCCCACCAGCAATGTAGTATCTGAGTTCCTGTTGCTCTTCATCCTTGCCAGTATTTATTGTCGTCAGTGTCCCACATTTTGGAGATTCTAAGAGTTGTGTAATAGTATGTCATTGTTCTTTTAGTTTGCATTTCCCTGAAGATAGTGATGTAAGGCATCTTTTCATGTATTTATTTGCCATCTATGTATCTTCTTGGTGAGATGTCTCTTAAGGTCTTTGACTCATTTTTTAATAGAGTTTGTTTTACTTTTATTGAGTTATGTGTTTTTTCTTTATTCTGGATAATAGTATTTTACCAGATATGTCTTCTTCAAATATTTTATTCTAGGCTGCGGCCTGTCTTTTTATTCTCTTGACAATGTCTTTTGCATAGCAGATTTTTTGAAATTTGAATGAAGCCACGCTTATCAGTTATTTCTTTAATAGATTATGCCCTTGTTGTTGTAGCTAAAGTCATCACTGTAGCTAAGGTCATTCCAGTCTTCTTATATGTTATCTCATAGGAGTTTTATAGTTTTACATCTTACATTTAGGTCTGTGGTCTATTTTGAGTTAATTTTTGTGACTAATATAAGTTCTGCATCTAGATTTATGTACATGCACAAGCGGATGTCCATTTCTTCCAGCACTGTTTGTTGCAAAGACTTCCTTTGCTCCATTGTACTACCTTTGATCTTTTGTTAAAGATCAGTTGACTATATTTATGTGGGTCTATGTCTAGGACTTCTGTTCTGATTCTTTGATCTATCCATCTCTTCCTTTGCCAGTATTATAATGGTTTGAATACAATAGCTTTAGAGTTAAGTCCTGAAGTCAGGTAGTGTCAGTCCTCAACTTTTCTCTTATACTTTAATATTGTGTTGGCTATTCTGGGTCTTTTGCCTCCTGATATAAACTTTAGAATCATTTTGTCAATATCTACAAAATAACTTGCTGTGGTTTTGATTGGGGTTGAATTGAATCTTTAGCTCAAGTCAGGAAGAACTCACATCTTGACAATGTTGAGTTCTTATCCAGGAACATGGATTATCTCTCCATTTACTTAGTTTTTCTTTAATATCTTTCATCAGAATTTTATAGTTGTCCATGTTGTACATATTTTGTTAGTTTTATACCTAAGTATTTTATTTTGGAAGGTGCTAAAGAAAGTGCTACTGCATTTTTAATTTTAAATTCCGCTTGTTCGTTGCTGGTTTAAAGCAATGGACTTTTGTATATTAACCTTGTATCCCACAACCTTGCTGTCATCCGGTATTAGGTTTTTTTGGTCAATTCTTTCAGATTGTCTACATAAAAAAGCACATCTTCTGCAAAGTTTTATTTTTGATTTCCCAATTTGTATGCATTGTATTCCATTTTTGAGTCTTACGGCTTCCAGTACCATGTTGAGAAGCAGGGATGACAAAACATCCTTGCCTTGTTTCTGTTTTAGTGGGAAAGCTTTCAGTTTCCTGTCATTCAGTACGATGTTAGCTGTAGATTTTTGTAGATATATTTATCAAATTGAGGAAGCTCCCCTGTGTTCTTGGTTTACTGAGAGTTTTTATCATAAATTTGTGTTGGATTTTGTCAAGTGCTTTTTTGCATCTGTTGATGTGAACATGTGATTTATCTTCATTAGCTTGTTAATGTAGTGGATTATGGTAGTTGATGTTCAAATGTTGAAATGCTTGCAATACCTGGGATAAATCACACTTGATTGTGTATATGTTTATATGTTGTTGGATTCTATTTGCTAATATTCTGTTGAGGACATTTTCATCTGTTTTCATGAGACATGCAGTTCAAGAGTTCAAGGCAGGTTAACTGGCAACAAATTACCTCAGTTTTTGTCTGTCAGAAGAACTCTTTATTTATCCTTCATTTTTAAAGGATAGTTTTGCAGGGTACATTATTCTAGGTTGGTAGGTTTTTATCTCAGAATGTTAACTATTCCACTCCACTTTCTTCTTGCTTGCATGGTTTCTAAGGAGAATTCAGATTTAATTCTTATCTTCGCCACTCTGTAGGTAAGGTCTTTTTTCTCTCTAATTTCTTTCAGGACTTTTTCTTTATCCTTGATATTTTGTAGTTTATATGATATGTCTAGGTGTAATTTTTGGGGGGGGCCTCTATCCTGCTTGTTATTCTTTAGACTTCCTGGATCTGTAGTTTGGTTTCTGGCATTCATTTGGGGAAATCCTCAGTCATTATTCTTTCAAACATATCTACTGTTCCTTCTCTCTTTCTTCTTCTGATACTCCCACCACATGTATGTTATAACTTTTGTAGTTTTCCCATAAGTCTTGGATATTTTGTTCTGTTGTTGGTAGATTTTTTTCAGTCTTTTTTTCTCTTTGCTTTTCAGTTTTGGAGATTTCTATTGAGATAGTCTCAAGCTCAGAGATTCTTTCTTCAACTGTGTCCAGTCTACTAATAGGTCATCAAAGTCATTTATTTCTATACAGTGTTTTTGATCTCTAGTATGTTTTTATTTTTGTTCTTTCCTAGAATTTCCATCTCTCTACTTCCACTGCCCTTTTCTTACATGCTGTCTTTATCCATTTGAGCCCTTAGCATATTCATCATAGTTGTTTTAAAATCCCAGTTGGATAAGTCCAACATCACTGTCATATCTGAGTCTGGTTTTGATGCTTGCTCTGTCTCTTCAAACTGTATTTTTAGTTGTTTAGTATGCCTTGTAATTTTTTTTTTATAGTTGGACATGATGTATTGGGTAAAAGGAACTGTTGTACATCTGCCTTCCTTCGTAATGTGCTGTTAAGATATGGGGGAAAGGGAAGCATTCTATAGTCCTTTGATTAGGTCTCAGTCTTTTAGTAAGCCTATACCTCTGGACTGTGAACTTCACATGTGATTCTCAGTTTCCCACCCCTGCTCATGTGAGACAATGGCTAGAGTAGACTGGAGCTGGGTATTTACTTTCCTCCATGTGGATGGCTGGAGACAGTTGGAGCTGGATATTTACCTTCCTTGAGGTCATTAAGGTTCTAATAAAATCCCAGCAAGCTAGGCTCTGGTTAAATAGCTCCTCCTGAGGGCAGGCCTTGTTAAGAACAGAATGCTCTGGTGTATTCATAGTTCCTTTTACCCTCCCTCTTCCCGAAGCAGAAAGGGATTTTTCTGCTATTTGCTGTAAGAATCTGCTAGAGCTCCAGGAAGTAAAACACAGAAGTTTGCATACCCCTGGTCCCGCCCCTCCCCCTGCCCCGGCTGGGTTCCTCTGGAGTTTTTATCTCAGATTTGTCCACACTGAGCCTCCAGCAACTCGTCAGTTAAGAGTTCACGTTTCCCTATCCTGGCACCCGATCCCGTGCAAGTTTTTGCTGGGGGGTTTCTGCTCTGGTAAGTTATGATGCTCTGTATTTGCCTGTTCCTCTCTCCAGTTTGAGGGGGCGGGACGCTGTTGGCCCTGTGACCTCACTCTCTAACATATCTAAGAATTATTAATTTTTCTGTTTGTTCAGCTTTTTATTTGTTAGGTAGGGTGGTGACTCCTAAGCTTCTTCCATGCTGGATAGGAAATTCAAAATCCTTTTAATTTTTTATTCCCTTTTAAGATTAAAAAAAAATCTGAGTCTAATTATAGATAAAAAGGAAAAATTGTGTTTTATATTCAGGAGATATATATATATGTATATATGACATGGAATTTCTAATTAGAAAACAAATAAAATAAACATCATAGGAAACTTTAAATTTGGAGCTACTTCAGAAACACCTCTAACCCTTGAAGGGTAGAGCAAAGACATCTAACTCATGCTGCCTGTGCCATTTTGCCTCTAACATCTGTTTCTTTATCAAGAAGGTTCATCTACAGAAGAAATCTAAAAGATAAAAGTGAGTAATAAAAGATAATGTTTTATACTGACAACCTATTGCTCAGATTTATTGTTAAAAGTGCTAACAGGGCATAAGAAACCTGCAGATAACTCCAAGTGAAATGGATGATCTTTACACACTTTGTCCAAACCTATTTAAAGAGAGAATTGAATTCGGCAGGATGGGGTATATATAATTGCTCTTTGGAGCACAATTCATCTTATCTAATAGTGCAGTTAATTCTATAGCAATCCCTTAGCCATAATCAGTGCTGAGTATTCCAGAAATCCCAGTCTCCTATGCATAATTTAAGAAAACAAACCAGTACTTTTAGATTGTCTTTAGTGTAAAAATCTAGATCTAAATTTGCTGTTGTAAACTCTGCTCCCCCTTCACTGATATATGAGAGATATATTTGTCTACAATTCAAGGACTAGGTGGTTTAACCTTTACTTTCCTGCTTTATGATTTTATAATACTTCTTTTATACAAATACCAATATCAAGTGTAGGTGGACAATCCAGATGCTGCTGCCACTCCCTTGTGTTTGGCACCTGGCTTCACATAGTTCTGTCATTCCCACATCACTATAAGATGCCAGAGCTAAGAAACCAGGTGGGCCAACCACTCATCAGTTTCCATCTGGGGATGGGATTTTGTTTTTTCTTGTACATTTCTCATTGTCAGTGTTTCTCACGTGCCCAAGGCCACAATGTCCATCAGGATGATTGCTTTGTTTTCACTCTAGAAGTGCAGTTCTTAACCTCAGTGGAGCTTTAACAAGTGCTCATGCCCCACTTCCAGATTCTGATCATTGGTCTGGAGTGTGTCTTAGCCACTATAAGTTTGTAAAGCTCTCCAGGACATTTGAATGCACTCAACAAAGTTGAGAACCACTGATCTAGAAGACTCTAGAAGGTATGAGGAAGAGAGGTATTGTGTTACTATTTCTTAAAGAAACTATAGTTTTATACTTGCAAAAAATGTCCAATTTTCAAGCACAGGGAATTATTGAAAGATGCTTACTGTTTTCCCCACAAATTCAAGTGGAGAGGAACTATTCCGTCTTAGAAACTGTTCACTCTCTGACCTCACTGTAATAGCAGTCATTGATTATAACTGCCATATACAAGGCCGACTAATATGTTATATTCTGGCCTACTGGGGCTTTTGAAATCCCTACAAAAACAGTATATGAGAGAAAGTTGTTTCAAATGCTACTGAACATTTTAAACAGCATTTTTGAAACAAAGATAGAATGTGGTGTGACACACATAGATGTGTGAATAATGATATGAAACAGTAAAATTCTTTGCTAATAGGTTTGTTGGATATGATCAAGGGCTGAGGAGATTTATGAAGAGATTTTAATCAAATAGTTTTTATTGTAGTTTCATTCATGTGCTAAACATACCCAGTTCTAATCGGTGTGGATGCCGCACAATGATGTCCTTAAATAACAGATGTAGGTGCATACAGGGCACGTGGCTGACCAAATGATGAGCCCGAGGAACAATAAAACTATATGATGAGTTTGAGACCCACCTGGGCCTAGGCACCCTTCCTGTCTTAAGAGAAAAATTCCTAAGTGGGAGAACTTCGACTTCTGATCTTTTTTGTAAGAGAGATTCAAAGAGCAGACACATGTCATGTAGGAACGTTGATTAATATAGCAATGCTAATTGTGACCGCATTATCTAGTTTTCACCTAGAAAACCCTGCAATGTGGAGACATAGGGCATAGCAGTGAGGTATTTTGATTGGGAGTTTGGATATAAGAAAGGTCAGAATGCAGGACAGACTTCAGAGAGTCCTAGATGTTACCTGACTGCAGCAGGCAGAGCGGGGAGCAGCGGGGAGAACGTCAAGGAGGATGAGAAGGAACTCAGGGATCTGAGCAAGCTAATCTCAGAATAAGAGCTAGGGGTACAGAGGTCGAGCGAAGGAAAGGAAAGAATAACCTCCTACTTTATGTTTAAAGGTAGCAATGTATTGGGAGCGGGGTGGGGGGGGGACAGAATGTAAAAACTCACTACCTAATAATTCCTGGAACCCACTGAGGCTTTTAATAATGAGCAAGAGTTTTATGACAGAGAGAGAGAGAAACAATGTGGCACTTCTCAGAAGTAGTTGACTTGGGGTTAGAAAAAATTACACTTTACCGCAATTCAAAATGACTTTTCCTCTCTTTGAACCAACTCTAGCCCCTCCTTGCCTGCTTATCAATTCTTATCCTAACATCTATTCCCAGATGATACTGGATCCCCAGTCTAAACCGTGCTCTCCTCGAGAGCAGTGGCATCTCATTCACCTTTTATTTCCCTGGTCTTTACATAGTCCCTGATGTATGAAAGGCTTTCAGTAAATACTGAGATTAACTGCACTGAAAGAACCCTGTCTGCACCTTGATCTCCTCTTTTTCCAAGCTGAGTAACATTAGGCAGAATCATTGTTTGCCCATGTAAGCGCAGACTGTGGGAGAGCCTCAAGCAATGCACTGTCAATTCCGCAGAGAGCCAGCATTTTGGTTACCAACTGCATTTGCATCTATTAATGCAAGATGGCCTAATTAAAGTAGCAAATTTGTTTGAAAGCATAGTAAAGTAATAGCCATGAATAATCCTTTTGCTTCCTGTCATAATGAGAGAGAAAAGGAGAAACCATTTTTATCTCCTGAGATAAAATGCTTGATCTCAGTGTCAGTGGTTTCATGTATTAAAAATCTTGACATTAATATTGAAAAAGAACATTGAATCTATTAGTAATCTGGACCACAGGAGAACTTCCAAGTTGCTGCTAAATACATGGCATGTTTTCATAATTCTAATCAGCTAAACTGCTTAAGTGAGCGATACTGTTTAAATTAGAAAATTGAAATTTTGAATTATTTTTCTGCAAATTTGCTACTGCTTCTTGAGAAAGCTGAACTCGTGTTGGCTGCCAAAATTCTTCATAGCCACTGATTGTGTGCTGTTTATAATCAATTTGTAATTTTCCTAGCTGCTTCCAGTAAGATACTAATGCAATCAAACTTAAACTGTTTTCTTTCCCATTCATTTCTCATCCTGGGTCAGGCTATAAAGCTCTTTTATTAAAATAAGCCAAGTTGTTTAACTGCATATATGTAAGTTTGGAAATCCCATCCTAAGATAGTAAAGAGATTTTTTTTTTGAATTGGGACTTCATTATCTATATGACGTACAATGAGGTATTTATTGTTGATACACTTTTATGTTCTAGCACGTTTGTACTAGGCAGGATGTAGATAAGGGGTATAGAATAAAGTCTCTGACATTTACAGACTGACTTGGGAGACAATAATACATGTACAAAGACCAATAATATAAAACAACATGCTCTCAAAAGAGTACCAGAGGCCGTCATTTCTCAAGAGGAGTGGTTTTCACTGAGGTGCTGGGGTCATGTCAGAGTACACAGGATTAGAGAGCAGGGTAAGTGGTGAGAAGGCAGTAATATGTAAACTCTTCTCCCCTTCAGGTGACTCTGATCCTACCCCTTACTCAAAAGTAGAGAGCTATTGTAAAAACAGTTTAGTAAGAGGGAATTCTTATTTATGTTGAAAAGACCCAAGTATAAAATTAGAGAATTTGATGTATTCAAGTAGAAATTCTTAGGACTAGAAAGTAGGCAGATGGAAAACTGAAGGACAGGTCATTCTGGCTGCAGGAGGGAAAAAAAAAAAAAAAGGAAAATGAAAAACAAAACAGCAACAACAAAACTAAGAAGAAACCTTTGGGTATGGTTATGACCTGGAATAACTGAGCAGGGGAAGGCTAATAAAAATGATGAAAGTAGTCTGAAACACATGGATTTACAGTATTTTGATATTCAAAGATCCGAAGAGGCTTTGTCTCAAAAATAATCCTGTGAAGACCTAGATAGTAATGGTGGAGCTCTGAGTATCAGACATCACCGAGAGTAGACTGGAGCGAGGACTTTTTTCTTAGATGTGACTAGAGCAATTCAGACTTCCTTGATGGTCATCAGAGATTCCACATTTAGTATCAAGAGAAGCCCCAAAACTGACTTCAGACTGTGTCCCACCATGTGTGATAACTAATGGAGGTTCTGGCTTCACCATTCTATGCAGCTAATGGATCACACCAGTTAAACAGCTTCTCATTCAGTCAAACAAATGGTCTAATTGAATCTGATGCAAAAACTTACGTCTTACCAAACATCTTTTTGGTTTAAGCCTCATTTGTCAGATCAAAATACAATGATCCCCGTAACTGAGTAAACAAAACTGACTTCATCGGTCATTGGGTGGGAAGAGCTACTAAACTAAGGAAACAAGTTTTGTGGGTCTCCCCGAGCAGAACCGTAAAGGGCTCGCTTAGGGTTTCACAGCAGTGGTGCTACTGACTTTTTGGACAAGATAATTTCATTGTGAGTGTGTGAGTGAGTGAGTGAGTGAGTGAGTGAGTGTGTGTGTGTGTGTGTGTGTGTGTGTGTGTGTGTGTGTAAGAGGTGTCCTATATGTTGTAGGATGCTGAGCAGTAAATCTGGCCTCTACTCACTAAATGTGTGTTACCCAGGCAACTAGAGTGTGACAGTCAAAACTGTCTCCTGATGTTTGCAAATGCTCCCTCACAGATAAAATCACCCCTGGTTGACAATCACTGGGCAAGATAAAGGAAAAAGAGAACACCAATCTAGCAACGTTCTGAGTTTACGTCTTTCATTGACCTATGAAGCAGATTGTAAACATTTTTCTACAAATGACCTCTGTATGATTTAAGTCTCAAAAGGGAAGATACCGTTCTCAGAGCAGTCCAGGATGATATGAATAAGTCTCTGACAGCCATTTGGAAGTGCATGAGAGAGGCTTAACTGTTTTTTTTCTTTAACAGCCCACTTTATGGCCCTCTATTGTCCTTAAAAGTACCGAAGAGGTCAACAGTGGGTTATGTGCTAATAGCTTCCAGGTCTTCACCACGTATACATTAGTCGAACAGATGTTCTATGAAGTGGATTTAGATGAGTGTTCTGGTTCAGTCTGAGCAGAGCAGAAGCAGTTTATTTTCCTTTTGTTGAAGAATGAGTTTTTGTGCCATCTGACAAGAAAGCTGTTATGCAGCATCATTTAACACTGGAGCCCAGACATCTGAAGATGTGAGATGAATAAGAATAGCTGCAGTCATGTAGGATGGAACAAAGAAGACCCTTCAGAGCCAGCACTGACGACTCCCTGATCCTGACTAGGAGAACAGATCCCAGAGACCCCCAGTGTCTGCGTTTCATAACCAGGGCGCTCTTTCCTTTAACTTGCATATGGATCATTCAGCTGTTCCTGCAGTATTGCTCCATGTGCAGCAGGAAGCGTGAGCAATAGCATATACTCTTCCTCGGCATACCAGCAGGAAAGTGGGGACAGTCTATTTTCCAGGAGCACCTAGGCCAATGGACCCAGTCTAGGTTGTTGTGCTTGTTGGGCTTATGCTGTGGTATAGATTATCACAAGCCAGTATTAGAGTAACTTTTGGATTGGTGGCTTTCCTTTAATATCCTGGATTTTCCTATGCATATATGTAACAGCATCATCTTGATGAGATAAGGAAATACGGTATAAAAGTTAATATAATATGCAAAACTGACATTATGAATTTCTCCACTGTTTGAAATGATGTCATGATAAATCTCAATATTATAAAAGGATTTCTGGATGTGTCTGATTTAAATGAAGTCTTTTCATGAAAGGTGAGGTGGCTTAGTATGAGATATCAGCTGCAAATCTGATTTAATTCCATCCTATTCTTATATACTGATACAAATTTGCATATGCAACATATTTGCACGTCACCATAGGCACTGTGGAAATTAGTAGAACTTGTTGATCCACAGCGTCCTCCCTTCTTGCATAGATAGATAGACAGACAGACAGACGGACAGACAGATAATCTTTAACCTCCCTCCTAGTTTCCTGCATCCAGTCACACATCCTGGCCAGCCTAAATAAGAACTACAGCTAATAGCTATCTTCTCCTAAATTTTATCTCTGTCTTGTTTACCTTCCTCCTTTTAAAGCCATAGTACCCTAATCTAAATTTTCTTGCTCCATCATGCACGAACTCCCCCTACATCTCTGTCTCTTCCTTAAGTGGCCTGTCACCTCACATTAACAGATACTTGACTTTTCTCCCTTGAAGACATTTCCCACTGGGACTCTAATGGAAAGAATCTCATTCACTTCTTTGAACTAATGCAGAACTTTATTGTTGCCCATCTAAATTTCTGATTTGGGTATTAGTTCATTTACACCATGGTTTCCACATTCTTGTTTTACTCACATCCAAACTTCAATGAATAAATCTATTTTAGCAACACTTTGTATGAAAGGAAAAAAAAGTTCTACCAGTTTTTTATTACAAGTTTAATAGTAGCAACAGTATGGAATTGGTACCTCCATAAAGCTAATTTGTTCGGAGATGGCAAAAATAGACAGACGGTGTAGCATAATAGGGAGATTTTAGCTTCCAATTTATGTTGAATTTCAACGTCTAAAGTTGCTTAAGCTCTGGCAACCACACTTTAAAGAACAGATGTCAAAACCTCAAGACTGTAGAGAGCAGGCAAGACAGAGTGGTGGATATATCTGGAAAGTATGTCGAATAAGGAAGATATTATTGTATTCAAGGGTTATGATTTTTATATTTAGCTATATTTCTATATAAAGTTTAGACATGTATTTCTGTATATAAGTAGCAAAGAGAACTATGAATAGTTGGGAATAAAAGAAGAAACCGGATCAAGGGCAGGAAGGAATCGGAAGGTGGCTAAGAATAACAAGCACTTAGAAAAAGAGTCCAACAAGGAGCTCCATTGTCGTGGATCAACTACACACAAGAGGAGAGTTTATAACACAGATTCAGTGTCTCCTGTTCTGCAAGTCGGAGCCTCTGGATGACTGCGCTTGCAACAGTGCATTGCCAGTGAGTCACACTGACTAAGGGACAGCATTCTTTGGACAATGCTTAATAGGTTAAGCAGGAATCTGGGGAGGTACCAAAAGAGAAGTTGGAAGTGAAGAGAAAAATAAACAAAAGGAAAGTCCTCCTAGACTGTGTGCTAATGACTGGAGCCTGTGGTTGGACTGAGCCTTATTACTTACTTCAAATTCCAGGTCATGGTATAAATCAAGCATTTTCAGCAGAAGAGTTGAAGAAATGAGCAGTGTTCAGCTATGAGAACAGAAGATATTAAAAGCTACCATCAAAACTAAAGGTCTGTCATAAAGAAATCAGATTAGACCATCCTTAGACCCATTCAGTGGATTTCCCTGCTCTAAGCCATGTGATTTAGGAGGCCCTGCAAATCACATACACACAAAATAAACGTTTTAGAGCTATTCAGGCACCTCTGTCCCTCAGAATCTTACATGCAGTGCTGCACAGCTCAACCCACAGCCAGACATTTGTTTTGTGACTAATTCTTTCAGGCCTCTAGGAAATTCTTCACATTTCTTGCCCTGTATCTTCAAAACAAAAGGCAACTGTGGCTGAAGGTTTTGAAGGTTTAGATTGTGCTACAAACCCCTTTGTAAGTCACTGCTTTGAACTAAAAAATGAATGTCAGCTGTGGAAACATTTGAGTAAGAGCAGAAAAAAATGGAAACATTTGTGTAAGAGCAGAAAAAAAATTAACTTGTGATTCCTTCTTCTCCAATAGCAAGAATACAATGAAGTCTTACAGAATGAAGTCTCTTTGGCTGGTTGTGCTAAGCACTTTTTTGCCTGCTAATTTTTCCAGTCTGTTGTTCCAGAGATAGTCATCAAAATAAAACAACTAGATTGATTTTAGACAAGATACAAAATGCAATAGGAAAAAAAAAGTGAAACAAGGGTGATCTTCAAATAAAGAGTGAATCATGGTCTTAGGCAGAAACCAAAGTTTAAATTTACACTATTCACATTACTTGGTATAAAATCTTATTTACTTTAAAAAATATCAGTAAAGGTTAGCAAAAAAAAAGTTAACAGATCTGAGTGGGAAAAAATGCAATATGTGTAACATTCCAATAAAAAATAAGACAATTAGAACAAGGAAATGAACACCATCCCCAGGACTATGAAGAATAAGATTAATGTACAAATAATCTCAACAGTGATTTCTATAGAGACTATTTTCCGGCAAGTATAGATCAAAGTATATGAAGAGAAATTGGAACAAATTGGGCACCATACTGCTATTTTCATTTTCTTTATAGTATCCTAGCATTGAAATTTTGAAAGAAGAATGCAAGCAATAATCTATGGAACTATATGCTGCTTTAAGAAGTGGTGAAAACAGCAATCTGAGAGAGCAATTTATAAGATGGAATTAACATGTTTTGTAATATTTTCTGGGATGGTGATGCTTTACTGTTTGCTATCCCATTGCAATATTTGAACATACTATTTAAAAGCTATAATTTCCTTTTTAATGTCACTTTCAATTTAATAATTTTATTAGCAATTCTAATGACTGCTGCTGAGGAGGCTACAATTTTCCATATTGATTATAAAATAACTAAGAACTATTAATAACTCAGTATTGGGAGCCATTGGGAGCTGAGGGTAGTGGGAGGAGATTATCTAAAAAGGGGCATGAGGGAACGTCTCAAGAGTGATGGAAATATCAAATAACTTCATTATTTTGGTAGTTACACGACTTTAAACATTTGTTGAACTCATCAACTATACACTTAAAAAAAGTGTAGCACATTTTGTAAAGTAAACCTCTATAAAATTGCAACATCTATTCTTTGAGCTCTAATATAAAATCATAATAATATACCTTTATTTCAAAAAATGATCTAAAGACCATTTGATTGTTTTTAAAGTTGTCTAATGTGGTATTACTGTCTAGAAAACAAAAATACGTTAAAATTGTGATTATAACAATAGTTAATGATGTGGTTAAAATGAAGGCAAAGATTACATAGAATAAATATAATTTATGGATTATTTCCACCTTAACTTACTAATCATCCAAAAACTACTGACCCATCAATAATTAGATATCCAGAGAAACATAATGAAATTAAGTTTACTTATAGCTTACATTTTGCTGTCTTTCAGTCCACTAAAAATGGTATCTTAATACATAAATTTCCATTTTTCCATTATGTAGACATTTTTCAGAAACAGAAAACTGAAAATATTCTATGTATCAATTGTGCTAGTTTGACTGTAACTTTTACACAAAAAGTATGCGATCCTTCATGTGCTCTGTTGTTTCACAAGTCCCACAAAATTAGGAGACGAGGGTCCGAGGCTATTTATTAATGAAGCTATTCACCTTAATATAATCTGTGAGGCTATTTACTAGTGAAGTAGTTTCAGTTCCAACATAAAAAAGAACATGTTAGCCATTAGTGCTGCCCCAAACCAGAAACGACAAACTCTTTAGGTTGAATATGCCCTGTCACTCGGAAGATTCAAGTTCAGGTTGAACAGTTACCAAAGAAAGATGTTTTAGATTTCTTGCATTAGAATATGGTGGATAAATGGCATAGAATACGTTAAACACCAAACGACCTTCTGAATACATTGATATTTACTGTTTATTGATTACTAGATACTGTGGTAAGCACCTCTTAGATATTAATTCATTTAAGTTTTACAAATTTTAAGGAAGCCCAGTCTGAGAGAAATTAAATGATTTTCCCAAGATTAGCCTGCCAGGATATTCAGAATCTGGATTTGACTTCTGGTCTATAAGCTCCATCAGCCATGCTATATTGTTCATTACATAATACTGCCTTTCATTTATTTATTGTTTTTAAAAGGATGTTTCCTCTAGAAGACATTGTAGCATCCTGTCAATGCCTTGCTATATCCTCTGAGTACTCACCTATTCCCTGCATTCCAGCCCACCTTCTAGCACATCTTCCAACGTCCAGCACCTGCAACTTTTTGCCAGAGGACTCTCTCTGACCCAGGAATTAGCTCTGCATACACAGGCGGAAGATTAGAATTACCAGGGAACTGATGTTCCTTGGGAACAGCCTCCTGGCCAATGACTGATGGGTCTTATATGGTAAACACCCTACCATTTAACACCTCTACTGGGAAAATTCTGACGTATGTGCTTCCAAAGTTCCCCAGCAGAACTGAGCTTCCTTCAATTTACTTGGAAAATTATACCTTAATTTATGTCATATAATACAATATGTTCTATAAAATGTATTATAAATATATAGGCTTGATATCTTAATAGAAAAATATATTAACTGGTCAATTCATATCATACAGTTCCCAACTAGAAACCTAAGTAAAGCTGCAGTGCTTCAAGTTATTAATTTCCTATTGCCAGTCTACAGTGTGTTCAGAATTATTCAACATAAGATTTCAAATGATTCAATCTAACATTACCACAAAAAAATATTTTATCTTAAAGAAGTTAAAGGTAGCCTAATGGAAAAATGTTTGAAAATACAAAATTGGCAATAATTGTAAATAGGTCTTCCATCTAAATTTTTAAGCCATAGTCTAAAATATAATAATAATAGAATGATAGCCATTCTCTTGTACTATAGGTATTGCATTTCAGGTAGTAAAGTATTTTACGATGTTTATTTCTTATTTGCATAAAATTATTTCCCTTTCAAATCTTCAGTATTAACTAACTCTACATATTTATCAAGTAATCATTAAATTTTAGAATAAATGAAATAGCTTATAGTGCCTAGTGTAGTGCGTGGTACAAGTTAGTGCCGGACAAGCATTACTTTCCTTCTCCCATTTCTGTTGATTATTTTTATTGTCAGTAAATAAAAATTTAAAAAAAAAGAACTGCAGTTAGAAAATGAGATTAAGTAATAAAGCTCATTTGAATCAAATTATCTTTATATTTATATGCTCAGGGAAGTCGAAAAGAGAGGTACTGAAAGAATCGGAGGATTGTTGCACTGGACCCCGTAACTTCTCATTTTCCTAAAGGAGAAGATTTAAGATCCGCAGCTCTCAGGAGGTCTAGACCACGGCATAGGGACCCCCGGTGGCTCCGTGAAATGTGGATATGTTGGGAGGACACACAACATTCTGATCCTTCCATTCTCAGTGTTCACCAGCCCACTTCCATGCTGAAAAGCGATGTCTCTAAGCTAAAACTAGGTATTTATCTGTTTTTCATTAGACATTTTAAAATGTATCCTTTTAATGTGTAGTCTTTTAATTGCTCATTTATCCACTTTCTATAAGCATGTTTGGAGCAGTCACCTTGGGGTTTAGCCCAGTGTTTTACATGAGACTTATATGCTGTATTTTGGGAACACTAATTCTGTGGTATGTTAATAGAATCACGAGAAACCACAAGATTCTGTGGACACGTTAAGTTTGGAAGTGCTGTGATACACAAATTCAGCCAGTCTGTTATTTAGTAGTGGTAATGGCTGAGAGAAAGACAGAAAACCTCCGCAAGAGGTGGGGGGTGGGGGACAAAAAAGAAAGAAAAAGAACCAGCAATGAATAAGAATCTTAAGACTTGTGGGCCTCATACCGTATCTGCATATCTTGGGAAACCTATACTAATGCTTGAGCATAAGCTTTAGCATAATGTGGTAATTATCTCAGTTTTAACTTTTTATTAATGAAGAAAATAGAAGAGTGAAAAAAAATTATTCACCCTATGGAGTATACTTGGTGAAAAGATGACTAACAAAATTGCAGGTTGTAGCTCCATGTCCTCCGAATTCGACAAAATTAAGTTGGAAAGCCAAATCCTAACATTGCTACCTTGATAATAAATCCTGAGAGTATATGTGAAAATGGTATGAAGATAAGGAGATGATAGAGAAGTGTTTATAAAATTTAAACATCAGGCAAATAGAAGGGGTGATTATGAAATTTGGGAATAAGAATACTAATATATCTTTAAGTTAAAAGGAGAATAACTCTTAAAAAATAACCATAGAGCTACCTAGGAAAAACTCTCACTACATAATACGGCATTTAACCTAAGAAGTGTATACTTTTTAAGACATTTGCAGGATTTGAATGTTAATTGTTTTCATGAATGTTTCATGTAATGAATATTCATGTTTAAGCAACTTTGGAAAGGAAATACAGGGGATAAAATCAAGCAGGATGTCATTTATTCTACCCCACATAATTCCATGCTCCATGATTGGAAGGAATTAGAAATGCATGAACTTGACTTACTCCTGTTGGTAGGAAGATCTCAACCACTTTTCCAGAGTGAATACTTTGTATATGTCCTGGCTCCAGAGCAGGTAAACACCGCACGTTGAGGAAAGTTACACTGCCCCAAAGAAAATGAATTTCCTCATCTAATACTCCTTTCTATCAGCTTTTAAAAGTTTATAGAGTAAGCTATCCAAACCATCTCACAGGAAATTATTTATGGCAGTTATTTTGTTTCTAGTTGTCACTCTATGAATATTACTAAAATTGAATGAAAGCAGTAATTGTTAAAAGAACACTCTGACTTGATTTCAAAGTATCACAAATGTTGATACCCACAAGAAATCAAAGTACTACACGCATGTTGTGAAAAATCAGAAGGAAGGGCTGCTTCTACCTAGTCCTTGCTAATTCTTTGGTATTACTAATTGGTGTTAAGCTCTTCCTTGCCTATAATGTTGAGTGATTTAACCCTTAGAATCTATGTCTCCACTCCAATCACACACACGCACACGCACACATGCACACTTGAACCTGCACCTTTCCCCAAAGTGAGAGAAAGGAAATACACATTCTCTAAGATAATAAGAGAAAGACTAGACTCTCTATAATAGAGTATTTTTTGAAGCATTAAAAATTTAAAAAAGCTAAAAGGTTTATATCTATAGAAAATGATTTTAAATATAGTATATGTGAATAAAACCAATGAATGAAAGTTGGTTGAGTGTTTTCTTTGAAGTTTGGAAAAATCTGCCTACTAGTAGTATAGAGGTGAAGATTAAGAAACTAAGATAGCATTTGAAAAAGAACAGTAGGTTGATTAATAAGGAAAAAATACAGGCATACAAGCAGAGTACTGGCTAGACTGAACTGACTTTTTCCTCTAAATCTGAGAGAGCAGAGCAATAAAATGAACCACTCTTTCAGTTATTATTACTCCATCGTTATCACTACTAAATGCTGTTAATGTAAACAGAACAAACAAAATCTCAGCCCAAAATGATTCTACTTACTGTAATTTTCATAATTAAAACAAGGAAGTCACTCTATGCACTGAGTGCATCACATAATTTATCATTTAGTCTGCACAGCAACTCTGTTAGGCAGTCTTCTTACCTGCTTTCAGGGGAACCCTGAGGTGACTTAAGATTCCTAGTCTCTCATCATTTGGAAGATTAAAGATATTTGTTTATTGCCTGTTTGTGGTGGTACATTCAATGAATCAATTTAAAAAGAAGGTGAAAGCTTATGCTCCTGAATGATTTTCTGTGGATGTGAGACTTAAAGTTGATAGAAATGAGAAAGTACAAAATAATAACAGTAGTAAGCACATAAAATAGGTTTACATATTTAAAATTCACAACACCACTTTGAAGTACGCACAATGGTATCCTCATCTTACAGATGAGAAAGCTGAGGCAGAGAATTAAGCCTAGAAGTCAAGCAAGATTAAGGAGATTTTACAAAATCAGTGAACAATTTGAATCTTCCAGAAACAGATATTTAACCTATCAAACTGGATTCTTCAAGTTACAGATAACCTCAGGAACATGTAAAATTCTAGAAAGCACCAGTATCAAATTTCCCCAGAATTGGAAGAGTATCTCCTGGGAAAGCACTCCCACTTTGTACACTGAGCCCTTTGGCTTCAGCTAGCTAAATGTGGAGGTGCTGTGCACTGCCCTGGAAACACAGCTATGAACTTCTCTGACTTTGCTACACATAAAAAGGTCACATGGGATCAAAAAGCATTACTTTGCCTGAGATGAACTTTTCGTCTTTCTGGTTATTTTTTAAGGGGCCCATTTCTTCAGAATGGAGTATTTATGATAGCTGTAGGAACAAGGAGATTTAGAACACAGTGTTTCACATCTTTCTCTGTTATTTAGAGGATGGTGTCAGAGCAATAGTATATAATGAAAACTGAAACAAATGGTCTATTCCACTGGGCCTACATATGTTCATATTCTGTGGAGCTATGTGAAGGCAACATACGACATTGTCACATCCTCAGATTTCTTCTTTACCTTCCCAATTTCACCGCTGCACATTGTTACCAAACAACAACAACAACAACAACAAAATAGGTAGAGTGCTATCCTAAAAAAGAATGGAGGAGATCATTTAAAATATAAAGAAGTAATAATAATGCCATAAACTGAAGAAATTACAGGAGGTGAAAACTGGCAAATGTCCACTAAACTGTAGTATGATATCATTAGTGATTTTGAAGACCGTAAAATCAGTGAATACAAAGACTGAGGAGAAAACGAGAGAAAATAAAAAGATAGATAACAAATGTACATTCTTTAAAATAATTTTGGTCAGGGGTGGTCAGAGCCCTAGCTAGAATGGGTAATAACAGTGAGTGCAGTGTTGTTTGTTTCATGTTGGGAGAGAGTTGAGCACAGAAGGCACGGAAGCTACTGGAAGGAGACACTGGTGGAGACAAGAGAAAGGGAAGCAATGGGGTGTGATCCTTAGCAGAGGCACAGGGTAAGCTTTGGATGGAAGGAGGGGCATTATTTCCAAGGAAACCAAAATAAAGCAAAGAAAGGCTGATTGGATGAAATGTACAGGGATGTTCATAAAGTGAGAGGATTTAAGGGACTTCACACCTAAAGGACTCCATAGCCATTAGGAAATAGGAGCCAAGGACATCTGCTGAGAGTGGGAGGGTGAGGTGGCAGGGCTGAAGGAGTGGCAATAATACAAATACCAGTTGAAAGGAAAATTTCCTAAAAAATATGAGCACACAACTGAGGCTGGAGATAATGTAGGTGTAACAGTTTCAGGACAAACAATTGATCTTTCCTTCAGGACTTAGCAATGTGAGTGTAGGGACTGGAGAGATGAACAGTTGGATTTATACAAGGTTGTTACTTTTCTGGGGTTATCCAAGTGGGTAAGTCATTTTCAATAATGTGTGGTAATTTGATATCGAAAATGAATGAGAAAATAAATTCAAAGTATCTGCAGCTTTGGTTGCTGTTGCCGGGATCTGGGTCAGGGGCTGTGTTGGAGGGGCATCCCTGGCCTCTGAAATCACACCTTCCGTGCATCTGTGTAACTAACAAGCCAGAATCGCAGAGTGGTTACTTGCATGGACGCTGTAGTCAGAACACTTGGTTTCAAGCCTTGCCTGACACAGCTGTGTAGTATTTCCAGCTGTGTAATAGAGGATCAGTTTCTAAGTTGTTCAATTTCTATGTCTTTAAAATGGAAATAAAGTAATTGTGCAAACCTCATGAAGATCCCTTGACCTAATACCTAGAATAGTGCCTGCCTGGTCACATTAAGTATTCTCTAAATGTTGGTACTAGTTAGACTCAATGACAGCCCCTTCCTCAAATTCAATGCAATCTCCAAATGATGAAAGCAGAGAGTTAAACATATGCAAGGAATGAAGCCAAGACATAATTATTTTATTTTTCTATTAATGTTATAAATAATACATGAAGTATTCAATCTCTCAATTCCATTAACTACTGAATGTGGATAAGATTCAGGGTTAATTTTTTAAAAGCAGTTAGTTTGCTCCACTAGTGACAGAACCTATTAACTTATTGCCACTTATTCCATTTCTTTACACATGGACAAAATCTTAATTCAACTCTGAATATAGCTGTTTCAATAGCTAAGAGAGTAGCTTTATCGCCAACTCATTAGAAGATCACTTTTGTAAATTCCCTGCTGAAATATGATATTTTAAAGACAAAGGGTCTGCTAGGTAGAGCAGAGTACAGAAATTTGAAGAGAATGCTTTTTTTTCTCTAATCAGAGGTAATGAGGTGCTTAACTGAAGATGACTGGCAGATCCTTATACACACACTCATGGGACAAGGGAACAAGCATTCAATTCCTAAATGCCCAATGCTCCCTTCTGTTTCACTGGACTACTAGTCTTGGAGAAGCACACGGGTGTAAGGTTGAGTTCAGGAGGCAAACTTGCACAGAGATTATAATCAGATGTCCTGTTCCGAGAAACTGGACATGTCAGAAATGTAGAATCACAGGCCCCATTTTAAACCTATCAAAAGAGTTCTGCGTTTCAACAGGGGGATCCACACACACATTCATGTTTGAGAAGCACCGCCTGGTGAAGACGTTCACGTTCTCTGGCAAAATGAAGACTGACCTAAGGTCTCAGCATGCTGCCTTTTCTATGCCTTTGTTCCTGACCAACTAGAACATCTGTGAAAGCAGATCTGGGAACTTGAGAACAAGTCTGGAAGGCACTCTGCCCCTACCTGCCTCCACGTCCCCTCTCCTTTCCCACGTCTGAGTGAAAAAGATTCTGTGTTCACGTACCCCCTGACCTTGCTTCTCCTCAGAAAGTGATGGATTTTTGGTTGAAGAAATAGGATGCTCATGTTGTGGGTACCAGCACAGCTCATCAATTTTAGAAACCACGGATTTTGAAAACAAAATCATAAAATATGTCTGAACATACAGTTAGCAGACCATGGATAAATTTTCCTATGACAAAAGCATTTTTTAAACCTACACATTTGTCCAAGGTGATATGTACTTTATCGATAAAGACAGTTGTTGTGTCAGGTTGTCACACTAAGCTGATTTAAGGGAACAAGAAGGGATGAGACAACACAGCCCAAACATACTTGTTCAGTGCTATGAATTAAGTATTCCTTGTTTTATTTGTTTCACTGGCTTATAAAATCTTAACATTTAGGAGAGACAAGGGAATAATGAATTTGTTTCTCAGACCAAGATTTAAAATGAGGTTTGAGTCTGAAGCTGCACTCAATTATCTTTGATGTCTTTTTAAACAATAAATCAACTCTTTACTTTGAAAGTTTTTGATAAAACTAAAATCTTACAATTGAATGTGAATGAATTTTTTCTTCATGAAGTCTAAGTGGCAAATGTCTGAAATAACATTTCAGTGATATATTTAAATGATAGTCCCTGAAGACTAGGGTCTTTAAATATAGCAAATTGTAGATTTCCCATTACTATATACCATATCAATTTCTAGAACCACATTCATTCTCTGTATTACTATGGAGATGAATTGAACATTTTTTCAGAAAACAACCCATTGTCCTTGCCTTGGTATTTCTTCTGTGGATTAATTTCCATCTTAAAATTTACTTTGAAGTATGAGGTTAAGGAGCAAGTTGAGAAATGCAAAGAAAGCCAGAGTGAGATGCTGCAAAAAATAGCATGATTATGAATAAACTGTAGCAGTTAATCTGCAGTTTTGTTATCCTGTCTATTGAGACTTTAAACAATATTAGATAATCAGACCTCGGGGATTCAAGAATTATTTGAGGCTTGAGGTTAAATGTTCACATTATAAGGGTAATTCAGTCACTGTTTCATATATATGTATATGTGTATGTATAAATACCTTTACATACATATCTATCTTTGTATCTGAATGTATTAACAGTTCACCAGCCACTGAGAAGCAGCAGCAGTGCTTCTCAGCCCTGAAAGAAATGCAGTGTCCAGGCCATCCCAGCCCAAGTGAATTAGAAATATTTAGGGATGTGGCCAGTGTATCATTATGAAAACCAAACAAACAAAATACTCTCCAACCCTCATGCTACTAGCAGTTAGGGTTGAGATCTACTTCCATCACTCTGAGGACACTCATGGGTTAGTATTTGATGTATATAAAATGGAATCCAAACTATGAATTTCGAAAAAAGAAAACTGTACTTACTTCTTATACACAATCTCAGGGTATAGATTTCAAATGGGTAAAAAAAAATCATCTTAAGACACTGTGATCATAAAATCTCCAGTTGACTGAAACACTGGTTTAATATAGGAAAAATGTGTCCTGATGAAATATAAGGACACCTTTCTTTCAGGGGAGAACACAAATGCATTGTTTCTCACTCCTATTAGTGCAACTGAGATTTTATTGCCTTTTAAACTTTATATAGGGGAGAATATAGTCTTGTAAACATCCTTCTAAGAAAATCAGAATACAACTTTCAGCTTGGATAGCTCCATTCACAACACAAATATATAACTGGAGTTCAGAATATGAAAACGGATTGTTATATTTTGTTTGATGTGATGGTCATTAACTAAAACATCATTAACTTTTTTCTTATAATGCTCAATTTTAAAATATTTCAGCGAATTTCATACTGAAGCCTTTTATATGGCACTCAGCTGACTTATTATCTATGTTTATTGCTTAGTGACCTGTCCCATGTTCCTGAGGAGGCACTAGAAAATACATAGGTACTTGGTCTATTAGTTTACCAAATATTTTTGGAAATGTAGCTTCCCTGAGGTAGCTTCTCTGTGGCTTCTTTATTGATATTCATAGCAAAGGAAATACACATATTTGCAAATAGATATAGACCCCAAATAAATCAATATGCTTTTTTTTTTTTCTAATTTAAGAAATTTGCTTTGAGAATTTAGAAAGGCAAAGAAGCAAGAACCCCACTGGAACAAGTTTCTTTTTAAGACTGTAGTCTGTACATTCTACTTCAACCAAGTAGCTTATAAGAGTTTCACTTGTTTTGAATGACTTGAAGATAATATCTAATGTTAGGTAGGGAATACAAGGATTATTTCTATTTTTAAATGAGTAACTGCAGAATCTAATGCCTCTAGTTTAATGTAAAATATATAGGAAAAGAAAATGCTTTTTTAAAATATAAAAACAGGAATGACTAATACATGTTCAGATAAAAAGGTGTATATATATATATATATATATATATATATATATTCATCCTTCTCATATACGTGTGTGTATATATATGTGTGTGCGTGTGTGTGTATATGTATATGTGTGTGTGTGTGTAAAAATACACACAGACACATCCCATTTTATCTGAATGTATTAACAATTCACCAGCTGCTGAGAAACAGCAGATACTGGGAAAGTAAGCAATGACCAAGAAGGTGAGAACACACCACCACTGCAGAAGCCAGTGAGGATCCTGTAAGCTCTACCATATATCAGAGACCCTCTATGGAAGGAGAAGGGAAAGGGCCAGAAAACAGATTTAAAATCAAGAATCTGAGCTATCCAAAAGAATCTTCCCAATCCACAGAGACCAAAACATGACTATTTGCCAAGTTTAAGTTCAATTTAAACTATATCTACCTACCTCCAGAGGGTGGGGGGCTGGGAGGGAGGATTGTAAGGGTAAAAACTGCAGCTATAGGAAATAAAAATACACGTGAGTGTGTACAGTGAGTGAATTTCCTATATATCTGTAATTGCAGTTGTCCTTCCAGACTTCAGCTTCTGTTAAAGTCTTAGTCATGAAAAAACTGTAAGGTAGCTAAAAGTTGTTCCAATTTATTTCTTGTAGCTAATCATTTCACAAGTGGACTTTTATCACTTGAGAACAAGTAGTAGAGGTGACATATTTGTGTTTTACTGCCATAGCAACAGTGCTTCTCTTGAGACAAGGGCAATGTATTTTTGGTTCCTTGTTCTGAAATCATGTTTACAAACATACAGCTTTATGATGATGTTTTTCAGTTTAATTGCCTCAAGCAACGTGCTGTGGACACTGTGTATGTTACCCAGATAGCCTTATCAGGATTGAAGGATTTTTTCACCCAGTTTGGGGGAATTCTGCTTTTAAATAACCTTCCACTGGCAATCCTTTGGACATTGTCCTCAGCTAAAGAAAGCCTTCTTATTGAAGGTCATCTCCAGGCACTGGTTAATACAAGGATTTAAGATTTGGTTTGTTACCCTAGCTTATGACAACTCTGAATATCCATGCCAATTTCAGAGCTTGCAAGGGGTTAGTCAGAGCCCAACTTCGCCTTCTACCCAAACTTGATTCTTTTCCATTCTCCTCAGGCATTAATTCTAAGAACACTGCCTACTGAACTTCCTACATGAAAAAAATCTTCTTAGAGTATGCTTTATGAGTAACTTGTCCTGCAATGTTTGTATCTAGTAAAGAAGATGGACTGGATCATTTGCTACCCAGCCCATGGTGAGGATCCAAATCATTTGGGGTAGGTGGAACTCGGATAGCTTCTGTATAAGTGAAATTGTTAAAAATTTTATTGGTGGTGAACTGGAGAACTAAACTGATTGATGGAAATGTACCAGCAGGTGCAATATAGCAAATGTTTGAGAAATATGGGAGAAATAGTATTATAAGGATAGTGGGGTTCGATGACTATTGCTGGGGGTTATGATGCTCTAGAGAAAGCAAATGAAGGTCTGGGGGTTATTACTTGTCAATTAGAATCTAACTATAAAAGCTAGAGGGGCTCCTTGTCACTATATAACGGCCCTCCTTCCCAGATACTAAGCTCAGGACCAGGACAAGGGAAAAATGGGGAGAAGTAGCCCAGCTCCAGGGTATGTTAAACCTAGACAAATCTGATATGCCAAGTTTAGAGCCCTGACTGGGAAAAAAACAGGATCCTGAGATATAGTATCTTCTGGGTTCATGTCCTTGAAAATCTTGATTCCCCAGAATCCTTTGAACTCTTTGGATCCCAAGAACTTACCCACTGCTATTTGTTAGAAGTTAGTGTTCCCATTTGTCTTAAAGAGAACCTCTCCTAAGACACCATGTGGTCTCCTCAGAATCTGAATTTCCTTTTCCTTTTAGAAAATAGTTCAATACTAGAGTTATTTCACACCATAATCTGGCCACGGAAGTGACAGGCTTGCAAAGGGAGAAAGGGACTCTCTTACATCACAAGAATCTGCAGGACGAAACCAACCATCCTTGGAAAGGAACTGGGAAAATATTATAGAACTAAATTCAGAGAGAATATACAATTACATAATGTAGAGTTTATTGATGCAGGGGAATTGTTTTTGGAAAATATTCTGGAAAAACATTCTCAGAAAGACTGAAGGAAATGGTGTTAGTATTTTCTAGGATATCTCCCAGATGCTTGAAGAAAATGGTGGCCCAGAATAAATGAAAGGATTGCTATGGCAAATGACAGTCAAAGAGGAAATGGTTCAGAGAAAGGGGCATACAAGAGTGGATATATGATGGAAGGTTGAAAAAACTAACAGAAGAGTATGTTCTTCAGGAGGGCCAGGAAGATACTATATCTAACAAAGTAATAAAAATATGCCCATTAGAGAGAACAGTCTTAGAGCCTACAGTCTAAATGTAAGCTAGGATTCATGGGAGGAAGATGTTGAGAAATGGTCTCATTGATAGGAATGGGGATTGTACGTTCCCAAAATAATGAGGTCCAGGTGATGATTCTTAACAGTTTAAAGTAAAGTCGGCTCACTGATTCTCATGGATGGCAAGGTTGGGATGACAACAGAAGAGCAGTGGCAAGCAGAGAACCATAGATATGGCTAATATAACACAGTTTTCTTGGGATCAAGATAGATGTGCACCCATTGAGGGTATTGTTCAATCTCTTCAACAACAATAACAACAATACATCAAGGAAGGATGATCAAGGGAGGTGACTTAAGGCAGCCATTTCAACAAAATGTCTCAATCTCTTGTTCAATATCTAGATGTGAGCCAGTTTTCCAGCTCTGAACTCACTGAATGAAGGACAGACTTGATCCCCAAGAGGCAGTATCCAGCAGCACTCCAGCTGTAATGATTACCTCATCTTTTCCCAAAGAGACCTCCAGCCATTTACTTGAATAACCATACTTTGAGGGAAAAGCACTACCCAAACATTCTGAGGATTGCTGCACACAAGAGCTAAAGAAGATATTAATACTCAAGACCACAAATCATCTTCATAGTCTCCCTGTGAGGGTGAGAACACACAGATGCCAGGTCATAAATTATGTACTAGGATAAGTCAGCTCAAAGTGTGTCCACTGGTTCCAAGACTCACCTGTGGTCCTGCCCTTAACTGCCAAATTTGTAATGTTGGTAAACATTCTTGACAATTAGCACAATTCTTCTATTAGTTCCTTGGCCTATAAGATATAATCTATTATGGTGGCAAAGGCAAAATGGAAGCCTCCGACACATCCCCCTGTCACCAACTCAGAGAAGATGGTGACAATATTCCAGGTGAAATGGCAGAGATAGGTACCACCTTAAAGATATGAAGGAAGAAGAGGCTGCATCTTCTTAATATCTGTATTTAGTTCAGCAGGCTTGTACCAAAAAACAGACAGAGCCTGGAAATTATTAGAGACTATTACAACTCAACCAAGAAGTGGCCCCAGTTAAACCTACTGTGGAAGACATGATATCTTGGCTAGAGAAGATTGTTATCATCTCATATAGATGGTATTTAGCCACTTATCTCCCAAACATGTTCTTTTCCATCACTATCAGAAAGGAAGAACAGAAACAGTTAATATTCATTTGGAATGGATAGCAGTATTCATTTTTGGTTTTGGAGCAAAGCATTGCTAACTCGCCCATCCTCTGTTATAATATGGTCTGAGGAAATCCAGACCGTGTGTTCATCCTGTAGAACATCAAAGCAGTTCACTATGTTGATGACATCATGCTGATAAACCTATATAAACAGGAAGTGGCAAGAAGAAAGGAAGGCTCGGTAAGACACATGTGATCCAGAAGGTGGGAGATAAGCCCTGTGATGACTCATGGGTTTGCTATCAGTGAATTTGTAGGGGACTGGTGGTCTGGAGCATGTTGGAACATTGCTTCTCAAGTACGGGTCAGATCATTTCATCTCACACCCCAACACAAAGAAGTTCAATCCCTGATAGGTTTATAGGTTTAGTTAGGTTATGGAGGCAGCATATTCTACACCTGTTAGCATATTCTGTGGCTAAATCATATATATATATACCTGGTGACACGAAAAGCTTCCAACTTTGAATGAGACCCATAGGACAAAGTGGATTCTAAGCATAAGTAGTATCTGTGGTAGAAAGAGATATCATGTGGAGTTTATAGCATTTCCCAACATAAACAATATAAACTAAGGATTCTGGAGAAATATCATGCCATCTGCATCCAACTTTTAATAAAAATTTTAATTTATATTAATTTTAATATAAATTCATTTATATTATATATTTTCATATAAATACATATCCAGATCTGGATGTAGCTACATAAATATACCTATACCAATAATCATATCTGTATACCTATGTCTTGCAGGCTGTGTCTGACCCCTACTAAAGGTATTTTTAAAATCCCGATTCATGTTCAAAACTCCTCTAGTGTAGCATTGCTGCCACACTTGAGAACATTTTAAAGGTCTTTAGAAGCAGTTAGTTCAAAGTGTGCACTCACATAAAGACTAACGGTTTATTAGAAAACCCAAACATTCAGGTACTTCTGAAGACCTTGTGCATAAGATGACCAAATTATCTTTTTTCCCTTTCTTTCTTTCTTTTTTTAAGTCCAGAGGACTCAAATCTCCATGGCGTTTTAATTCAGATGAAGTGAATCTTGGTTCTTTAATGATGGTTGCTCAGCCATCTCCTAGATACCTAGATACGGTCCTTCTACAAGCAAAATATACACTATTTCCTAGGTAACAGCCCCACCTTTTGGATCAATAGCTTGACTTACTAGTAGACCTTGAGATTCTGTATCTTATCTGCCTTTTCTCCATAGTTTTTTTTTTTTCCCCCTACATCTCTGATTGTCTCGTGACACAAAAGCCATCTACCCTTCATTTCTTCAGCAGTCCTTCCAGTGCTGGATCTGGAACGTGTGTCGGTACCATGTGAGAACTAGCTTCCCTTTCAAGTCAAAGAAGGATTATTAATCATGAACACAGTTTGCTGAAACCTGCTGCTTGCAGGGTGAGGAGGGATGTTTGTTTGCCATCATGGGAAAGTTTTCTTACCTCACAGCCTTTCACAATGAGTTAAACAACCCTTAATGCAGCAAAGAAAATGACTAAAAAGCACACGAAGTGGGAATGATCAGTCAGCTACACTCTTCTTCCAAACAGCTGTTTGCATTACACGAAAATAACTTAAATAAACATTCCAGAGATTTTTCTCAGCCTTCAAACTTACCGTTCTCATTCCCTATCCAAAATGAAATCTTTTTTTCTGTGCCGTATTTCAACTGTTTGAGAAATAGATACTTGGGTAGTGAAAATATTCCAAGATAATTTCCTTGATACCTCTGGAGAGTCTCCTATTCCTCTCTAATTTGGAGTCCTTTTATTTCTTTTTGTTGTCTGATTGCTGTGGCTAGGCATTCCAACGCTGTGTTAAATAGAAGTAGTGAGGGTGGGCATTCTTGTCTTATTCCTGATTTTAGAGGAAAGGCTTTCAGCTTTTCACCATTGAGTGTGATGTTACATGTAAATTTGTGGTAAATGACTTTATTATGCTGAACTATGTTCCCTCTGTACTCACTTAGATGAGAGTTTTTATCATGAATGGATGTTGAATTTTGTCAAGTGCTTTTTCTGCATCTATTAAGATGATCATATATTTTTATTCTTCAATATGTTAATGTGATGTATCACACTGACTGATTTATGAATATTGAATCAGCCCCATTTCTCTGGGATAAATCCCACTTGATCATGGTGTATGATCCTTTTAATGTATTGTTGAATTTGGCTTACTAATATTTTATTGAGGATTTTTACATCTATGTTCATCAATGATACTGGTCTGTAATTTATTTTTTTTTGTGGTGTCTTTTTCTGGTTTTGGTATGAGGGTGATCCTGGCTTCATAAATTGAGTTTGGAAATATTCCTTCCTCTACAATTTTTTAGAATAACCTGAGAAGGATGGGTGTCAATTCTTTGTCAAACATTTGGTAGAATTCACCTGTGAAGCTGTCTAGTGCTGGGCTTTTGTTTGTTGGGAGTTTTTAAATTATTATTATTACTGATTCAATTCATTACTGGTAATTTGTCTGTTCATATTTTCTGTTTCTTCCTGGTTCATTCTTGTTATATACATATATAGATATATTTAAAATTTTTCACAAGTAATCACTTTTAAAAGGACCCTTGGATTATTCTGTGCTTACCAAATAATCCAGGATAATCCTCCCATCTCAAAACCATTAACTTTATTACTTCTGACGTCCCAATTGCCATGTAAAGTCACACATTCGTAGGCTCTGGAGATTAGTTTATGAGCATCTTTGGAGTCCATTATGTTGCCTCCCATCCCCTATTCAGTATTTCGAGATGAGTAGCGTTTGACCTGGCTACACATGAGAAAGATGTATAGAGTTTTAAAAATACCCGTTTGGGAGCCCATCTCTAGAGGCGCTGGTTTAACTGGTTTAGAGTCAAGGCCCAAGGATCCGTATTTTTTTAAAGACTCCCAGTTTCACCCTATGTGAAGCACCATGTCCATTATACAGTATATAATGATTCTCAAATTCTCTGCCCTGGCTGTAATTCCCAAGAAGAAATTGTATTCAAATATAATTCAGTTTGACCTCAATTACTCATTTATTCTACCCATTCTCACAAAAGTTAATCCCCCTTCAATGTGCCAAGGTAAACTCAGAGTTTCCATATGCCCTTTGTTAAAAATATTAATCTTCACACCTAGTTTGGCCCCATCGTCTCTGCAAACTTTTCTTTGTAGACTCTCTCCCAAGTATTATCTTTCTCTTCTGAGTTTCTACTTAGTTACTATTTATACCTATTAGTACTGCTTGCTTGACTCGAAGCAAGTTGCTTACATCGCCGCTTTGACACCTTACAAGAAATGACTTGTATCTTGGATTGCTTTTCTGTACTTCGTGAACAGAGGCACCTGTCATTCTGGGTGTGGATATTTGTTGCCACAGAACATGGCTCACTTTCCTAAAATATCAATTTCCCTGAACATTGGGGAAGAGTATTAATGGTAATAATAAATTTCATAAAAGATGATTAAAATTTAAATTATTTAAAATAAAATCAGCATTGCATCAAAACCAAAAGGAATAGTGATCTGAACATATGTTTTTCAGACTCCGTGGTGTTTGTGATGAATACTATTCAGTCTGTAGAGAATCCTTTTGAAGAAAAAATGAGAATTGGCAAGGTAACTTCTATTCCTAGATTATGGGATAACAGGTGTAGAAAGCAGGGTGTCTAGAGAGCCCACAAACAACAGCAGAGAGGGACTTTGGTCAAATGAAAAATTGCAAAATAGTAATCATTTCTTACTGGGCAGAGACTCAGTGGGGATCGTCAGGAGAGTAGGGAACAAGTGCCCTCAACCCTTAGGCGCCTACCTGCCTGTCTGTCTCACCCTCACCTTTTTGTCTCCCCCCACCCCATTTCACGTGTCTCTTCTCTCCACTGAAAGATACTGCTCCCTTTTCCTTCAAAATATTCTTAAAAGACATGAAAGTTGTTTGTTGATAGGCAATCTCTGCTTTCATCCCTGCAACCCAAATGTCCTTGGGGAAAATAACAAACAAGACAAAATGATGGCTACATTTTTAGTAAAAGGAAAGAAAAATGTACACAAATTAAAGTCTCAATAAACTTTGTGCCTACACATTATATAAAACACTTCTTGTCAATAATACTCTCAGGTAAGTATCATTATGAGATACAAACTGCTCGGTCCCCAAACATTTAGTGAGTCTAAATATAAATGAACCCATTTATGGAAAGCTAGCTTTGTGACCTGGGTCACTTCTCTGAGCCTCAAATTTTTCACTTATAAAATAAATATGTTAGACCAGGTGATCTCTTAGGACACTTCCAAGCCCCAAATCTACCTGTATGCTATTTAAACTAGGTGAAGAAAAACAACTGAGTGGAAATGAAACCATGTGAAGAAAAACAGCTCAGTGGAAACAGCGACTTACACAAGATTTAACTTATTTCTTCCAGAGATTTCATTTTAGCAGGTTTTATGTCATGATGGGAACAGATGCTGTTTGACTTTGTGATTTGAGTTTAACTGATTTACAGGCTTACGGGGCCCTGCAGCGAGTGGCTTCTTCTTTAAGCAGGAGAGAACTGCTACTCTGCATCTTTAAATTCTCTGATATGAAATTATGCTTATGTATCATGCTGAAATTATAATTGTCTTTCTGATTTTCCTAAGGACCCACCCTTGGCCTGCTTTTCCTCTGTTCACTCTTGCTCAAACCCTTTCCTGGAATCCTCCATCACCTCCTTTTAGAAAACTCTAAAGGGTGTCTGTCCACACCCTTTTCCTGAGTTCATCCTGTGGTTCCATCTACTTGCTGGACATCTCCACTTTTATAATCCATAAGGACTAAAACTCAAAATGTCAAAAATAGATTCACTTTGTTTCCCGTTATTCGACTGTGTCATCTTTCTGTGATTATCATTTGCATTGTCTCGGTTACTAAGTCTGGAAAACTGCTGTCATGTCAGAATTCTGCCTTTCTCATGCCTCTCTGTGACTAGCACAATTGCTAGGAGCTCTGAAGAGAGATGGCCTAGGTTCAAATTTCACCTCCCCTGGCTCCCCAGCCACGTGTTCTTGGGCCTCACTTACCTCTCTCTGCAGTGGGTTCACAGTGCTTCTCTTAGGCTTGTCACGAAGATAAGGTTAAATAATGTATGTGGAGTTCTTGGCACAGAGTCATCACCTAATAAATGAAAATGATGATCATAGTTGAATTCCAGATGCCTCAATATTTTTCTCAACCCTCCATTCTCACTTGCATTCAGATAACCTGAACTTTCTTTGCCTCTAACATAACCTTTTCCCTGGTTCTCTTTTTTTGTCGTTTTGACCCCCTATTTATCATACCAGTCTCTGGCTTCCCACTTTATACAGAATAGCTTTCCATTTCTGATTTTCTATTGAATGAAATCAACATTCTTTAGTCTAGCATGCAAGAACACTTGTGATCTAGACCAATGTTCTTTTCCAAATTTATTTGTTACATTTCTATTACCTGTAACTTAAATCCAAACAACTTTAAATGTCTACTTTCTTTCCACGGTGCTACGTAAATTTCCCACATTCTTATTCTCTCTTGCATGTTCTCCCTGCCAGTATCTCCATACCCATGATGGAGCTCAAGTCTTAGGTCTTTATTCCCTCATCATCTGGGAGTTTTATGGAGTGCCTCATTTTTCATCTTCACAATGTTGTGGTATCTGTATTTTCTTTACTAGGGGGTCTGGATCTCAAACATGATTAAGTTATTTATCTCTTTAGTAACGTAAGATCTGGGACTCAAATCCAGAGCTTACGAATTGAAATCCAGATTCTTTCTTTCCTTCTTTCCTTCTTTCTTTCTTTCCTTTCTTTCCTTTCTTTCTTTCTTTAATTCCTGCAACCCACGGAGGGTAGATGGAGTGCATTCAAATTCAGCAAAACAATGTGACAAACCTGTATCTGATACCTCGAAAAAGCCTGATCCATGGGTCCTACTCTGATTCATGCTATTTTTAAACAAAACAGTGAATTCAGTTTGCCAGGACTGAGTATCAGCCTCTACATGCCGCTCACGTTACCCCCGACGAGGAAGAACGGCCCCTCTGCAGGCTTCTCACCAGAGCGTCACAAGCCTGGGATGCAGAATCCACGCTGCCAACTCGCACAGAGGAATTGTGTTGTTCCTCTATAATTTGTTGACTTTCTCCCTGGAGTCTGTTATCTCTGGATGATTTTAGTCTTGAAAAGAAGACAGAGGCAGCAGCAGGCGTATGAATGTTTGTTGACAAATGCTGCTTTCTTGTTCTGTAACACACACACACAAAATACATAATTGACAGTTGCATTTTGCAATACTATGAAAAGAATTATTCTTGTTTAAGAGTAGAGAATATTGAGAAATTAAAAAATATTGATTAAGAGTTTCTTAATCTGGGTGAGACAGGCAATAATTTACTAATGAATCTGACCTGCTATATTTAAAATTATTTATTTTATTTGGTTGCCAAAAGAGCTGAAGTATGAGTTACAGCTGTATTTATGCAATTTTCCTGTCTGTTCTAAATGTAGAAAATAAAATTAATTTATGTTAACTTTATATAAATTATATATTATTTATGAATTTATTATCAAAGAAAGTAATTAAAATTCAGTGTAAAATTGAGCACGGTCAATTAATAATTTGGGAATATCAAAAGCAGAGACAGATTAATGCTTCACAAAGCCTGTGTACTAAAATACCTGTAAAGGACAGAAAAATATAAAATTGCAAAAGACTGGGGGGGAATCAACCAAAAGTAAACATACTAGCAAATAGTTCACCAGGTAGGAGATGTACAGAACTATAGAATTTAAAATCAGAAGCAGTGGGAAATACTTGTTTTGCTCCTGAGTAGACTCAAAATTGCAAAAATTGAAGCAGTCTTACTAGGAAACTCACAGCTTCCTTCACCTTCTGTCTCTCAGCTGAGAGTCCTAGAATTATCGATGACAAGAGAACTGAAAAACCATCCCTCTCCCTCGTTTTCGTTCAGTAAGAACAATATCCTTTTCTCTACCTCCCCATTTCACATCCATCAAAAGCTCTACATGGGTTTTCATCTCTGGATTGCAGCAAACACACATAAACACACACTAAGTGTTAAATTAAGTATAGGTATATAGTGTTACTCGTATTTTGGAGGGAGGGGGGACATGAAATGCTGTGTTTTTTTTTTTTTAAGTTTCCTAGTTTGGAAAGAATAGAGAAATAAAATTGATAGTAGTACATAATGGGAAATGTAGTTTTTGTGTGATCTGGGCCACTTTTTAGTGATCAAATCTATCAGAAAAGAACTTTGCTGAAACAAGCAAAAGTACTGTAGTTGAAATCTGTTTAATAGCACTGGTTTTGAAATCTATCTTATCCTTAAATTTTCTATATTCTAAGGTGAATTGGGAATAATGCCTATTTACAGGTTAATAGTGACCAAGGCTGAAGGGAAGCCCAGTTCTTCACTTGATAGCAAACATGGGTCTGTGATAGTCCTCAGATTGTTCAACAATCAGTAAACAAATAAATAAAATAATCCAAAGTGAAACATATGAAACATACTTCAGGACCAAGAAATATTTAATACCATCCTTGATAGCTCAAATAATAAAAATGCCACTGAAAATTATATTTTCAATAAGAAACCAAAAAAAAAAAAAAAAAAAGAATTGATTTTGTAGTCTCAGTATGATGCACTTGTACATGAACCACAAATGACACTTGCTTAGAACTGTGCCTGGAACATGGTAAGCATTCAGAGAATTGTAACTATTGTTACTAGAAACAAACAAGACATTACATAATGTGAAAAGAGTCAAACCATCATGAAAGTCTAGCTATCATGAGCACATGTGCACCTAACAGAAGCCAAAAATATGAAGCAAAAACTCATGGAAATAAAACATGGAATACACAATTCAATGATAATACTTGAAAACTTCAAAACCCCACTTTCAATAATGGAATACATGTTAGTGGTCCCAAACAGATGCATAAAGCAGCTTAGCTGGTAGTGGGAAAGTGGGTTAATAGAGTAGAGGTTCTTCACGATTTCCTGTTCTGAGAGAAACAATACTAGCTTTAATTAGGACTGAAAAAGAAACCACACACTGCAAAATAATAACTAGGGAGGTGATCTCTTTTTCTCTAATATAATGATACCATTTGAAGAGAGCCACAGTAGATTAACAGTTTTTACCCCTTTTATTCACTCCTTCCCAGTGGTGAGTTTGAGGATATGTGTTAGACATGACAGTGCCCTTCAAATACGTCCACGTTCTAATCCCTGGAACTCGTGAGTATGTTCCCTTATATGTCAAAAGACACTTTTCAGATATGATTATTTTAAGGATCTTGAGATGGGAAGATTATCCTGGATTATCCAAGAGATCAGAGTAATCACAGGGTCCTCATAAAAGGCAACCAAGAGGTGTCAAAGAGGGAGCAGACAATGTGATGAGAGAGGCAGAGGATGGAATGATGAACTTTCGAAGCTGAAGGAAAGGGGCCGCAAGCGAAGGCATGCAGCTGGCTCGCAGAAGCTGGAAAAGGCAGGGACGTGTGTTGTCCCTAGAGCCTTCACAAGGAACGTAGTCTTGCCAACACCTGGATTCTAGGACCTCTGAACTCCAGAACTATAAGATAACAAATAGGGGATGAAGTATTCAGCTAATAAGTTTGTGATGATCTTTACAGAAATAAGAAGCTAATCAGGAAGATTGTATCGTGTCTGTCCCTTCTCTCTGTTCTTTTTACCTCTTTGTGATCTGCCTTCCTGCAGAGAACATATGTTCTGTTCTGCTCTTTTAATGAAATTTATTTTTCAGGCAGATGACCCTGGAAATCATTGATTTTTAAATCCTGCCAGGGACAGTGATTAGATAAGTATGTCCAATTTAGGGTTAAAATATTATCGATACTATTTGGCTAACAGACTTAATGCCATGTTCTTCAACACAGGCATTGTAAGTAACAAGTTGATTTTTCGTACATATCCATTTGACTCCAGTATCTGTTTCTCACTTTGTTTCCAATTCAGAAGGGTGAAAAATGATGCCGTCTATTTCAGCTCTCTCAAACTCCTGCAGTAACCTCACTGGTTAGCTAACTGTTAACATAGTTGGTGACCTTGAGCAAGTGACTCAAACTATCCATGTCTTTGCCCTTATCTCTAAAATATGACTAATAACTTCTTGCATCTTAGAGTTGTTACAATGGTGAAATACATTGATGTTTGTAAAGTACTTAAATTAGTGCCCGCCATACAGAAAGTACTCCATCAATGCTGACTACCTGCTCTTAGACTGTAAAGTCTTAGAGAGCTTCTTTAATAACTATCTTTTATAGGCTTATATCATAACACATGAACTAAGTCCTCAGTAAACAAGACTGAAAGATGATTCCCTTTAGCACCCAGTAGTTCTAAATAGCTAAATCTCTCAGAAATGCTTTTATTTTATAAAATGTTTCAAATACATCTCTTCCCACCTGCCAATTTAGCTCACTTGAGTGGAAAAGGAAACTCAAAAAGTATCAAGCCTGAAGGAATATTATCCAATTTTTATTTCCTCTTCACTACCATCAGTGCTCAGTCTGACTTAAAAATAATGATTCACTGGAATCATGGCCATAGTTACTTTCAGCTTTGAGTATGCAGTGGGGGGAAAAGCAGGAAAAAAACTAAACCTAGCTAAGAAAGCATACCAGAAGAAAATATTTTGGAAAGAGGACAAACCAAGGTTTTCAGATAGCCATCAGCTGCTTTATGTTCTTAAATATCAAATAATACATTTTAAAAATCAGTTATCTGCTTAAACTGATAGAAATGTTTTTCTTTTTCTGCCTTATGTTTACTGACATATCAATTTGAAGATCATGAGGTAGAGGTAATATCTTAATCACTGGAATTATGATTTTAACGTATTATTGAACACAGTGTGACAGACAGAATGTTTATGTCGGGCAAATATAGCTAAAGCTGTTCAAGAGCAGAGTGCCTCAAAACAGTGCAATTGCTCTGGATAGCTGTCTCTTTGCATAAAAATCATAGATGATTATCAACCTTCTCTGTCCTTGTCATGCTGACACTACCGATAGCATAATATTAATAATATACACATTGTAGGTCTTGAGGTTGTTTGAGAGTGAATTACAGACCTGGAAGGACCTCACAGGGTCATCCTAAGTACAGCTGTTCTTTTATGTCATCTCGAGCCCTTGCCTTAGGAAAAGCTTTCCAAACAACTTCTATTTCTCTTGTTTGATAGAAGGTCAGGAAATAAGCAGGGTTCTCTCTACGTATCTGTTAACAGAACTCTGGATCCTGTTTTACAGCTAAAAATTTAACTTATTTTGACAGCTTTTTCAACATAAGTTTAGGAATTTATTAGATACTCTAGAAAGGATGCTATTATCCAGTGATTGTTTAACATAATCTTTTTCATATTTTATTTCAGTACAACAAATTTTAAGAGACTAACCAGATTTGAGATGGCACTGGAATTTTTTGTTTCACTGAAAATTCATTTGAATAAGAGACTGTGTGTATGTATGTATCCCCTCCTCCAAAATAGTACAGTACCAGTATTTACTAAAGCAGAAATCAAACTAAGATACTTAAGATGAAGAATTTTCTCACTGATGCAAAGTAACAAAACAATCTAAGATTGTTGGTGGTAGTTGACTGACATGTCTCTATATTTGGCTAACTGATGGGAATATTGGTAGATGGGATAAATTAATGATAAATGGCAATCTTCTTCCTCTGTTGAGTGACTCAAATCCTCTTCCTCAGTTTTGAGCAGTTGCAAAATACATTAGAACAATTTTCCCTCCTTTTCTCATCTATCAACTTCACTCACACATCTAATGCTTGAGAAATACAGCAATTCCCAATGTATCTGTGAAGTCAATGTTGCGTCAACAGCCATATGATAAACTGGACAGGTGACTTGTGAGCAGGTATCTGAAGACTACAAGGTGGAACATCTCTTTGTTGAAATAAACTTGCACTTATGCATGGTGAATTCTACTCTGGTTAAAATCATTATGTTTAACTGATGGTAAGAAATATATGATGGCTCAAATGAGTTATGTTATCTAAAGTAATATTTTTCCTCAGCTTTACTCTTCTTTTTGTTCAACATACTTTTGACTCAAACCTTTTCACTTTAAGTCAGTTTCCTGCAGCTGGTGTTCATAAGAGATTTTCTAACTTTTTATATTGTTTTAAAGTCTTTTTATAATTTACATGTAGTTGGCATGGAGTAGTTTATCACAAACTTCAGAGGCACAGCAAGTTTGTTGAACTTTCACTTCAATCAAGATACATTTACTCATGAGAATCAGGAAGAAATCCTGAAGGTAGTTGTCTACGGAGTTGGGAGGTTTCTTTCAGGTATCATTTGACTGTTTAAATCTAGCAGGTTTGCATAACTAATCCCACTCTTGCTATAACAGGCTTAGATTATGAAGGAGTTTTATGGAAAGCTATTGGGAACTGTTTTCACCACAGCTGAAAGAAACATTCCAAATCTCTGCCTTTATATGACTGCGAAAAAAATAAAAATAAATAATAATAATATGGGCTAGTTCATTCACTGATTCAGTAGCTAGTAAAGACTGCATCTGTATAATTGCAGAATTTGCAAATAAGAAATCTCATTTTCTTATACTGACTCCAATTCACCCTGACTGATTCCTAAATCAGTCTTCCTCTTCACCAGATGTCTGCCACCTTATTGCCATATATGTCCCAATCAGCTGGTATTTACAACATTTTAGACTCGTAAATCCTTGACAGCATTTTATCAATGTATTGCAAGTAGCATGGTGCAATGTGAACCTCAGGATTATCTAGAATGACTAACTTCACCTTATGACACGGCCTCTCCTAACTCTCCTTTCTGTGTATTTAATGTAGCTACTCTTCCATGTTATTGAGCCCCTTGGTCCCCTAATCTATCCTTTTTCCTCAGTCTAATGCCCATCCCTTTTTAAAAACCCATTTTCTCCCTGCTAACTTTCACATACTGACTAATCCATCCAGCTCCCATTGGTAATCATTCAACCCAGTACGCTCTGTTCCCTTGCTTGCATGTGTTTTATGCAGGACTTCCTTTGAAAATTACAAACCTGAAACAGTCTACACTTCAATTTCCACATTTTGAGAAATCTCAGATCTAGCGCTTGATCAAACTATATCCATGAATTTCCAGACCTTTATTTTCATTTTCCCAGTGAACAGTCCCACCTTTATGTTTCACAGACATTGAGAAATCAACATATTCAAAATGTTTCCCCTCCATACCGTCTTCTCTTACATCTCTACCTTTGGTTAAGGGAAGGAAGCATTCCCAGTTGTAACTGACCACAAAGTACTACCTATCACAGTAAACTCTTATTAAAGAAATGGCATTTTAGAGCCTCTGTTTATGTGTTTACGTATAATTTATTCCAGTTGAATTTGCCATTCAAGCCCTTATAATACTTGTGCCATTATACAAATATTCTGAAATGTATGTCATATGTTTCCAATGAATAATAGCAATAATTCAAGCAATTTAATATTATATATTGCTTAGAAATAAGAGTAAGGAATTGCATTTAAATAAGAAAGTCAGTTATATTAAGGAGATTCCCAAATCATTACCATCTTCTTGACTTTGCATAACATATTTATCATAGATATTATTTACATTTTTCTTTTATAATACAATTCTAGAAGAGAGGCTTTACACTGAAATACATTCATTTTCTAGAAAAAGTGTGTATCGATTTTGACAAACCAGTCTGAGACATGTTCAGAATTTTAAATAACAAATAATATTTTTTCTAAGCATTTATAAAAAAATACATCTCTCAAGTCTCATTCTCCTTGCTGAAGATTAGTCTTCGAAGAAGAGAGAATACTCCTCCCTAAAATAATAATTTTGTATTTTTAATTTACTTCATATTTTGATTAATAATCCCATAAGTTAAAAAAATTAAATCAGCTTTTATCTTTAAAAAGAAAGCTATAAAATTTTATATATATATAAAATATATACATAGTCTATAAGATATATATATATATACACACACACACACACACACCAAATATAATGATTAACTGCTGTCATATCAAACTTAGAAAATCTTTTAACTCTCATTCCATTAATACAAATGCAGGAAGCAATAAAACTCTCAAGGACTTTAAGTTTTTCCCTTTTAATTTTCCTTATGTTCTGTGACTTTAATATCCTACATCATTTTATGAAAGAACTGTGTCCCCTAAATCATTTTTCAGATATTTTACTTCTAATGAAAAGGCGCATAGCTATCATTTAACAATAGCTTGAAGGTATGGTAACTCAGATCGTGGGCAGTAAAGTTGAAAGCGGTAACATCTGTTTATTTCCATATATATGTTAGGCACATAGTGCTTAAGATACACGACAGTGATCCCTTTGAGTTCTTGAATTTTGTGTCATTCACTGAAACAACCTAACACTGATTTGTGCAACACTGTTTAATCTACTAGAAACAGCCTATTTTCTTTCCATGATGGATGCTTTCCTTCCAATACAATTTCTGAGCTTCAAACAGGAAACATAATGTTGCCCTGGATGCTATCTTATGTTCTAGAAATAGCAAATGATGCTAAATTCATGTCCAGAAATGGTACAACAGTACGACTATCATGTAAGGACCCTGTGTATTCAGTCAGCCAGCTGGCTTTGCTGTTCACTAGCTGGGTGACCTTTGGCAAGTTGCTTAACTTCTCAACCTAAAATTGGGATAGAGGAAGAAATGACGGCTAAGTAGGAGGATGGGGAGTCATCTCCCCCCATGAATACATCAAATATGTATCTACATGTGGAACAATTCTCACTGAAAACTAACTGGAAACTGGCAGAAAGACTCAGGTACATTCAAGGCTGTAAGAAAGCTGCAAAAGGAATCAGGTGAGAGAAGTGATCAGGTTGGAACCTGTGTCCTTGGGATGGGACTCAGAGGAAAAGGGAGAAACACAGGTAGAGTCACCCTGGGGCGCCCCAGTCCTGGGTCTCACACAGGTAAGACGAACACACTTGTCTGGTTGGGCAGCCACAGGGACTAACAGGAGGGCTGTGGGAAGCCCGGACTCTCCTTGTGAGGAGCTGGCTGTTGCGAGACAGGGCAGAGGGCAGAAGGAGGTCTGCCCTAGAGGCGGCCAATTTCTCATGACTGCGAAGGCACAAGCCCCCAGCCTGAGCTGAGCAAATGCTCCAGCCCTGCTTACTTCACCTTGCAGCTCCCCACTGGAGTGATGCTGCCACAACGAGAGAGCGAGCTTGACCGTGAGACAAAGAGACAACTTAGACCCAGGGCTGCACCTGAGTGTGGCTAGGGCAGCCACTGCTGACCCTTACACAGGCAGCACATCGGGGTGGTCCCAATCTCCGACAGCAGCTGGACCACCGTAGTCCACACCCTGTTACATGCCAAGAGACCACACAGGCCCCGCCTGCCCTGCGAGGTGGCTCCACTACGGGGCAGGGGCAGGTGCAGCAGAGGCTGGGGGTAGTCATCGGCTGTGAGGGACAAAGGAGACTGAGAGGAGCAGGGGCTGCCAATGCTGGCACGTGAACAGGCAGCACATCAGGGCAGCCTAGATCTCTATATGCGTCCAGCCACAGTAGCCCATGCTCTGTCATGAGCCAAGAACCTGTAGGGACCCTCTTGCTTCATCATTGCTCCCCTCTGGAGCAAAGGGTACTCGTGCAGGGACAGGGGAGAGCACACACTTAAAAGTGAACAGAGCCAGCTCAGACCCAACCCTCAGGGAGGGCTTCGGCTCCAGCAACTTAGGGTCTGATCTCACCCTCAATAGGGTATTGACAGCCCCTGAGCAGAGGGGAAGACCCTTCTTCCACCTGACTCAGGCCATAGCCCCTCCATCTCCAGCCTCACCTCCTATTAAGGTGATAATTGCCATCACACCCTGAGGAACAAGATACCTTCTGTTCATATCAAATCCAGCTCTCCCACCAAAACCACTGGGCAAACACAATTGTATAAGAATACTTTCACATAAGGACATCACTTCAAAGCCACAACAGGTAACTATTTCACCTAAAAATTTATATGGAACTACGAAAGATCCTGAATTGCCAAAGCAATCTTGAGAAAAAAGAACAAAGCTGGAGGTATTTCACTTCCTGACTTCAATTACAGAGCTACAGGAACCCAAACGCATGGTACTGGCACAAACACAGACACACAGATCAAAGGAACAGAACAGAAAGCCCAGGAATAACTCACACACCAATGGTTAGTTAATTCATGACAAAGGAGGCAAGAATGTTCAATGGAGAAAAGATAGTTTATTTACCTGGGAAATAATTTGCTGGGAAAACTGGACAGCTACATGCAAAAAGAATGAGATTAAAATATTTTCTCATACCGTATACAAAAATAAACTCAAAATAGATTAAAAATCTAGATGTAAGACCTGAAACCATAAAACTCTTGGAAAAGAATATAGAACAAATGGACAAGCTTTTGCACAACAAAGGAAACCATCAGCAAAATGAAAAGACAAAAAGACAACCTATGGAATGGGAGAAAATATTTGTAAATATGACTGATAAAAGGTTAATATTGAAAAAATGTAAACAGCTCATACAACTAAAATTTAAAAAACAACCTAATTAAAAAACAAGCAGAAGACTTGAATAGACATTTTTCCAAAGAAGATATACAAATGGCCAACAGGTACATGAAAAGATGCTCTACATTGCTAATTATTAGTAAAATACAAGTCAGAACCACAATATGATACACCTGTCAGAATGGCTATCATCAAATATTTACAAATAACAGATATTGGCAAGGATGTGGAGAAAGGGAACTCTGGTACAGTGCTGGTCAGAACGTAGTTTGGTGCAGCCACCATGGAAAACAATATGGAGGTTTCTCAAAAAACTAAAAATAGAACTAACATATGATCCAGCAACTCCACTCCTGGGTATATATTTGAAAAAGATGAAAACATTTATTGAAAAAGATACATGCACCCTAATGTTCAAAGAAGCCTTATTTACTATAGCCAAGATAAGTGCCCATCAGCAGATGAGTGGCTAAAGAAGATGTGGTATACACACACACACACACACACACAATGGAATATTAGTCATAAAAAAGAATGAAATTCTGCCATTTGCAACAATGTGGATGGACCTGGAGAGTATTATGCTAAGTGAAATAAGTCAGACAGAGAAAGACAAATACTGTATGTTGTCACTTATATATGGATTCTAAAACATAAAACAAACAAGTTTATATAAATAAACAGAAACTAACTCACAGATATAGAAAACAAACTAGTGGGTTATGAGTAGGGAGAAAGGTGGGAGGGGCAGGTTGAGGGAATTCAGAGTTAGGAACTACTATGTATAAATTAGATAAGCAACAAGGATATATTTTACAGCACAGTGAAATACAGCCATTTTTAAATAATTTTAAATGGAGTATAATCTATAAAAATATTGAATCACAAAAATTAATTCAAATATAATTGAATAAAATCGAGATAATAGTATTCATTTCATAATCTTGTAAGAATTAATGTGTTTATATAAACTGTTTAGAATAATGCAGAGCACATAATGCTTAATAAATATTAGTTAATATTAAATTTTAAAATCTTTATAAAGGAAAAAAATGAGCCACGTATATATATTTCAACTTACGTAATTTCTCATTTGCCCCACTCTAACAGCCAAGCAGCCCACTTGAGGAGATATGAGTGTCCGGATTTTTTTGAACATGTTGCTGTTGTTGTTTGGTGGGGGTAGGGGAGGAGTGGGAGTAGGTAGAGCTGAGAAGACTACATCTTACTGGTGACCCTAAGAAGTAACTTTAAATTAGATGATTCAGCTCAAAATGCTTCTTTCCAACACGCATAAATTGTGGGCAATGACTCTATTCTTCATCTATATTTCTTTCAGAACAAGCTTTGTTTTTTTATTCTTTTCTAGCTTGTAAATAAACCAAACCGGTTAGAGAAGAGGGTGGAATAATTATCCACAGATCAAGCCAGGAATAGTATTATCACAAGTTGTCTGTGAATGGGCTGTCTAAATTACCCCAGGAAATTTACAGCTCAGCTCATGGTCCTAGGTACAGATGGTAACACACTGAATGGCTAAAAAAAGGAGATTATGGACTGCAAATGGTGGCTTCCGTATCTAAAGCTAGTAGTGAAATACAGGGTGGACAATGAAAGGCAGTTCAAGGCATAATTTGTGGATCGGTAGGAGTAAGATAATGGTGTCGTTTAAGTCAACACATTTTACTCACCAAGTGCTAAACTAACTCCTTTATTGCCTTCAGCTTTAGTAGATTAAAGTCCTTATCTCCTATATGACAGTATCTCCTATATGACAAAGCATAGAATCAAAAGCTCCTCAAGTTAAACTGTAAAATCTGCCACTGTCAAGGAAAAAAAACAGACGATCCAAGCAAAAGTGCACAGTGCTTGATAATGTTAAAATAATTAAACAAGGAAGCTATTAGAGTGAGGTAGCTGTTAATGCCGTGGAATCTTGTACATGATTAGATGTATAGTAATAGTGTGTTCTCCACTTACTTATGCCTGTTTAATTCCAATGTTTTCGATGTATTAGTGCAGCCAAGAATATTTCCATTAACATTCCAGTAGATTGTATCATATATACTGGATTTCAAGTTGACTATATTTTGAACCTATTGTAACAGCTTTATTGAGACATAATTTACTTGCCATTTAATTTACCCATTTAAACTGTATAAATCAGTGATTATTAGTATATTCACAGATATGTACAAGTATCACCACAGTTAGTTTTAGAACATCTTAGTCACCTTAAAAAACAAAATCCATACCATACAGTTATTCTCTCGCCATTTATTCTGTCGTATCATCAACCCTAAGCCACCACTGTCTCTACAGATTTGCCTCCTCTGGGCTTTGTACATAAATGGAATAATATGATATGCGGGCTTCCATGACTGGCTTCTCTCTCTCAGCCTAATGTTTTCAAAGTTCATCCACATTATAGCATGTATCAGTGACCCATTGCTTTTTCATGGAATTATATATTCCATTGTATGGATCTACATTTTTTTATATCTATAAATTAATGGGCATTTAGATTGTTTACACTTTTTGACTATTAGAAATAATACTGCTATAAGCATTTATTACAAGTTTTGGGTGGACATACATTTTTATGTCTCTTAGGTGTATATGCAAAGGAATGGAATTGTTGGGTCATATGGTCATTTTATGTTTAACCATTAGAAGAACTGCCAGAGTGTTTCCCAAAATGGTTGCACTATTTTACATTTCAACCAGCAGAGCTTGAGAGTTCCAATTTCTCTATATCCTCACTAAAATTTATTATTTGAAATTTTGAGTTTAGCCATCCTATTGCATGTCAAGTGGCATCTCATTGTGAATTTGGTTAGCACTTCTCTGATGACTAATGATGTCTAGCATCTCTTCATATGCTCTGTGTCTTATAGACATTATAAGAGATGTCTATGCAGATCCTTTGCTCATTTTTAAACTGAATTGTGTATCTTTTTTATATTTAAATGTGAGAGGTTTTTTTTTATATATTCTAACTGCAAGTCCTTTAACAGACATATTATTTGTAACTATTTTCTCCCATCCTGTAGGTGGTCTTTTAATAGTGTTCATTGAAGCAGTAAAGTTTTAATTTTGATAAATTCCAACTTCTCTATTTTTTTGTTGTTGTTCTTTAAAAGCTCAAAAGTTTCATCCCTATGTTTTCTTCTAAGAGTTGTAGTTTTAGCTCTCACATTGGGGCTTTTGAGTTAATTTTTGTGTATGGCGTGAGGTAAAGGGGTCCAATTTCATTCTCTGGCATGTGGTTTTCCAACTGTCCCATTACCATTTTTTGAAAAGATCATTTTTTCCCCCATTGAATTCTGGTAGGACCCATAGACACATGCTTATTTCTGAGATCTCAATCCTATTTAATTGATCTTTAAGTCTATTTTCATGCCAGTACCACACTGGCAAGCATCACTATCCTGATTAATACTTCTCTGCAGTAAGTTTTGAAATAGGAAAATGTGAGTTTTCTTATTTCGTTCTTTATCAGGATTGTTTTGACTATTCCAAGTCTCTTGTAATTCCATGTGAATTTTAAAACCAGGTGATCAATTTCTGTAACAAATCCAGCTGACTGGTTGGATTACTTTGGTGAAGTTTATTTCTCCCATGCAGTATAAAAGTCTTTGACATTGTTTCTCAGGGGACATAGCGTTGGGTATGCCCCCAGTCACTTTGGGATAACATCGCCTTCAGCAAGACTCTTTTCTTATCCAGACCCATCTGTTAAGTGGTACTAATTACTGGCTCGTTGTCTATCGTTCACAACAATGCTGTGGAACAAAAGTTGTTCAGACCAATCCAATCAAACTCAGACTCTTTTAAAGAGATAGTCTTATGGTTAGTGTTTGATATTTGTCTTCACCCATTAAGGCTTCTCCCTGCTGTTTCTTTCCTCATTTGTCTCTTGCAGATAAGCCTGCCTACAGCCTATATCCTCAGTGAATCGATCTCATCCCTGTCTTTCATGACAGTCTCCACTATTTTTGACTGCCCTTAGATTTAAACTTCTCCAAATTCTGTTGCAAATTAAGTTACTTTCTTTAAAAAGAGATTAAGAGCTCTCTGCAATATGGCCTGTGCTTCCTTGGCAAAAACTTTGGGCCATGGCTCTCATGCTGAGGGTGGGAGAATGGTACACTTCTCTCTGAGTGACACTCAATTTAGGAACAGGACATTTTGTTGGAGTGGGAGAGCATCAACTCCAGGTCTCCTTTGCTTCCCACTCCTGATGTGGAATTCCTGCTCCATAAGTCAAGGCAAGAGAGAATAGGACCCTAGTCACCTCAGTGCTGTCTCATCCATGGATAGAACCTTTATCTCATAAGTGAGGACTGGGTGGGAGAAGACATCCCCCAGTATCGCTGTTCCACATTTCTAGAACTAAACTTCAAAAATAAGTAGCTAGGGGCAGCAGGAGAAAATATGATGTCTAGGTTCTTCTAAATAGTCCTCTAACTAGGACCTGTAGGTAGTGGGGGCTCTTATGTGCTTGGCTGTGTCAGTATGGAGTTCGAGTTTCCATCTCACTCACCTGAGAGAGGGGAGAGACGGAGTGAGTCTTAGTTCAACAATCACAGACTCTTACTCTTCTTACTGAGCTTTAGCAGATTTTCTTGAATACATATTTCTTTATTTGTTATATGTCCTTAAGACCATTTCCAGAGATTTTAATGGTTGGGATTTTACTTTTAATAATTTTCACCAGTTTCACTGCAGAGCATGTCCACGGAGCTCCTCACATTGCCAGACTAGAAATCCTTTTAAGTTTTGAGTTTTGTACTAACAGAAAGTCTATAAGGAATGCATTGAAAATACTGTTTGCAGACTGACGCATTATATTACTTAATATTGTTTAAAAATGTGATTTAGATAACCTTTTTCTATCAAGAATTTTAAAATTGTTGTTGTATTTTCCTTTATTGTGAATTTAATATTAATATCATAATTGAACATGAGCCAAGAGATGTTCTAGCATTTTTGTTGCATATTGTTTTATAGCATGAAGTAGTTGCTATTAAGTTTTGAATATATTACTAATACTCAATTTCAAAATATATGTCAATACTTTTCATACAAATACTGAAAATTACCTGGATACTTTAAAATAAAATAAGTCCCTGCTCTGCCTCCTTTTTAAAAATAACCTACCTAGTTCAGAATTTCCCAAACAGAAATCCTATTATGGTCACTGAACAATTTCCAATGTTTCAAAAATAATTTAGCTACCTAATAACAGCATCAGGTTGCTTTGCTTTGGGATACAATTATTTTAATTAAGCTTACACATAGAAGTTATTGAAAAAAGAAAGGAGATCAGCTTAGCTATTAAGAATATTATTCCCATTTCTGAAATTCATTGTGTGGTAGGGAACAGTAAGGAAAGAAATATTTGTCTTGTCTATCATCTTAATTTTCTCCTTATGTTTTCTCCTATTGTTGAAAAAATATATTTATACAATGAAGAATGCAGGTTTTTCTAGTTCCTCCTGCCTTACTTTTACAAAATATATATATATTTTAAACATAATTTGTATTTATTGAGAAATTTGGTACTAAAGAGTCAAGAGAGAAATGAGATTTTTAAAAAATATAACCACTTAAAAATAAGATTTTATAACCATTTGCATTTCTCTTCAAATAATGCAGTTTGGAGAAAAACTTGGCAAGTACTTCTTGCGGAGATGACTGCATTCTTTTTCCTGCTGATTTTATATTTCAGTGGGAATTTTATTAGTATTCTTTGGGAGAAAGTGATGGGGGGGATCTGAAATGATTAACTGATATATTCTGGTGTCAAAAAGGGAACTGAAATCAGATGATTTTTACTTTAAAATAATCTGCCGGAGAAGGATTTATCATTCTCTGGAGATACTCTCTCCAGAGAATCCAGATGTGTCAATATTTGAAACTGGAAGTGTGTTCTCCTAATCTATCTTAAGGGATATATTTAGTGGATTCATTTTCTCCCCTTTTTATACAAATTACGTTTTTTGAACTTTCACTCTCATCTATAATTCTACTAAATTATTTATAATTAATTTTCATAGGAAAAATGATTGTTGATTACTGTTTTCCTTCCTGTCCTGTCATCATTTTAATTCACTTTACTGTTAGTTCCAGGTGACTGGTACTTGTTTACTTAAGAAGAGCTTGCCTCCTAAGGATTTAGTTGTTTCTTAGTCTAGATTAATATCAGCACTAATCAATAATTAATGTGGAAATTACTTACAATTAATAAAATTCCTATTATTTTTCTATTCAATCACAGTCCTTACCATTTCTTGAAATATTGATCCTAACTTAGTTGCTATAAATATACCCACAGTGCACGTGTGCACACACATGAGCTTTGTCTCATTGCATTTATGGAAATGTTCCAAAGCTATAGAATTTTAAAAAGTTACCATACTATTTTCAGAGTCCCCTGAAATTAAATATACAGGTTTTCAAGATGACTTTCTTTGATGCACGAACACCCCAGGAAATTTATATTAATATTAATATCCAGATATTAAAATATTTGCTATCTTCAGTTACACTTGCTAAAATTATAATGACTGTCAATCACTTAAGGAGTGATGTAATTCAGAGGTGATCCAGCATTCAAAGTGATGAACCTTTTCTCACAAATGTTAAGTAAAAATGTTTCAGTAGCAGCAAATAGGCATCACTGGAGTGTGTGAGCAGGTGTTATAACACGACCATAGCTTACAGTTCATTTCAAAATAGAAAGTTACTTCTTAAAAATAATGTCCCCAGCTGTATTGGGCTCTTAGCTGCAGTGCTTTCTCCTACATTGTCCTGCATTCAAATACATCATGTGTCTGCATTTAACCTGACTTTGGTACTTCCAAGATAATTATTTCCAAAACAAGCACGCACAGAGCTCTGTGATCAGGACATCAGGCTGCACACTGATTTAAGGTAGGTAGTCTTCTCTGAAGAAGCTTATTTGACAGAAAAACAGGCTATGTATAATCACAGTCTACAAAAAAAAGGCAGTGCCACTGACACTAACATTCATAATAAAAGTTATCATTTGTAGTATATTCTAAATATTTTACAAAGAATATTTAATACAATTCAATAACACATCTAGGTACATATTATAATACCCATTTTATAACTGAGAAAACTAGAGTTCAGAAAGATAAAAATAAGCTACTTAAATTCACACAACTAAGAAATTGCAGAACCTGAATTTAAATTCACTGTATTTCTCTCTATATACACTGCCATTCAGAGCAGAGTTCCGGTTTCTCCACTCTTTGTTTTACAATTCCTTTACTATCCCTGAAAATATTCCTGCCTTTCTTTTGAAAAATATAATGCCACTCTGAGGCAAATGCTATGAAACATCTTCCCGGTTTTCTCCCACATTCCCAATAGGTTTATCACTTTTGCGTGATATGCTTCTTTCACATCACACACCTGCCTAATTTATTTTCCACTGAATACCAGTGATGCCTTCTTCTTAGGACTCTTAACTAGCAGGACGGTAAGTCCACGGTACAACATCAAGTTAAGTAATTTACAACTAGTGATCTGAAACCCTGGGCTCTCTTAAAATACATGTTGATCTTGTGTTCCAAAGTGTGTTTTAGAAAACAAAATTACCATTTCCACATAGTCTACCACAGCACTATTGTCCTTCCTTCCTGCTGCCTTTCACATTAGCCTCTTCCTTCACATTCCTACTGCCACCACCTCTTTTAGACAATTGTTATGTAAAACATGGATAGTGACAATTGTTATGCAACTAGATTCTATTCATTTCTAGTTTCTTCTCAATGCAGTCCACCTCTGAACACTCTGTCAAGGCAGTCTTCGTCCTGCAGTAACTTGAGGCGATCAGCAATATTCTATGTCTCTGTATTATCTCCAGCCTAACATCTAATCTCCTTCACTTGGTAGCAGATAAAAATTCAAATATTCAGTTAACATAAAAGAAAAAGTAAATGTCCATTAAAAAAGCAGAAATGAGAGGGAGTAGAAAAAACTTCTGGTTGAAATAAAAATCTGTGCCCTATTTTTGAAGCATAATAAACAAAATTTAGCAAATAATCAAAGTACAAAGCATTAGACCAAGATTCTTATAGACTGAATTGTGTCCCCTCCTTCAAATTCATATTTTGAAGTCCTAACCTCCAGTGCCTCAGATTATATTTCAAGATAAAGTCTTTAAGAAATAATTAAAATAAAATGAAGTCATCAGGATGGACCCTAATCCAGTATGAGTTATGTCCTTATGAGAGAATGGGGTTAGGACACAGACACATACAAGAGGAAGGCCACATGAAGACACAAGGAAAAGATGGCTATTTACAAGCCATGGAGAGAGGGCTGAGAAGAAACCTTCCCTGATCTTGAACTTACAGCTACCAGAATTGTGAGAAATACGTATTTTTTGTTTCAGCTACCCAGACTATGGTTCCTTTTTATGGCAGCCTTAATAAATTAATACTAATGTTCACCTTGAAGGAGTTTATTATACGGAAAGACAAACCTGAGAGAAGACAAATGTGTTCACGATTGCCAACTGAGTACCGAGTGTAGTATTTTTAAAAAATATAAAATACTCCAAATACGCCTTTTTTGAAGTTAATCTTAAAGAGATACATTAGGTTGCCGCTATAAATAGAAAGAATGGAATATATGGAAAGGGATTTATTTTTGTTAATGGAAAAAACAAGCTTCAGAATAATACAAAAAATCTTAATTGCATACATTACAATAATAAAACACCTTCTAAAGTGATTTTGATTAATTTATTTGCATATTCTCTTGTGAAGGAAAAACTGGGCTGGTCTGACAAGATAACTCACAGGTCTAGGAATGTGAGGGAGAGGCTGGGCTGGGCTAACAAGTCTAAGTATTGGAATACTGATCTGAGTTCTGCTAGACTAACTTGTAAATCTAGGTTAATTAGTGTTGGTTTGCTGTTTATGTATTTTTGCTAGCCAGCTGGATTTTCAAAGATACATATCTGGCTTTGGAATGTTGGTTTGCTGCCTCCCCGCCTCCACTTTTGTGATGATGATGCTGCTAAAGCTGTTCCATGCCTATTGGCCGAATACCCCCAGCTTGTACTTTACCGTATAAAACCTCATGTGCACATCTTGAAGGTGCTCAGAGCTTCGGAACAGAAGCCCCTCTGAGCCCGCCGGCGTAATACATCTGAGTACTCCAACCCTCCGAGTGGTGCTTGTTTCTTGACTGGCCTGTCGTTTCCGTAACACTCTTGGACATCACAGTTTTTTAACAATGCCATACCTTATAATTCATTTCAAATTAGAAATTTACTTTTTAAAAATTGTGTCTTTCAAATGAATTGTTTCCCTTTTTAGCCTCTAGGAAGTTTGTTTTATTTGTTCTTACTGGTTATATGCTCTTGCTGGTTACATGTTTTTATTATACATAATCTTTCAAGTGACCGTAGATAAATTTTTCATTATTTTATAACCTTTTCCAAGTATTTTATTCCTCTACTCTTACGGTTTTTATTTTGACCAAAATTAACTTATTTTCCTTCTTAATCCTGAAATTACCCTGCCTTCTTCTACTGGGAAGATGTTAATTGAAAAGTTGAACATAACCTGAGGAAAATTGGAAGCACATGGCTGTTTTATTGCATTATCGACACTGTGTGTGATTTCTGAGTTACTGGTGCAATCAAAAAACATTAAGCAACTTGTTTATTTCCTTGATTCTAAACTGAGCACTGTAAGCTCCCCGAGGATGAAGACTCTATCTTTACTTTACTACCTTATGTCTAGCACCTTAAACAATGCTGGATATATGATTGAATAAATGAAGAAATAAATAAATTTTGTAGATATTTTCCACAAAGTTGACTAAGCAAATACTATATGCTTAGGACTAATATAGTTGATGTAGAAATATTTTTAAAGCAGTTTTTATAATTTTAAGAAAACAATTTTCTACCTCAATTGGGAGATATTTTTAATAGATATGAAAAAATAGTTGAGAAACTTAAAAGGGAAAAATAGGTCATTGAGGCTATGAGTGCTGAAGGACCTTGGTGTACAAACTGTGGTCCATGGAGCAGCAACACCAGCATCACTAAGGAGGTTGTCAGAAATGCAGCATCTCAGGCTGTATCCAGACCTACAGAAATAGAACCTGTCTTTTCATAAGATCGGGTGATTTCTGTGCACATTCATATTTATGAAGTACTCCTAACAGATATTAAATAAGTGTAGATATTCAAAATGTGCCCAAGAGAGTTAGGAAAGACCTGATATGGAAGGGACTCGGTGAAGTCATGTAACTATAAAGTTACGAAGAATAACAGACACGCTCCTGAACTCTAAGAACTTTCTAAACATGAACTGAAATTGTACAGAATGAGTGTTTTTTCTTATAGTTGATTCACTTTAAACAGTTTATTTATATTCATTGAAAATAAAAAAAAATAATTATCCTGGTTCCATGCTTTTAATGCTTGACCCATCTATTCCAATATCCTGAATACTCCCTTATCTGAAGCTTTTTTAATTGATCTGAAGAGCAGTCAGACATCATTTAGGATTGCATCAACTGAGTGGTGCAATTAGTTGATGTGAAATTAATGAAGAAGCAATAGAAGCAACATACAAGGAGAGGATTGATGGCCTTAAGTTTGGCACAGGTAAGTTATTAGCTCCAAGTCCCCTGAAACTATTAATTGCCCATTTATTTTCCTGAACATATACTAGATGGAAGTAGCATTATGTTTCTAGTTGCGCATTTGTTTGAGGCACTTGAATCAGAATAATTTGAAAAAGGCATAAAATGTAGATAAAATCATAGTTAAGTGTAATTTTTGACTAATCGTATTCCTGTATTCATATCATCTTCTAACAGATTAAATAATTTTCACAAATGACCTTAACACTGATGACCATTTAAGAAGCCTCTGCTTACTGGTTTAAAGATAGCATAAGGTGTTAAAAACAATTTAGCCGATTATTGATTAACTGAGAATTGATGCTATTTTAGCTGCATATGGTGGAGGCTCAGCATTTCATAAAGCCAGTATCAACTACACGTGTTAATTGTGGAAAATAATGAACAGGTAACACAAAATCAAGAATAATCCAAAATCCCCGTAGACTTGTCATCAAAATGCAATGAATGATTTTTCGAATCTGTCTTGCCTTTGCAATTTCCTTCTGTAAAGTCGTATTAAAATGAAAATTTAATTTCTAATCAATATAACATGATGGTTGGTTACTAGAATTATATAAGGAATGCCTTGCTACATAGGATAGAGAAGTTAATTTAGGATAGAAATGTTTGATTATTATAATAACTACCTTAAAATTTTATAATTATGTTTATGCATGTTTATAGATTTAATCTCTGATACAAGATTTTGACTGATAGAAATCACACTGAGATTCTGCAAGAATGTGATGACCTTGAAAAACAAAAGTGCCAGTTATTTTACCAGCAAAATGAGTTTAGTCAGGAATAGCAGAGAATTGCCCTTTGGGACACTATTGCAAACCACTGCAAATCATAGGAAAATCCTAAGTACAGAAGAGCAATGTTTGCTTTCACAGAGGAGAAATGAAATTGGGAGGGGCTGTTTCAAAGAGTCCAGGGGGGTGACAGCTTCTCATTGGCTAGGCTGTTGCTGGGCAAAGAGAAGCAAATCCTTCCTCCTGCTGGGGTCTGAGTAGTAGTGCAGGAGAGCTCCCTCTTTAGGGCTCCTCAACTTTATTTTAAATGTTTCCTTTATTTATTTTCATAAATGTTACTCTTAAACAGGGTGTATGATTCCTGAATATGCTTTATGCTTTAGAAGAAAGTGATTTGTAATAAAGACATTTTTAAATGAGGTTTCCCAAACATTCCATAGTTAATACTTCATGTTTCCTTATGAATATACCATTTTTTCTTTAGACTACAGTTTTTAAAGTTTAACTACTGTCATTATAAATGAAGATTGTTTTGATTTATTATAGCTTCTCCCTATACAATGAGTTTATAACAGATACTGGGATTTGAGACTTTTTTTAAAGATACATATGTTTTGGTTTTCTGTTCTAGATTTTTGCCATTATACAATAATTATTACTTCTTAATTGGGTATTTTACATTTAAATGGAATTGTACTTAACCTCTGGCATTTAACTCTCTGTTACTATATTGAAAGAGCAAGTATTAACTTTCCAAGCACTCATCAATCTGCCTTCCTGTAGTTGATATTGAATTGTATTATGTCATGACAGCAGAAATAATATGTTAATGATTAACCATGAAGCATCTAATTAAAAAACTAAGTCCAAAAGTAAGCTCATTTTAATATCAATCTTTTTTTAAAGCAAAACTTGAGATGAAAAACAAACTGAGCATGATATTATAAATTACCTTGCCCTGCCCATTTGCTTTAATATTTACATTTAAAATTCAATGACTTTTCATTTTGAAAAACTAGAGTGGGCTCACCTACATAACCCAATGCTGGTGATGCCACAGAAGTAAGAGAAGTCTCTGGTATCCCAGAATCTAACAACAATTAAAAAGGGCAGGGGGCAGAGAAGAATCCCCTTAGGAAACAGAATGTGTGGAAGATAATAGTAGCTTAGAAAAAGGAGAAAATGTAACAGATGGAAAAGGGCATCCAAACACTTCCCTTTCCTCTCTGTTGGTTTGTTCCACATTGTCTACTTCATTGCCTAATTACAGGTTAAGAAAGCAGCAATGCCGGGCCAGACAGCCAGGCTGACAGGGAAACATCAGGGCATCCTGGGATCCTAGCATCACTATAATCATATGTGTGAGTAGCTGGCCCATGCCTGAAAGTTTGCTTTTCTACATCCTCCTTGGCTTGAAACAAAATGCAACCTTTATCCTTTATCTGGAGCTTTCCTCTCACCCCATTTCTTAAACACCAGGAAGAGAGGCTAGGTCATAGGGTTCATTGCTTTCCCTGATATAACATTGTTGGTCATGAAAGCTGAAAATTGCAAGGAAATATGAGGTGAGGATGGAAAATAATGTGTCACCAGTGAAATTTCAAGCTCTATGGAAGACAAGTAAGAAACAAAGTAACATAGAGTACCCTATCAAACAGTGTGGGGCAAAACTTATGTTCTAACACTATTGTAATGTGTAATCGCAGTGTAATGGGAGTGATGGGAAGGGAAGGGAAGGCAGCTGAGACAATATGATACAATGGAAGCAATACAATGTGATGCATTACCATGCTGGCTATGTTGGTATATCCACTTACCCTCCATAACTTCTTGCTCAACTTAAGAGGACAAAAATGGCATTTTGTGTCTCTGATGTCAGTGTCAGATAAGACCCCATATCAAACAGTCCTCAAAATGTTTTCAGACTCTGGTAAATGGCTGCAGGTATTGGTGGAAAGCATTAGAGCATGCATTTTCAATGAATGCGATAGTACCTCTAAGGTGACAACAATTGGTTCTTGGCAGTGGGGGAAGGGACTGCAAAAAATTCTTACACTTAAAATGTATGTGTATAAAGAACAGATACACATGCAACTAGGGCCACCTGTGTCACTGGTGATGCCCTGTTGAGGTGGGAAGCCCCATGAAAAAGACAGCAGGATCCCCAGGCAGGGCCACTACCCTCCTGCCAGCACCATCTGGTTCCCTGACCCTGCGGCATTATCTCACTTTTTAAACTCTGAAACAGCTTACTTTTAGGAAAGCAGAACTTATCCCTAAGATTCTATTGGTTCCCTGAGTTAACTCTTGATTGGTCCATTTCTACAAAGCTTGTTCCTAATTAGTCACCTTTGTTATACCTTATTTGCATATGATGTTACAAAATATTGCAAAGTCTAGACTGATAGCCTATAAAAGCCTGTGTAAACCTACAGACGGGGTCCAGAGCTTGGAGTGTTAACTCCTCTGGGCCCACTAGCATAATAAACCTGAGTTCTCCAACCCTCTGAGTGCTGCTTGGTCTCTTGCCCAGATTCAGGTTGCTGTCACAACTGAGCTATAATAACACTGAGCTATAATACTGAGCTGTAACACACTTTGCTGCAACGCTGTGCTAAATGAACATGCAAAGCTCCTTATTCAAAAAGTAGGGGAAAAGTGCCACTAACAACACTAAAATATATGGCTTTTTCCTTTCATCTGCAATCTAGCTCTCTACTTGTCAAGGTGTTTATTTGCTATTTAATGTTATTCAAAGTAAAGAAAAATTAAACATTTAAATTTGGGGATAAATTTTTCCATCCATTTTCCAGCCAACATGAGGAAGTAACTAAATAAAACTTCATGAATAAAGGCATCTGTTGTGAAATTATTTGTAATAGTGAAAACAAACAAAATGTCCAACCAGAAGAGAATGGTTAAATAAATTTTTATACTCACATTATGTTAACCATTGAAAGGTATGTTTATACAGAGGTAGTTATGAGAAAGTACTTGATGAAATTAATAATAATAGATAATAATTATGTAAAAATATTATCCGAACTATGAACAAATATACACCCTAGCTCCTGGCAGAAATACTGAACCTCTCTGCGTGAAGTATCCTCAATTCAGACTCTTCAGTGCTCCAACAAATCGATTCAATAAACTATGAACTAGAAAAGAATTACAAAATGCAGGAGCTAACCAGCAACCATGAGTAAGAGTATTTCAGATCTAGTAACTTCCACATATAAAGGGTAAAAAACTACCTTGGGTATCTTTGAAGAAACAACAAAGTAAATAAATGGTGACTGACAAATAAGAAAACATTAAAAATGATAAAAAAAATTTTTGATAAGGAACCAAATAGAACTTCTGGAGTAAAAACGTGATACACAACACATGACATAATGATATGTAACGCAAAGTAAAACAGTGCATATTCAAATGCTGCTGAAGAATGAATAAACTACATGACAGAGCTGAATTTTAGATGGTATGCTCTCTCAAGGTGGTCCTTTATTTCCAACAGTCTACATGCTTCATATTTGAATTGGAAAGCAGAGGAGTGGATTCTGCAAACATCCACTTGAATAGGATTGACTACATCTGGACTCATATGAAGATTTTCTGAAATACTCCTTTCTTTGGTCCTGATGGTTTTATTTCAAGATTTCTCTTCCTTTTGTGCTACTGGACAGAACTGATATGAAGAGCTGTTCTGTTTATATTAGTGTCCTGCACTAATGTATTCTCATTGCCTGGGGCCTTGTTTTGAGCCAATATGGATGTCAAAATTGATTCTGTCAAAGAACGCCTTTAGAGGAGTTCATAGGTGACCTCCACATGGAATATGAAAGTACACGGCGTTGTCCAGGCAAACTCCTAGAACTGTAGGGTTGGAATGTAAAGAACAAGTAAGTCTGCAGTGTAAGCAACAGTTACTCCTTTAGTTTTGAAATGCAGATCTCTGAACCACAACATGCCGTGTCGGTAACAAGGGTGTCTTCACTTTTTCACATGTTCAATAGAAGGCTTGAATGAAATAGTCAGACGATCTAGAACAGTCCTGACACATGGTATTTGCCTCTCAAAAATAATGAACAGCACCTTCTGACCCTAAACACAGAATTAATTCAAACTTCCATAATAGAAACAAAATAAAGGAGGGAAAAAACTAACATTTATGGAGTACATCCTCTGTGCCCAGAACTGTGACAGATGTTTTATTGTTTATTTCATTTTAGCTCCACAAAGGCCTTAAAGGTAATAGTATTTTACACTTGGTAAAAAGAAGACTTAAAAGTAAATAAGGTAATAAGTAACAGAGAGCTGGAGTCTATGACTCTGATACAATACTGTGTGATTTTAAACATTAAAAAGTCCACAAACAATAAATGCTGGAGAGAATGTGGAGAAAAGGGAATCCTCCTGCGTTGTTGGTGAAAATTTAACTTGGTGCAGCCATATGGAAGACAGTATAGAGATTCCTTAAAAAACTAAAAATAGAGTTACCATATGATCCAGCAATCCCACTCATGGGCACATACCTGGCAAAAACTCTAATTTGAAAAGATACATGCACCTCAGTGTTCATAGCAGCACTAATTACAATAGCCGAGACATGGAAGAACCTAAATGCCCATCAACAGATTATTGACTAAAGAAGACATGGAATACTACTCAGCCATAAAATGAATGCAGTAATGCCATTTGCAGCAACATGGGTGGACCTAGAGATTATCATACTAAGTGAAGTAAGTCAGACACAGAAAAACAAAGATCATATGATATCACATATGTAGAGTCTAAAAAATAATACAAATGAACTTATTTATAAAACAGAAACAGACTTATAGAGAAAACAAATTCATGGCTACCAAAGCAGAATGGGGTGGGGAAGGATAAATTAGGAGCTTGAGATTAGCAGATACAAACTACTATATATAAAACAGATAAACAACAAGGTCCTACTATATAGCACAGACAACTATATTAGAAATCTTATAATAAACTATAATGAAAAAGAATATATATATGTATAACTGAATCACTGTGCTGTACACCTGAAAATAATACAATATTGTAAATCAACTATACTTCAATAAAAAATACAAAAATAAATACAAATTTAAAAAATTTCATAGTACTGCTATGAACATTGGGGTGCATGTATCTTTTCTTATTAGAAAGTCACACAGGCACCAGGAAAGGCACTCAATAGAATTACCTTTATTACATCTTATATTGGATACTCTAGCCATCTTATTAAGGCAAAAATTAATTAAAATTATCATAACTATTTGAAAAGAAAAAATGAAATTATTATTACATAGAGACAATCTGATTTTAAAAGATCAAAGTCTTTGAACAAGGAATTCTAGTGCTAAGATTTTATTATTTTGGAAAACTTGCATACTGAATATAAGTAGATGATCAAAGATTATCATTTTAGCATTGTTCATAGCAGTGAAAAATTGAGAAACATGTAAATGTTAGTTACCAGAGTATTTGGCAAGTAACATTAAATTTTGTAATTGGTTCAGTAAAAACAAGTGGAAAGATTAAATGAGCAGTTTCATTGAAATACCATGCAAAGGGTATCATCTCATTATCAGATGCATTCATGTGTGTGTTTGTGTGTGCAGTGCATGCAGGGGAGTTAAATAAAACACTCCAAGAAGATGCATGTCAAACAGTGGGTAGAGGGTAACTCTGGTAAGGAGAGCAGTCATTCACATATTTGGAGAGAGGCAGGAGTTAAACAGAGGCTTCCCTCCTTTGCACTACAACAAATTATAAAAAAAGTATATGTTCAAATAGTAATTCCTTTTTTTTTTTGAAAAGGAGGCACATAAAGTAAAGAAAATAATGAAAAGCAAAGAAAGCAGATAACAATATAAAAAAGAAAAATATAAATTAAAAGGCCAACAATTATATTAAAGATGAGTAATCTCACTAGTAATGAGAAACATATAAATTAAAACAGTGTTGATATATACTGTTCACCTAAAACATTTTCACCCTTAAAATAGGTGGGTAAGAAAGAAGAAAACTAGATGATCTGAACCATTGTCTGTAAGAGGATAAACTGGTCCAATTTCCTTTGAAAAATTATTTGGTAATATCCATAAAAATTAAAGAAAAAAGTATACCATTTTAGTAGCAAACACATTTTTAGAAGGTTTTCCTACACATACGCAGAAAGACACATGTAAAGAGATACTGAGAGTATCACCATTGATAAGAGTGAACAAGAAAATGCTTACAAGTTGGGGAATAGTTAAATACACTGAGCAATATTTAGTTCACTTAAGAGTTAGCAGCAATTATGAGATATAAGTATGAGGGAGCTCCAACTATACTAACATTAAAGATTATCCAGATACTTGTTGGGTTAGCGGGAAAAAAAAGCATGACCCCAATTGTATTAAAAATGTTAACTAAAACTGTGTATATTCACATACACTCCTATTGATTTTGATGCATTGGGAAACACTATCATTAGCAGTGTTTATTGCTGAAGGGGTGAGTTGGGTTGAGAAAGAATGAAGCAGTTCCATCACTTTTTCCAGTATCAAATTTTACATTGTTTACTTTTATTAGGATTTATTCTTCCATTATACGGAGAATTAAAAATAATCAAAATAAAATTGCAATATAATCTCATAGAGAAAAAAATAACATATACATTGATAGGTAGCTGAGTTTTTCTTGCATTCTGGGTGCAAACATATACTTTTAAGCATTTTCCTCCCCATGAATCCAAATGCTTCATCTCCATTTTTAAAATACACTACTCATTTATTTTAACTTCCTTCCCCCACAGTGTGGCACTTCCCTCTGATACTAATTTCCTCCACTTATGTTTTTCTTCAGTTTAAGAAGGTGCAAGAAACAGAAAGAAAAGAAAGTGACAGGCAGGTAAAAAGACGTGAGCAGAATCTGAGACTATCCTAGTAGAAGCCACGACATTCCTGGATTGGAGACAAGGGACTTTATTAGTCGTAACAGTAGGATTATTAAGTGTATTAGTTTCTTGTGTCATTTCCCTGGGAAATGCAGAGGGCCAAGTAACACCTATACATACAGCAGGTTACCCTACAGGAAAGGAACCCTGAATTTACAATAGAAATATATTATAAATGATCAGTTAACACACCTGACACTATTTGTGTCTGCCAAGGTTTCTTATTATACAAACATGTTTGAAAAGTAGCTTGGAACAAAAAAGAAAGTCAGTGCCTCTCCTTGCAAGGCATATGTGCTGAAATATAAAAGATGAAAAAGCTAGTCATTTTGAAGAGTTGCTGTCTGAGACTGTTGCAAGGGTCTGTCATGTTACTAAACTGTAGACGCATGTTTCTCATAATATCTTGTACTACTTAAATGGGTGAACTTTGATAGTATTTGAACAGAGGTTTAGAAATACACAGAGAAGGAAACTAATTATGGAAATTCTTAAGAGATGGGTAGAGGGGGGAAGTTTACTGAAATTTAAGACGAGGGGCAATTCACTCTTAGTAGTGAAAAAAAATTGTAAGACAATACTTTTAGGTAGAAATAAAAAAATATTTGGGGAAAATGAATTATATTACTCTGTATTTTGTGAGACTGCACTAAGAGGTTGAGAAGGAAAGGGTTAACAACATTTTCTTTTAAACTCAGTCTTCCTTTCTCCTGGAAAATTAGTTAATTCCAGGGCTGTATTTAGGAAAAGATGCATATTTTCAGAAACCTGGAAGACACCATCTTCACCAAGTGGGCAAGGTTTACATCACCAGAACATCATTACTTATTATGCACCTCCTAACAGATGCACTGAGAAGGGCACAACTTCATTTCTGTGATAACTCACTGAAAACACACATGCTTAATCCAGTCGTGAAAAAGCATCAGCCAAATCCAGATCATGAGACATTTCACAAAATAACTGACTAGCCCTCTTCAAAAGTTTCAAGGTCATGATAGACAAGGAAAGATTAAGGAACTGCCATGACTGGAAAAAACTAAGAAGATGTAATAATACAGTAAACCTGGATTGGATCCTGAAAGAGAACAATATTATTCAGAAAATTGATAAATCCTGAATAAAGACTGTATTTTAGTCAATAATACTGCACTAATGATTAATTCTTAGTTTTGTTAGTTATACTGTGGTTACGTAAGTTATCAGGAACAGGCGAAATGAGAGTACATGAGAACTCTCTGTACTATTTTTTTGCTTCTTCTGTAAATCTAAACTTCTTTCAAAAAATATTGATATATGAAACCAAGAGGATAAATGAGAAAACTAAGCCATAATTTCATGTATATTGGAACATCTTGGTAGACTATTAAATTAATGCCCCTCGATGAATCATACCTCCCAGTATCCACACCTTCACACATTGACTCAAGCCTCGGCCATGTGATTTGGTGTGGCCAACTGACAAATCAGCAAACATGAGGCAAGCAGAGGCTTGGTAAATACTTGAGCATTGGTATCTGAACTCCCAGAACTCTGCTAACACCACGTACTCCAGCAGGCTATTCTGCTGGAGGGGCCGGGTGGAGGAGAATGAGGCACCACAGACAGCAAGCAGAGGTAACCATCAGACATGTGAGTGAGACTCTCCTGGAAGACCCAGCCCCAGTCAAGTTACCAGATGACAACAGCTACAAGAGAGACCCCAGACAAGACCAGCAGAAGTACCACCCAGCTGATTCCAGCCCAATAACTTGTGTTTGTCTTAAGAGATAGATAAGATATTATTCATTCTGGCAACTGCTCAACTATGTGCATAACTTGATGTATCATTTGGGTTGAATAGAGTGAATATAGTAAGCAACAGTTTGTTTTTTTTTAACATGGATATGCACCAGTTTTAGTCTAACATATTTAAAGTCAGATTAATGGTCATAGTGTCTTAGATGTCCTGTACTGTGGGGATTTTCTGTCCTCTACTTCTGAATAGTGAAGGTGAATGACATCTCTAAACAATGGACCACTTCTGGTAGATGTCTGTAATCAGTAGGTGTAGGAAGAAAAGCTCATCTCTGTGAACAGGAAATAGTGTCTGTTTGGCTGTTGTCTACCTGCACTTACAGCTGCTCTTCTTTATTCAGTGCAAGCCTCTTGTTATAAAAGGCATGATAAATTAATGGAGTATTCAGAGCTATTTCTTAAAGATGTGGCCTCTTGACTGTAACAACAACAAAAACAAGTTATGACAAATTTGCAGGCTTTGGTCAATATTTTATTCTGGATTCACAAAATCTATGAGCTAAAACCCCTACCTGCAAATATTTCCAATTGTTTAGTCTCTTCTTATAATAACTGTGCAAGGTTTCTCTGACAAGCTCTGATTCAGGGAAATAAATGAGGTGGGTTTCTTTCAAGAAGCACAGACAGCTCACAGCCTCTAAGTTCAGCTCTCAGGTATTTGGATTGTTGCTCTTTTAACCCTGTGCCTCTCTTGGTCAGTATCAGTATCATCAGCTCTTCTTGGAGGGGAAGCCCTTGGATTCCCCTGAAGCCCAGATCTCAGGAAGAAAACATCAGGTTCTTGGGTCATAAGTCATCTGTCTTTAAAGACACGGAGAACTATGCTTGGATGCTTCCCTCAGGCCTTCCTAAGATAGATTCCTTTGTTACCAACTACTCTTTTCTTTTCATTTTAAATGTGTTTTTTTCTTTGAGAGCTGTTACCATGCTGATACAGAAATAATAAAAGAGGAAAATAAATTGTAAATCACTCTTTTTTTTTTCAAAATGATGTTTCAAATGCTGCATTCTTTCAATAAAGAAATCTTATTTGATAATGTGTATATGGAGTAAAAGTCAAATATAAGCCCACCACTATTTGCAGATGATGTGGTACTGTACATTGAAAATCCCAATCTACAAATACATTATAATAATTAAGAAGATAATTTGGCAAAATCGTGGGATACAAGGCCGATATACAAACATATACCAACTGAACTGACTATAAACTAGCAACAGAAGTTTTGAAAATGAGATATTAAATGATACTATTTAAGATAGCTTCAAAAATTATCAAATGCAAAACCACAGTGAAATACTATCACACATTCATTACAATTTAAAACAAACAAAAACATCAAACATTGGTGAGGATGTGGAACAACTAGAACTCTCACAGCTGCTGGCTGGAGAGTAAGTGTGAGAACAAATCTGGAAATAGTTTTGGTGATGTCTTGTAAACTAGTCATCTTTTCTATTCCCTTATAAAGCCCACTTCTAAATACTGACCCAATAAAAATTAAATTATATGTCCATACAAAGGCTTGGGCTAGAACGTGCATAGCAACTTAATTCATAATAGTGCAAAACTGGAAATATCCCTAAGCAGGAGAATGGATAAACAATGGAATATTGCTAAGCAATAAAAAAGAGCAAGCTAATAGTATACAGAATAAGAATCAATATGTCCAATATAACTTTAGTTTAAAGATGCCAGGCACGAAACAGTGCCTAATGTATGATTCCATTTATATGTGTATAAATGTATATATGTATAAAAAATAAAAAAGTGTTTGCCTCAGGATGATTAACTGGGAAGAGGCAAAGAGTATATTCATAGGGTGATGGAAATATTCTGTTTCTTGTTAGGATTGTGGTTTATACCAAATGTAAAATTTATCTAAAAAAAGAACAGTTTAAAAAAAAAAAAAAACCTCTTGAACTTTAGTCAGAAGTTAATAGGTTTGTTTTATACACTGGTATGGACTAGAAATTCTGAAGACATTTCCTCCATATTTTAATTTGATTAAATGAGGAAATACGTTGAGGATAACGGTAGACAAGACTTTACTACTGGACAAGGGAGTTACACATATAGAAAAGGGGAAAACTACATAATGTATTTCTTTGGTGTCTAAATATTATTTTTCACTACAGGAAATCGAATCAGGATTCCTTGGAGAAAAAAGCCTGATTCAAAGATGGGACAGGGAAAATGCAGAATGTGCCTAGAAGCCTTTTATTTTTAAAAAGCAACTATTTAGAACTAGTATGATAAAGACTAAGCAAGACCTCTACAAAAAAACTACAAAATATCACTCAGAGACAGATAGAGACCTAAACAAATGGGAGGGCATAACATGATCAAAAGATTGAACAAGTTAATATTAAAAACATTCCAATTGTTAAAATATTTATTATAAATTCAATAAACTCACAATAAAAATTTCAGGAGTCTGTGTCTATACCTGTGTGTGTGTTTTGTGTGAGTGTTCGCATTTGTATGCGTGTAAATTCTGAAACTTATTTGGAAATACAGAAGACCAAGAATAGCTGAGACAATCTTTAAAAGAACAGTAAGTTGAAAAATTTATACAACCAAATATCAAAGATCATCATGAGGCTGTAGTTGTTCAGATGACATGGCTTTGGTGTGAGGACAGAATAGACAATGGACTTGTACAGACTCTGTTATCTTGTACAGACCTGGTTATCTATGGAATTTAATTTTAACAAAAGTGACAATGAATTAGAATGAGGAAATGACTTTTTCTCAGAAATTACGCTGAGACAACTGGATATCCATTTCGAAAAAACATCTCACAGCATACACAAAAAAATAATTACAGTTAGATTGTGAACCTACATGTCAAAGGTAAAAAAAAAAGTTTCTAGAAGAAAATATAGGAAACTTACCATCTCACAGTATGTAAACATTTCTTAAACAGTAAACAAGTGCAGTAATAAAAGAATAAATTAAATTTCATTAAAATTGAAACCTTTTGTTCTTCAAAAGTTTTTTTATCAACCAAAAAGGCCAGCTATAAGGTGGAAGAATATTTTTGCAATATATTTGTTTCACCAAGAATTTAAATAATACACACAAGTTCTTATAAATCAATGTAAAACAATAAGCCCAATTTAGAGAATTGGCAAAAATATTTAATGGGAACTGCAAAAAATCTAAATGGCCAAGAAAGATATGAAAAGATGCTCAACTCCATTACTCATCATTACAGTGTGAATCATGAGCTGTCACCACATAACCACAAGAATATCGAAAATGCTAAAGAATGACAATATCAAGTGGTGTAAAGAAAGACAAATTTATACTTTCACAGACTCTTCGGGGATATGTAAACAGGTGCAATCACTTTGGAAATCTATTTGGCAATATATAATAAAGCTGAACAGAGGTTATTTTAAAACCCAACAATTAAACCTCTGGAAATATGTTCATGAATGCACTGAAAGACATGTATAAGAATGTTCATAGAAATTTTTGCAGCACCCATAAGTGTAGCAAAGATAAATAAGTTGTGTTATAGTAATATACTGAACACTACTTAGCCATAAAACTATAGATTTCTATGCACAACAATGTTCTTGAGTGAAAACTCAGATACAGAAGTGTACATATTGTATGATTTCATTTTATAAGATTCAGAAATTGGGAAAAAGCTACAGTAAGGGAAGTCCCATGAGTGATTACCTTTTTTTTTAAGGACTTGGAAATGCATTAGAAATTTCTGTGCTGCTTATACGATTTGATTTTGATCTAGGTGCTGGTTACATAGATGTTTTCACTCTGTAAAAAATTATATATGCTGAACTTATGATTTGCAGACTTTTCTGTACATGTTATACTTCAGTGCAACTTTACTTCAAATAAAATGTCCACCAAAAAACTGTCAGGACCAAAAAGCAATAGAGTAAAGTTGTAGGATATAGTATCAATACACAAAATGTGTGTGTGTGTGTGTGTGTGTGTGTGTGTATGTATCATATGTATCAATATATCATATGTATCACATTAAATACATATATATATAAATGGAATATTTTTCAGCCATTAAAAAAATGAAATCTTGCCTTTTGTCACAACATGGATGGAATTTGAGAGCATTACACTAAGTGAAATAAGTCAGACAGAGAAAGACAAATATCGTACGACCTCACTGATACGTGGGATCTAAAAACAACAGCTGCTGCAGCACCAACAGCAAAACCCACGGATACGGAGAACAGACTGGAGGCAGGGGATGTGGGGAGTGCTACGTGGGTGAAGAGATTTAAAAATTATGAACTTTCAGCTATAAAAAAGATCACAGGATGTAATGTACAGCATGGTTCTACAGTTCATAATACTGTAATGTATATTTGAAAGTTGCTAAAAGATCTTAAAGCTTCTCATCACCAGAAAAACATGCATAACTGTGCTTGGTGAGGAATATTAACTATACTTATTGTGATGATCATTTTACAATACATACAAATATCGAAACATTTGTTGTACACTTGAAACAAATACAATGCTATATGTTAATCATATCACAATAAAAAGAAATCTTAAAAACAAACAAAATGTCCACAACTTCCCACCCCCAATGAAATATTCTTGTTTGGGGCTGGACTTTTGTATGGGAAATAGCTTCAAGAAGATATGTCTCAGCAATTAGAAACAGGATAATGAAGGAATGGGAGAAAATATTTGCAAAAGATGAAACAAAGGCTTGATCTCCAGAATATATAAACAGCTCATACAACATAGTAAGAAAAAAAAACAAACAACCCAGTCCAAAAGTGGGCAGAAGACTTAAACAAACAATTCTCCAATGAAGACATATGAATGACCAATAGGCACATGAAAAAATGCTCAGTTTCACTAATTATCAGAGAAATGCAAATCAAAACTACAATCAGGTATTACCTCACACCAGTCAGAATGGCAGCCATTCAAAAGTCCACAAATGACAAATGCTGGAGAGGCTGTGGAGAAGAGGGAACCCTACTACACTGTTGGTGGGAATGCAGTTCGGTGCAACCACTGAGGAAAACAGTATTGAGATTCCTCAAAAGGTTAAAAACAGACTTACCATATGACCCAGTAATCCCACTCCTGGGCACATATCCAGAAGGAACCCTAATTCAAAAAGACACCAGCACTCCAAAGTTCATAGCAGCACTATTTACAATAGCCAAGACATGGAAACAACCTAAATATCCATCGACAGATGACTGGATAAAGAAGCTGTGGTATATTTATACAAGGGAATACTATTCAGCCATAAAAAACAACAGCATAATGCCATTTGCAGCAAGATGGATGTCCCTGAAGAATGGCATTCTAAATGAAGCCAGAAAAAGAAAGAAATATACCGTATGATACCACTCATGTGGAACCAAAAAGAAAAAAAAAAAAAGAAGAAGAAGGCAAATGAACTTAAATACAAAACAGAAACAGACTCATAGACATAGAATACAAACTTGTGGTTGCCCGGGGGGAGAGAGGAGGGAAAGGAGAGACTATGAGTTTGAGATTTGTAGATACTGACAGGTATATATAGAATAAACAAGTTTATACTGTATAGCACAGGGAAATATGTTCAGGATCTTGCAGTAGCTCATGGTGAAAAGAATATGAAAATGAATCCATGTATATTCACATATGACTGAAAAATTGTGCTGTACACCAGAAATTGACACAACATTGTAAAATGACTATAACTCAATAAAAATTTTTAAAAAGAGGATTAAAAAATAAAAAATATAAGGCAAAAACACACACACACACAAAAAGAAACAGGATAATGAAAAAACCCACAAAAGGTGCTTCCTTGCATTAGACACCTCCAGAAACTGGTTCTTTGTTGAGTAAACCAACCTTGTATATTCACTCTGTCACAATCATCTAGTGCTTCACTGCTTCTGAACAAACACTGAGCCATCGCTCTGTAAAGTGCACATCCCCTTTCTTTTTCTTTGGCATAGCAGTTTCAGGGAGTTCTAGCTTAAACGACCATTTTAGATCCCATCCCGTCCATACAGGATTCACTTATTTCACTAATCAGAAACAATACTGACCTCTGAAATTTCTTATTCATAGTCTTCTGACCAATGAATTTCATAATGAATTATGCTTTTGTTGTCACATACTATACTGGTTTCTTGAATTGCTCTTTGCATTTTTATTGTCGTTTAATATTTTGCTCGTCTAATATTGTACCCTCAAGTAGAGATTGTTAACTTCTTAAAGAGAGGACTCCATCTGGAAATCATTCATGTTCCTCATCGTAGCTCATATTGAGGGAAAGGGGATTCCTTGAAAGGATGTCAGGTGAACCCTCGAATGTACAAAATCTGAATTACAGTTCAGGGGAGAAATGCAAATTAAATAAGATGCAATTTCTTATATTTCCAAGTTTCTCATCTAATTAGGGAATGTTTTAACTAACAGTATGTCTCTCTCGACCTTTCTGCCTCTCTCCTTCTCTCTTCCACACACACACACACACGTGTATATAAAATATGTAAAATAATACACTATAAAAATTCCTCCTGTGAATTAGATATATACCAAACTTCAACCAAAATCTTATCATCTTCAGCATCTTCTGAAATACAACTTTGATCCCACATCTATGAACTTTCTTACTTTCCTACACGCCCTATAATGATGGACAAATAGAAATGAAAGCACACAGCTCCCCTTTCATTGCTTAATGAAGTCAACATATTCAACAACCAGTTTTTGAGGCAGAGACATCAGGTGCAGCTTGTAGGTCTGTTTCAGGGCTGGCTGTTGATTGAAACTTGAAGGATGAGACTTCAAACTGAACACTGGGAGAGAGAACTGATTTATGTTACCTCATCAAAAGACAAACAAGGTGAGATTTTTGTCATTAATGAGACATAGGCTGAGTCCCTTTTCAAACTAAGCTGCAAAATATTTGTAAGTGTTAATGAAACTATTTTAATAATTTTTTAGAGTTGCAAATGTATTTATCTATCAAGATCTAAGTTAACTGAAGCCTCACTTGGAAATATGATTTTCTAAAATCCTGCATTCTAGAATTCAGATCTTAGCTGCTCTGTGTATATACAAATAATAAAGAATAGCCTAGCTTTCCAACTCTTTTTAGTTTTTCTTCCTTCAGCAAAGAGAAAGTGACAATCTCCTCTCTTTCCTACTCATTAGTCATAGTATATGACTGGAAATATTCAACTGCTTTGCCCATTTGGTTGTAGCCCAAAATGCTAACGTTGAGCTTTCTGCTTCCCAATAAGATCAAAACTATTTTTAGATTCCTAAATTAGATGAAATATTTTTTACAAAGTAATCACAGAGCTACAATAGGAAAACAAAAAATATTCTGAATTTCATGGGGACTCAAAGGTTTATAAGATAATCAGCACCAGAGTTAAAACATCTTAGGAGAAAAATTGGTTGGGATGGTGTAGAACTCCCCTCCCCTCCATGAACACATCAAAAATACATCTACATGTGGAAAAATTCTCACTGAATACTACTGGAAACTGGCAGGAAGATTCCTGTACAACCAAGGCTGTAAGAAAGATCCACACAGAATCAGGTAGGAAGGGAAGAAAAGTGATCAGGTTGGGACCTGTGCCCCAGGGAGGGGACTCAGAGGAAAAGGGAGATTACAAGGGGAAAGATCCTCCTCAGAGAATGAGCCACATGTTGGGCACGCAGGTCCAAGCAGGGAAGACAGGCCCCCTTGGCAGGCTGGAGGGTCGGTGGGACCAACAGGAGGGCTGAGGGAAGCCTAGACTGGGCTCAGGAGGAGTGTGCACCCTGAGCAGGGCAGAGAGAGCAGACTGAAACTGCACGTGGCTGACTGGTTCCCCACGACTGCCTCGGCATGTGCCCCACCTGAGCTGAGTGACAGCCCAACCCCACTTACTTCATGCCACAGCTCCACGTTGGAATGAGGGCGCCACGGCCAACGAAAGAGCTCAGCCTGGAGGCACAAGATGGCTTAGAACCTAAACGTCTAAGCAGGGCGTGGGGAAGCCATTACTGGACCTTAAACATGCTTGTATCAGAAGCACTTACATCAGAAGTTGCCCTGACCTCTGTCTGTGCCTGGATCCCTGGAGCCTGAGCTCCATCATGCTGAGAGCACACATGGACCCCTCTTGCTCCAGCCCTGCTCCCTTCTAGGGAAGGGCACTGGTGCTGAGAGGGAGGAGCACATACTGAAAGGGAACAGAGCCAGCATGAACCCAACCCTCAGGGCTGTAAGTCAACCCTAGACTTGACCTCTGTATCATACTCAGTTTCATGCTTGGCGGCTTGAGCATAAATTCCACTTTACACCTGCAGGTGCTCAAGTTCCCCAAAATTATCCAGCATCTTCTTGGCTTTTAAAACTTGTTTAAGTAGCCATTCTGTCTTCACTTAGCCCTTTCTTCTATAGTCAAAGCATCCATACTAACTTCAGTGATTACTCATAGGCCACACGATGTAAGGACTTGACGGACTAAGATTATCTCACAGAGCTGGAGCTCACAGGAATAAGGTCCAGAGACAAATGACATTTTCTGTAATCCTTGCAATTCCAACCCAGATTTTCAGAAAAGGATTGATGCCTCACAAAATGATTTTACAAAGAAAAAAAAAATTAAGTTTCAGGATATTAAATGTCTTCAAGCAGAGTTAAATATATATTTAGTTAACAATACTATGGATACTTTTTTGAACTTCATGGAAACCGAATCTAATACTGAACTTACAAAGTCTCTATATTTTTTAATGGTTTGACACAAATCCATAAAACACTTTAAAAAGTTTCATATAAAGGCAGTTCAATGTGTCTACAAATGCTATGATTCTTTATTGAACCAAATATGATTATTTGCAAATAATTTTAGTTATGGCTTCTTTCAATGTGACACATATTAATTTAATTATCTAAATCTAATTTTTCCCCTAAGTTAGAATCTATTAAGTGAACACATTATATGGTAATAGCATTGTTTCACAGACCATTGTAGAGAATCTTTGTTCTTTGTCTGAGAGTAGTCTCAGGAAGGATTAAACTTGGTTTGCCAAAAGGCATATAAATAGAACATGAACTATAAGGTTATGCTGACAAGCATCCATGACCTCTTGCAGTAGACACCAGCAGATGATATAAACCTTAAAAATTATACTTTCATGGGGCCTTCGAAATAAACTCTTTTAGTTTAGGTGAGAAGTCTGGGGCTCAACATGATTAAGTTGTATAATAAAAAGACAAGCATCAAATTTTTTGAAACAATTCTTTCTAGACTTGGTTTCCAAAACATTTCCATGCATCACCTCTTCTAAGAATTTTGAAGTTTTATAACTGAATGTAGGTATCTTCAAGCTAAAGAGTGTAATTTGTATCCAGAGGTGGCAAAATCACACAGGAAAAAATATCAGTGAACTTCAATTCAGAAAAGTCATGTATTCATTCTGCCTTTACAAGAATTACTATGACCCTGTGAGGGTAATTTCATCTCATCTGCCTTTATTACTTTGTGTGTAAAATAAAACCATTGCACCTGAGGTGCTTTCCAGTTGCATGTTTTTAAAATGTTCTTGAGATGCCATTCCAAATTAGCAAAAAATCAATGAGGGAGAAATAACATCTTACAAGATGGAAATATAAACCTAAACTGTAGTGTGATGATTCTTTGTTCAAGTAACATTCTCGGCTAATCAAAGGAAAACAAATTTTCCTTATGATTGCCTTTCTTTTGTTGCATCCACTTAGATATTAATCTAAGAAAGTCCTATGAGTCTATATTTTTAATCTTCTTTCATATATTTGACCTTTAATATGTTTCTTTTTTTCCTAATTTTCCTGAAGAGAAAGTCACTGAATTTATAAATTAACATGAGGACATGTGCAATTGAATGTGCTTTTCCATTTTCAGTAACCTTTTCCTGGTAAGTGCATTAAAGTGCATTGTCAGTGAGGCTTAGGAGCCACTCAGGAGAGTCAGTGAGTCCAGGAATTTACAAAAGGTCATAGATTTTATTGAGATTCACTTGACAGTTTGTTTTTCTTACTTTGAAACTGCTCCATAAAACTCGCTGTTGTTAGTAAAATGGTTTGTCATAGATTAATTTATACAGCGTGGATCTTTAGATCTAATGATTTATCATTGCAATTGAAATCATTTTACCATTAAAATCAAGTGGGAAAATCATATTTCATTATTAAGGATAATAACTCCAGTAAGAGGAGACATGTCCAGAGGATGCCAAAAACAGGAAAGAAGTCAACTATATTCTAAGTGGATCTAATTATTTATTTAGCCTAACATGATCTCAGGGTACTAATTTTTTTTTTTTTTTTTTTACTTAAATCAACTGCTTGATTGGGTCAGCCATCATTTCAAAGATAAATATATAATGCTTTAAATGAATAAAATGTATCAACCTTTTTGGGGGGTTGTAAACCAAATTCACATTTATTTTAAAATCTAGAAAAATGATCTAGCTTAACTTTCTGTATACTCTCTTATGAGCTTCCTAAAGTTGGTTGAGTATTTTAGTTCATCAAACTTGCAACTTTCAACAAACTTTTTACAATTTAAAAATTAAAAAAAAAATAGCTATCATTAATCACATTGTGAAGTTTCATAAACCATTAAATTTATGGCCAAAAAGATATTTTATTATTGAGTCAGTATTGAAATTTAAAAATCATATTTCATTTAAAATGCTTATTTATTCTTAACATCCTATAGCTAAATTTAGTTAGCACCTTCATTAACAGAGCTCAATTTACAATTTTAAATCTTCATTAGTGGCGCTAATTAGAGCCTGAATTCCTCAGAGATATTGTAAGAATGTCTGTAGGGGTGTCCTTTTGAAGAGAGTGTTAGCTTTGCTGACCCTTTCCTATAATTTTTAGAAATCCACATTTCTTTGAAACAGTTCATTCTATGAATCAAAAGAGAAGAGTAAATCTCTCTCAGAAATTCATTTAATTTGATTTTAATAGTTCTGTTAAAATTTTAACTGTTTTAACAGATCATAAGGTTTTCATGATTAATTTATTGAGAAAATTTCTATTAAAAAGCTCTTTCATTCTCCCTCACATCAGTGTAATCAATAATAAAAACAGTTAATGCTAATCAATGTTCTAGGCTCATCTCTCTCCCTTTCTCTCTCTCTAAATCTATACATAAAGATTACACCATTCTAGAAAGTACGTAAGTTTATTATATTTAATGTAAGATACCATTGTATCATTGGTTGTAAGACCTAAGATATACCATTTCTATGTGTCACTAAGGAAGAAACAAATCTGACATAGAAACTATTACATTAATTGTGAGCTACAGCAAAGGCATTAGAAAATGAAAAATGTGCACTTTACAATCAGTGATAGTATTTATCATTCCCATTTTACACATAAAGTAACTCTATGAGGAACAGCAGGATTATGTCACTTGTGTAACAGCACAGAGATAGAGAGTGATGGAGCTGAGGTCTAGCTTCAGGGTCGCCAGACATCAACTACCTTATGCTTTCTCAGGTACAAAAAGAACCTAGTTTAACCCTAGGTCAGGAGTCCAAAATGTCTGGAAGAGAACAATGGGGCCAAATCTGTCTGTGCTGTGATAGAAATGGTTCTAGTATCTGAAGTTTTAAAATCACAAACAAAGTATTTTTCAGATTTCACATTTTAAAAATTGAGTTTTAGGTATAATCAGCTATTAAAAGATATTCTGTGTCAATTAAAAGTGTTTAATATGGTTGATGAGATAAAATTTTATTTAAATGAAGTAGGGAAAATTACTGACCAAGCTAGCAGGACAGGACATATATTTATGATGTAATTTTGGTAAAAATACATATATATGCACATATATACATATACGTGCAGATAAGTCTCTAGAAGGATATTTATAGTAGCGTGCTGGTAAAACGGCTTAGAGCTGGGGGGAGGGGGCTGCAGACTTGATTTATAGCACTTGCTGGTTATCATGGTGTAAATACTCCCACCATGGCAATCAGCCCTATGGTAATCAACACAACTCCAACGGGACATCACTGAAACCATAATTGGGCAAAGATGTGCATAAGTAAGTCTGGGGACACCAGGACCCGGGTCCAGCACACCTCTGGTTATGTACTAAACTAAGGTGTTAAGTGTGGTGATCTCTGGGTAGAAGAAATATAAAGATTTCATTTTTCTGCTTTTATTTTGCTTATCTACAATTTCATTTATTTTATAAGGCAAGTATGTTACTACTGTTTGTGTGTGTGTGCGTGTGTGTGCGCGTGCGCGCACGAATCAGGCGAGGACTTTGCCTCCTTAACTCTCCTTGGCCTAGAGTGTGATGGCATTACATTATAAATCAAGGAATTAGAATCATTGTATCTGAGAAATATTGTCTTAATGAGGCAGGGGGTGGTTATAACATCCTCAAAAATATTTCCTGATAAAAAACTATTCAAAATGGCTCAAAAAAAAATCTAAAAAGAAGTCAAAGGGGTATTATTTTGTGGTCCAGGCTTAAGAAATGTATCAAGGAGTTTATTTCTGGGCATTGAAATACTCCTGCCCCCTGCATGACATGTATTCATAAAGTGCTTTTTAAGAGTATTTCTAATCTTTTCCCTTTGTATGGTACAATAAAGTAACAAATACTCAAGAAGAATATGGAAAAATAATCTTCACAATTTAAAAATATATTCAGTCAACCAAACCAATCGTGGGTTGGGTATTTCACCACTAAGTTGTGAAAAAATGTGAAACATGTATGACTCACATTTCCCCAGGTCTATTCCCCAGGACCTTATAATCCTAATTTTG